>NC_030814.1:74053786-74356816 GCF_001704415.2 Capra hircus
AAGTATAGTATAAAATACATAGTTTAGTATATTCTGTACTCTATAGAAATATAAAATATTTTCAGGTGACTGTTTCTTTAGAAGAGAAGCCTGAGATTCAGAAACGGTATTCAACATCCTTGAATTCCTTGCTGGACCAGATTTTAAACTGTACTCCAAAGACTTTGCCTTTTCAGAAACCCTATACTAATTTGGACAAGTTTTAGATTAGAAGTTACACGTTGAAAATGATATGGGAAAAGGAGCTCTCATCTCATACTTTACTCTCCGCTTTTACCTCAGAACATTCTAGAACCTGGGGAAACATAGTCATTTCACTAGGGAGTAATAATATTTTAAAAGGCTAGATTTTATACACATAGCTTTTTGGTTTGTTATTACTGTTAGGGAAAAATCCTCCTTCAGGGCAAGCAGCTTTTTGCACATTACTTAAAAATACAATTAGCCTTGATATCAGTTTAAAAGTACTGTCTTTTTTCCAATTGCCTTTTTTAGCAATAGAAAACCAATTTTACTTCAGAATACATTTCCAAGGCATGTATACTTCAGAATACACACTTCCAAGGCAGAAAAACAGGAAAGACATATAAGAAGAAGTAGTAAATTCCAACTTAGGGATTATTTTTACAATGGTTGCATAAAATTCTAGAGATAGTTATTTATGATGGAAAACCTGACATATTTTCACTTCACAGAATCACAGAAAGTAGTAATAGTATAACCCTATTCATTCATTTTCTACAAAACAAATTATTAGGATCAAACTCCAAGGGGATATTACTTAAAGAAAGGAGAAAAGAAAGAATCCACTGATTTCTACAAGCCTATAGCTGAACAGCGCATACCAATGCATATAGAAGGGCCATTTGTGCACCTCAGAGGATGAACCTGCTCAAGTCGACCAGGTTCCAAGACAAAACTGGAAGGACTTTATAAAACAAGGACTAGTTATTCAAAGCATTGTTGCTTTATGCATCTCTTTTTCTGTAAAGGTGTGTACTTGGGAAGGATGATGATGGCTCTTGCTAAGTAAGCATGAGATAGAACAAACAGTGCATATTTCATTTTGTTCAGAGCAGATCCCCTGTGAAGAAAATGATGGCTGTTGGAGGTGGGAATGACTGCTAATGTATCAGTTAGATGCCTTGTCTTCCATTCTCTTTGTACTAAATAGTATCGAACAATTAACTTGCATCAAACCACATCTGAAAGAACTCTGAATAATAAATGGCACTTATAGGAGTCAACATTATTTCTGAAAATGTAGTTTTCTTTTTTCATTCCTAGTAAAACTTTTGTAGTACAGATGTTTTCAGTGAAATACTTAACGTATGTATAACTAAACAAAAACAAATGTCTTCCAGAGGAATATTTTTCTTCATGTAGCAGTTGGATGTTTAGAACGGATGAGAGGAAGTGTCTTTTTTTTTTCCTTTTAGTTTTTCTTTCTTAAAGCACTTTTATTTATTTATTGTTGGCTGCACTAGGTCGTCATTGCTTGCACAGGCTTTCTCTAGTTGTGGCGAGTGGGGCTCTCTTCATTGTGGTACTCAGTCTTCTCCTTGCGTTGGCTTCTCTTACTGTGCAGCGCAGGCTCTAGGTGCACAGGCTTCAGTAGCATATGCCTCAGTAGCTGTGGTGCATGGGCTTAGTTGCTCTGTAGCATGTGAAATCTCCCTGGACCAGGAATCGAACCCATGTTCCCTACACTGACAGCTGCTTATCCACTGTGCCACCAGAGAAGTCCGGAAGTATCTTTATTAATATTTGAAACTTTGCTAGAAATATAAAACTTATTTCTTTATCTCTGAGACAGGACTTTCTAATGTGAGTTTGAATTTAGGATTGAACAAAATCCTTGGTGTAGTGGATGCAAATGTAAAAATCTTCATAATTTTTTGAATATATTACTTTGAATATAGGCTGTTTTCTTGAAGTACTTATGATACTTCCATATTAAGCACAATTATATTTAAATTTTAAAATGATTTAATTCAGGTAATCATCATGCAATCATTTTTCTTACCAACAATTATGGAGAGCTTCAGTTCAGTTCAGTTCAGTCGCTCAGTCGTGTCCGACTCTTTGCAACCCCATGAATTGTAGCACACCAGGCCTCCCTGGCCATCACAACTCCTGGAGTTCACTCAGACTCACGACCATTGAGTCCATGATGCCATCCAGCCATCTCATCCTCTGTCGTCCCCTTCTCCTCCTGCCCCCAATCCCTCCCAGCATCAGAGTCTTTGCCAATGAGTCAACTCTTCGCATGAGGTGGCCAAAGTACTGGAGTTTCAGCTTTAGCATCATTCCTTCCAAAGAAATCCCAGGGCTGATCTCCTTCAGAATGGACTGGTTGGATCTCCTTGCAGTCCAAGGGACTCTCAAGAGTCTTCTCCAACGCCACACTTCAAAAGCATCAATTCTTCAGCGCTCAGCCTTCTTCACAGTCCAACTCTCACATCCATACATGACCACTGGAAAAACCATAGCCTTGACTAGATGGACCTTAGTCGGCAAAGTAATGTCTCTGCTTATGAATACGCTATCTAGGTTGGTCATAACTTTTCTTCCAAGGAGAAAGCGTCTTTTAATTTCATGGCTGCAGTCACCATCTCCAGTGATTTTGGACCCCCCAAAATAAAGTCTGGCACTGTTTCCACTGTTTCCCCATCTATTTCCCATGAAGTGATGGGACCAGATGCCATGATCTTCGTTTATGAATGTTGAGCTTTAAGCCAACTTTTCCACTCTCCTCTTTCACTTTCATCAAGAGGCCTTTTAGTTCCTCTTCACTTTCTGCCATAAGAGTGGTGTCATCTGCATATCTGAGGTTATTGATATTTCTCCCAGCAATCTTGATTCCAGCTTATGTTTCTTCCAGTCCAGCATTTCTCATGATGTACTCTGCATATAAGTTAAATAAACATGGTGACAATATACAGCCATGACGTACTCCTTTCCTATTTGGAACCAGTCTGTTGTTCCATGTCCAGTTCTAACTGTTGCTTCCTGACCTGCATACAGATTTCTCAAGAGGCAGGTCAGGTGGTCTGGTATTCCCATCTCTTTCAGAATTTTCCACAGTTTAATGTGATCCACACAGTCAAAGGCTTTGGGATAGTCAATAAAGCAGAAATAGATGTTTTTCTGGAACTCTCTTGCTTTTTCCATGATCCAGTGGATGTTGGCAGTTTGATCTCTAGTTCCTCTGCTTTTCTAAAACCAGCTTGAACATCAGGAAGTTCATAGTTCACGTACTGCTGAAGCCTGGCTTGGAGAATTTTGAGCCTTACTTTACTAGCATGTGAGATGAGTGCAATTGTGCGGTAGTTTGAACATTCTTTGGCATTGCCTTTCTTTGGGATTAGAATGAAAACTGACCTTTTCCAGTCCTGAGGCCACTGCTGAGTTTTCCAAATTTGCTGGCATATTGAGCACAGCACTTTCACAGCATCATCTTTCAGGATTTGAAATAGCTCCACTGGAATTCCATCACCTCCACTAGGTTTTTTTCATAGTGATGCTTTCTAAGGCCCACTTGACTTCACATTCCAGGATGTCTGGCTCTAGATGAGTGATCACACCATCATGATTATCCAGGCTGTGAAGATCTTTTTTGTACAGTTCTTCTGTATATATATTCTTGCCACCTCTTCTTAATATCTTCTGCTTCTGTTAGGCCCATACCATTTCTGTCCTTATTGAGCCCATCTTTGCATGAAATGTTCCCTTGGTATCTTTTATTTTCTTGAAGAGATCTCCAGTCTTTCCCATTCTATTCTTTTCCTCTATTTCTTTGCATTGATCGCTAAAGAAGGCTTTCTTATCTCTTCTTGCTATTCTTTGGAACTCTGCATTCAGATGCTTATATCTTTCCTTTTCTCCTTGGCTTTTCGCTTCTCTTCTTTTCACAGCTATTAGTAAGGCCTCCTCAGACAGCCATTTTGCTTTTTTGCATTTCTTTTCCATGGGGATGGTCTTGATCCCTGTCTCCTGTACAGTGTCACAAACCTCATTCCATAGTTCATCAGGCACTCTATCTATCAGATCTAGGCCCTTAAATCTATTTCTCACTCCCACTGTATAATCATAAGGGATTTGATTTAGGTCATACCTGAATGGTCTAGCGGTCTTCCCTACTTTCTTCAATTTAAGTCTGAATTTGGTTATAAGGAGTTCATGATCTGAGCCACAGTCAGCTCCTGGTCTTGTTTTTGTTGACTGTATAGAGCTTCTCCATCTTTGGCTGCAAAGAATATAATCAATCTGATTTCGGTGTTGACCATCTGGTGATGTCCATGTAGAGTAGCCTTCAGAAAGATGCAAATAATGTTTTCTTATGTTTTCATGAATAACCATCCTTTCATTCATTTAACTTGGCTTAGAGTTTCTTTGGTTTTCTTCACCAATGTACAAAGTAGTCCTGATTAAAAGAATCCACCATAACCATAACCAGTATTGACAAATGGTGGCTTTGTGTTACTGAGATAGCAAAAGACTCATTTCATCCTTTCTGGAAATCTTTTATGAACTCTGATGACTTTGAAACACTTCCTTTCTCCACTTTCCTCCTTCCCTCACTTCCATTCTCTTTCTTTCTTTTTGTACATTTTTTTTTTTTTTTGCAGTTTAAATACTGGAAAGCATCACATCATATTTCATTAAGAATGTCAAATGATTCTTCCTTTCAAATTGATTTTGAATTCAGAGATACTGCCAAATGCAATCTGTAGCTGAATGCAAAGTACTTCCAAGTATGAGTATCTAATCATTTTTGGGGGAAGGTCTGATCAGAGATAGTGTTTGTAGTAAGTGGATAATTTCTTTGTCCACAAATAGTTTACCAAAGCAGATATTCACCACCTGGGCATCTCTATTGGCAGAGTTATATTATGAGAGCTAATTACTCAGGATGTTCTGTATATTTGGCTCATTATGGGACAAATATTTAATAACAAGCAAAACGAAGTACATGCAGAATATGTGTCTTAAGCAAACTACTAAAGGGCTATGCCACCTTACTCTGATTCAAGATTCCATTTAGACTCAAGTTAGCCAACAGGAAACAAGATTTGGACGTGATGATTTACATTACCTTTACATGGTCTATCGTACCAATGCTTACAAAAACAACCTGAATGCTTAAGTTAATCCACATATTATGCTTATATGTATACAATTTTATTCTGGAAAAAAAAAAAAAACTTCAGGAAGTTTTATTTTTACCAAGTCACTTGACATTAAGAGGTCTACGGTGGCCTTCAGTTGTGTTCATTAATCCTAAGTATTCCATTATGTACTGAAAAACAACCTCAACTGCAGTTATATGCCTGTTTTTGTTTCTTTTCATGCACTGGAGGAAGTTTCATTTTGAGAAAATTCACTGGTTAAATTGTCTGTGACTTTGAAATATCTCTCTCCATGCACATTTTCCCAGGGCACCAGTTTGCTTTCTCTCCCCTGAGTTATATCCCGCTTTTAAGAGCTATTTGATTAAAAAGCTTATCTTGCTTCAAACCTTGTTCCACAGTCTCATGCCTATGCTCCTTTGTTCTAGGATCCTTTCATACACAGGGATGGAAATCTATATTTATGATTTCATTTGTGTTTTTCATTGAGATTTACTTACCAAGGCTATGTCTTCTAGTCTTACTTCTAGTTTTCCCAGGGTATATTTTTTCACAGAAATGTGGAGATTGTGGCTTATCATAAATGTCACCTGATGGATTTACATAATGAGGAGTTCACCATCACCCCCTTGTTTTTAAGCATTCCCATATGTATGGCTGTTTCCTGGACCACTTCTAGTCATACAGCCATTGAAGCTGTTTCATTTGTGATGATTATCTTTGGAGAGACTTCTCTCCTCAATAACTCATTTTGTAATCATGGTCTCTTACATATGTACTTCCCTTTCTCCTGGGTAGCAAGGGTCAGAGGGCTCAGATTCTTACAGAGTGAGAGCGCTGTCTTAGTGACATTCCCATCACTTACTGGAATCATAAATGAAGCTCATTTGCAGGATATGTAATGTTTAATTAATATGAAGTAGAGTCTGAATATGTTGTTTTAGTTTAGTTACCTCTGATATGTTTTCCTGGGTCTCAAATTGATTGTAAGAGAGAGAGAAAGAAAGAGAGAAAGAGAAAACAATTGTATTTTTCATCCAGATGGCTACTGTTAGTGTCTGATGATTACCTACTACTCCTTGCCCATATTTCAGTAGAGAATAGTTGCTCCCTGAAGGCCAAGGGTTCCTTGCAGACACTGAAATTCAATTGACTCTCCAGCTAAAGCCCCAGTGGGAGCTGCCCACGAGTATCTGAGGGCAGGGTCTGGACACTTGTGAGTTACAGCCTGTTGGTTTCAGGCTTCACATTTGTTG
This sequence comes from Capra hircus, assembly GCF_001704415.2. Taxonomy (NCBI): domain Eukaryota; kingdom Metazoa; phylum Chordata; class Mammalia; order Artiodactyla; family Bovidae; genus Capra; species Capra hircus. The sequence goes on from NC_030814.1 coordinate 74,060,175, forward strand.
CTGTTAGTTCCCAAGGGGCACGTATTGCCTCTGTCCTGCTGACCACACTGTCTTACAGATGTGAGACAAATGGTTCCAGGTTCTCTGTTAGCCAAGCAAAGGCATTTTTAAAGTTCAGTTCTTTCCTGTTCATTTGGAGTATCACAGAACTATTTGACAAAAACTATACAATATGCTTGCTATCTATAGGGCTTCAGTAGTAACTTAAAAAAAAAAAAATCCTGTTTGTTGCCAGTTGATTTTTCCCATCGCCTTCTTTCCTGGATGTATGCCATCCCTAACTGCAGTAGTATTTCATCGTACCTCTATTGAAACATTATTTTAGGTGCAATGCAAGTTTTATTGTCATTCAAAATGCATAACAATAAATTTGTATAACACTATGATTTTCTCTTAAGTTCCAAGCAGTAAATAATGATCTCATGTAAAAGCTCCTAAACTAAATATTGTCCTAAGTCCTGAATATAATGATGCTCAAAGTTACTGTAAAGATTGAGGCTCTTGAATTAAGACCAACTACTCAGGGAAATTATACTTTGAAGTAATCAGGATATCTCAGAGCCTTTACAGTTAAATTTGAGGAAAGTAATCAAAGTCCTCCTCATGGGAGGTTTATTCTTCTCGCTAAAGACTCTTGAGGATGCCACTTAGGGGTTTGATAAGAATCTTGCTCCCTTCTACTCCTGCAGACATAAAACTTACTGATGGTTGTGGCACAACACATGAGTTGTTAGACAGGCCGAGGGGTAAGGCTGTGAGACGGGACGCTCCAATAATTATGGGTTCAGGAGCTGCATGTGCACGCTCAGTCATGTCCAGCTCTTTGTGGCCCCATGAACTGCCCACCAGTCTCCTCAGTCCATGGAGTTTTCCAGGCAAGAATGCTGGAGCAGATTGCCATTTCCTTTTCCAGGGGATCTTCCTGACCCAGGGATTGAACCTGCATCTCCTGCAGTGGCAGGCACATTCTTTACCACTGAGCCACCTGGACCCAATGAATAGCTTTATTTTCAGACTCTTAAGTAGAAAAAAAATTATATACTGGACTTCCCTATCCAGAGAAGTCACAGTGCAACTTTTCTCAGCATAAAGTCTATATCTAGCTACTGTACAGAACACACAGTTGTTACTGGTTTCTGTGACATCTCATCCTTACCCATGCTGGTGGTCAGGACAGGAGTCTGTGTTAGTCTTCTAGGACTACCATAACAAAGTACCACTGACTGGGTGACTTAAGCAACAAAATATTATTTCTCACCTTTTCAGAGGCTAGAAGTCTGAGATCAGGGTGTTAGCATGATTGATTTTTTCTGAGGCCTCTATCCCTGGTTTGTAGTTGACTGTCTTCTCATTTCCTATGTCTTTACTGATCTATTATGTGTGTCTATATCCTAATCTCTTCATATAAAAAGGCGCCAATTAAATGAGGGCCTACTCTGATGACCTCCTTTTTTAACTTAAATGTTTAAAGACCTCATCTCCAAATATACTCACATTATGAGGTATTACACATTAGGACTTCACTATATGAATTTTGGGAGAATACATTTTTTAAAAAAAACAATTTATATTACTTGTGATCCTGTTAACCACTGTCAAAATATGCAGTTGTATGACTTATAAAAGTAAAAACTCTATATGGATTTTTTTTCTTAATTGCTGTTTAAACATCATTAAGTATAAAATTCATTTTTGTTCTTTTAAAATCTGATTTAGTTATTTTTCAAGAAACAGAAAAAGTCAAGTGAAAGTTTTAAAAATATTGAGTCAATTGAAAAAATTAAATGCCTAGAGTCAACATCCAAATTAAAACGATAAGAAATTAATGAAAAGAAGACATTTTATAAGCTGAGTAAGTCCAGCTCTGTGACCAAAGAGTAGGAAGACACACATACAGTCACACTCCTTAAAGTGGCCTAGATAATTAACAAAACTCTGGGAGAGTGGGAGAAGCATCAAATCTTCCCAGTGAAAAATAGCTTCCATTAATTAATTAAAAGCCAGGAATAGTGTGGGATATTATAGATTTATTTATTACTCCCTTAGGAAAAAAAGAAACAAAACAAAACAGCTTTTATGTATTTTCTCAGCCATTAGATTTGTCTGATGAGCTCAAATATCTGTATCTTCTTTTCTAATATTTGTCTCTTACCACTTTTAAGACAATTTACAGATCTTTAAAAGTCATAAGAAAGTGGAAAAAAATTCAACTAATTGGTCAATAGATTACTCCCTCCAACATTTAATGCTTTTCAGCACTGAAGAAAAATAAAGAAGGATTACTCATTCTTACATTTTAAAAGATATTTTATTATTTTTCTAAATTACTTACTATTTGTCATGGCTGTTTAGTCCACTGATATTGTGAATTGCTCTTGTGATGGTTCAGTTCTTGCTAAATTGCCCTTCTTGCTGCATTTTTGCCTAACATGCAAAAAAATTATAATCTCTGTACTATTTCCTCTGAGGTGTGTATACATATATATTTCCCCCCAATATAATTGGTTGGAGAGAGGGGATTGGCTATTGGGAAAGGTATTGTCAATGTTTTCCTTTTGAAAATACTCAATACTTTCTGAGACACTCATTTTAATTCATTGAAGAACCATGATTCAAAAAATATTGTATTAATCAGTGGCACAGCTAGTTAGACCTTAAAACCGTCTTTTCTTGTTCCTGGGTGTTTTTGAATAGTGTTGAGAAGAACAATAAAGTGTAGGCAGAATATCACAAGTATTATAGCACTCATTCCATGTGTTTTCGCCTGTGATTTTGGGTAAGATGTGGAAAAAGGAAGTTGAAGAGACTTCATCAGATGGTTTTAAAAGAGGTTTGTCCTCGAATAGCCAAAGCAATCTTGAGAAAGAAGAATGGAACTGGAGGAATCAACTTGCCTGACTTCAGGCTCTACTACAAAGCAACAGTCATCAAGACAGTATGGTACTGGCACAAAGACAGACATATAGATCAATGGAACAAAATAGAAAGCCCAGAGATAAATCCACACACATATGGACACCTTATCTTTGACAAAGGAGGCAAGAATATACAATGGAGTAAAGACAATCTCTTTAATAAGTGGTGCTGGGAAAACTGGTCAACCACTTGTAAAAAAAAGAAACTAGATCACTTTCTAACACCGCACACAAAAATAAACTCAAAATGGATTAAAGATCTAAATGTAAGATCAGAAACTATAAAACTCCTAGAGGAGAACATAGGCAAAACACTCTCAGACATAAATCACAGCAGGATCCTCTAAGATCCACCTCCCAGAATTCTGGAAATAAAAGCAAAAAGAAACAAATGGGATCTAATTAAAATTAAAAGCTTCTGCACAACAAAGGAAAATATAAGCAAGGTGAAAAGACAGCCTTCTGAATGGGAGAAAATAATAGCAAATGAAGCAACTGACAAACAACTCATCTCAAAAATATACAAGCAACTTATGCAGCTCAATTCCAGAAAAATAAACGACCCAATCAAAAAATGGGCCAAAGAACTAAATAGACATTTCTCCAAAGAAGACATACAGATGGCTAACAGACACATGAAAAGATGCTCAACATCACTCATTATTAGAGAAATGCAAATCAAAACCACAATGAGGTACCACTTCACACCAGTCAGAATGTCTGCAATCCAAAAATCTGCAAGCAATAAATGCTGGAGAGGGTGTGGAGAAAAGGGAACCCTCCTACACTGTTGGTGGGAATGCAAACTAGTACAGCCACTATGGAGAACAGTGTGGAGATTCCTTAAAAAATTGCAAATAGAACTGCCTTATGACCCAGCAATCCCACTGCTGGGCATACACACCGAGGAAACCAGAATTGAAAGAGACACATGTACCCCAATGTTCATCGCAGCACTGTTTATAATAGCTAGGACATGGAAACAACCTAGATGTCCATCAGCAGATGAATGGATAAGAAAGCTGTGGTACATATACACAATGGAGTATTACTCAGCTGTTAAAAAGAATTCATTTGAATCAGTTCTGATGAGATGGATGAAACTGGAGCTGATTATACAGAGTGAAGTAAGCCAGAAAGAAAAACACCAATACAGTATACTAACACATATATATGGAATTTAGGAAGATGGCAATGACGACCCTGTATGCAAAACAGGAAAAAAGACACAGATGTGTATAACGGACTTTTGGACTCAGAGGGAGAGGGAGAGGGTGGGATGATCTGGGAGAATGGCATTCTAACATGTATACTATCATGTAAGAATTGAATTGCCAGTCTATGTCTGACGCAGGATACAGCATGCTTGGGGCTGGTGCATGGGGATGACCCAGAGAGATGTTATGGGGAGGGAGGTGGGAGGGGGGTTCATGTTTGGGAATGCATGTAAGAATTAAAGATTTTAAAATTTAAAAAATAAAAAACTAAAAAAAATAAATAAATAAAAGAGGTTTGAATTTTCCGGTGATAGAATAGTTCCTACCTAATTTTTAGCAAATCTTTTCACCTTTTCTTTTGTTATCTTTGTCTCTTTTATTTTCTTTGAGAGAATGGTCTCTACTTGTGATTGGTCTGTTCATATTTTCTATTTCTTCCTCCCTCCTCTTCCCTTCCCCTATTTATTCTTTCAAAATATATTTGTGCTGTGTTTACAATGTGCCAGGCTTCCGTGGTTGCTCAGCTGTTAAAGAATCCACCTGCAATGTAGGAGACCTAGAGTTGATCCCAGGTTGGGAAGATCCCCTGGAGACGGGAATGGCTACTTGCTCCAGTATTCTGGCCCAGAGAATTCTATGGATTGCAAAGAGTCGGGCACAACTGAATGACTTTCCACTTTCACTGTGTTTACAGTGTGCCAGACCAGAACTCTCAGCAATGTCCTTGAGCCTTGATCAAATTGACCTTGATTAAATTTTTTGTTTGCTGACAAAATTCCGGCTCAACCCAAGTTTTAGTTAGGGCTAGCACTGCAACAAGGAAGAACTATTGAAACTACTAACCTATGAAAGGTTTTACACATGCTAATAAGATTTAGACTGCAGTAAAACTGAGGTACTTGTAAAGTGAAGAGATGCCACATGAGAGAGAAGGGTGCATTGCTGAAAGAGCAGATGATAATATGTTTATTGTCAGGATCATGGCTAAGTTGAGGAGACTGAGGCAACATGGATTTTGTTTTATTCTGTTCAGATTCCATATCCCGAGGATTGGCACCTGAGTGGTCTTCTAATTTAAACTTTGGTAATATAAAAAGGAAAAAAAAACTCTGATGAATTTTCTTAGGGGAATAAACTATGTTGAATTAATGTGATGAGAGTGGACATCCTTATTTCTGATGTTAGAAGAAAGACTTTCAGCTTTTCACTATTGAGTGTGATGTTAGCTATGGATTTGTCATATATAGCCTTTATAATGTTGACGTAGGTTCCTTCTATGCCTGCCTTTCTGGAGACTTTTTTTTTTTATCATAAATGGTGTTGAATTCTGTCGAAAGTTCTTTCTGCATTTGTTGAGATGATTGTGTGGTTTTGTCTTCAATTTGTTTATGCGGTGTGTCATAGTGATTGATTTACAGATATTGAAAAATCCTTGCATCCTTGGGATAAATCCCACTTGGATCATGGTGTATGATCCTTGTATTATTGAATTTACTTTGCCAATATTTTGTTGAGGATTCTTATGTCTATGTTCATTAGTGATATTGGTCTTTAGTTTTTTGTTTTGTTTATTTTGTGTATGTGGTATCTTTCTGGTTTTGTTATCACGGTGATAGTGGCCTCATAGAATGTGTTTGAGAGTGTTCCTTCCTCTGCAATTTTTTGGGATAGTTTCTGAAGTATAGGTATTAACTCTTCTCTAAGTGTTTGATAGAATTAGTCTGTGTAGCCATCTGATTCTGGACTTTTGTTTTCTGGGATTTTTAAAATCACAGTTTTAATATCAATACTTGTGATTTGTCTGTTCGTATTCTCTATTTCTTCCTGTTTTAGTATTGGGAGATTGTACCTTTCTAAGAATTTGTCAATTTCTTCTAGATCATCCATTTTTGGTGCATACAGTTGCTTGTAGTAGTATCTTATGATCCTTTGTATTTCTGTGGGGTGAATTGTAACTTCTTTTTCATTTCTAATTGTATTGAATCAACATTTTCCCTTTTTTTTCTTGATGAATCTGAATGATGGCTTTATTTTATAGATGAAGAAAATTAAACTTTCCAAGCCTCTGAAAAATATCGGGTCACATTATGGAATCAGAATTGTAACCTAAGCAGTCTGACTACGCATCATCTATAAAATAAAGCCATCATTCAAAAACAGTCTCTTGAGCAGGTGGGCTGTACTTCGATGCAAGGACAGAGTGGACTCCCGTTTCAGGTATGACTTATACATGTGATCATCACCATATTTCACTTATGCTGATTAAGGCTGCCTTTGCCCAGCCACTCTCAATCCCTCTCTGGGAACATTATTTTGGAAACATGCCCTTGACCAGAACACAGAGATGAATTTCAGACTAGAGCACCTGGGTTCAGGGTCAATGTCATGGGCGTGTACCTCGGCAGTCATCCAGGGCTCTGCACTTGGCAAAAATCTGCCCTTATTAAAGTGTTCAGCTGTTGTCATTTAGACAGCATGGTTAATTCATATTAAGAGTACACCCTGGGAGGTGTAAATATATTTTGATAGAAAAACAGAAGGGGACAGCTTTACTGAGAAAACAAGTGAATTGGTGCAGTAAATAAATAATAGCAACTCAAGTGTCAAGTGTCAAGGTTTGCATCTTGGCTTTTCTGTACATCGAAACCCAGTTGACAGCTATGGCAGTGCAAACTGCGTATCTCCAACGATAGGGACCATAACTGACCAAGGGCCTTGAGGAGGGCTGGCTGTATTTTTTGCAAGACCTGTTTTAAAATAAAATGTGAAGCCCACTGTTCAAAAGGCAAAGTGTCATGAAAGGAACTAAAATATAAATCTGTTTTCTTTCTTCTTCTTCTTTAATCTTCCTCTTGACTCTTCAGTTTTATTTTTTAAATTTGATACTTCATGTTGTTCTAAGTAAAGAAATGCTAAAATTTTAAATCACTATCTTGAATTTCACCATTTATCTTTATGTTGTGTAATGCCAAGGTTTAATGTAAATATAAGGATGTTTCAGTTCATGCAGGATCACTGAGTTGTTCACTTTGTGTTTTGTGGCTTGTGCGTGCATATGTATTTTGTCTCACTAGAAAAATGGAAGCTGCACAAAAGTAGCTTGAGTGTTTTCATCTTACTTTTTGATACACACACCTCCTACCAACATTCTATACCTTCAGCTTACTTATTCAAGGAAATAAGTAATTCAGCTTATTCAAGGAAAGACTGGAAGGAACATGAACTATGAGTTGCTCTATTTTTCCCCCTTTTCTTTCTATGCCATAATTTTCAGTATCAGTAATTGTTGAATACAGAATAGTCAGGTAAGCAATGCTGTGTTTCTTCTGCCTGATTTGAAGTGAGTTCTGGTGGCCTGTTGGCCCATGTCAATAACTATGCTGACTGTCATAGATATAACAAACTTACCTTGGACTGACTTTGGGTCTGGCTTAAACACATCAGGAGTTACTAGAAACATGTGCTCTGGGATACTGTGAGCCCTATGTGTAAATGGGAGCAGAGGATGGCAGACAAACCTATTGCCTGTTTCTTCTTTTAGTGTATATGCAGCATGGTCCCTTGCAAAACACAAGTTCAAATATGAAATTATCCAGAATGTCAAGACAACAGCCGAACACTTTAATAAGGGCAGATTTTTGCCAAGTGCAGAGCCCTGGATGACTGCCGAGGTGCACGCCCATGACATTGACCCTGAATCCAGGTGCTCTAGTCTGAAATTCATCTCTGTGTTCTGGTCAAGGGCATGTTTCCAAAATAATGTTCCCAGAGAGGGATTGAGAGTGGCTGGGCAAAGGCAGGCCCACTCATGACATACAAGGGAGTTTACTGACTGCTGGCTTTGGTTTGTGTTAGTTGCTCCGTCATGTCTGACTTTTTGTGACCCCTGGACTGTAGCCCACCAGGCTCCTCTGCCCATGGAATTTTCTAGGCAAGAATACTGGAGTAGGTTGCCATTCCCTTCTCCAGGGAATCTTCCTGACCCAAGGATCGAACCCAAGTCTTCTGCATTGCAGGCAGCTTCATTACCATCTGAGCTGTGAGGGAAGACTTTGACTTTGGCTTAAGTCCTCCTAAATGGTTTTATCAAACTTTCTTCAAGCTGCTCAGCAGTCTAGGTCCCTTTTGCCCAGACTTTCCTCGCCTTTCCTTCACTTAGAGTTATGCATCTTTGTCTAATGGCTCTCACCAGCTACCTGGCCATTTTGATTCACATTAGTGAACATATGTGGTACCAAGTGGTCAGAGAAAACAAGTAGTATGATGGGGATGTGGGGCTGTCTCACTTACTAACTGGCAGGTGAAGAAGATGCCACTTTACTCATTGGATGGGACACAAATAGATGATTTAACTCAATAAACAAGGACTTCCTAGTAAGACTGAAGCGACTTAGCAACAGCAGCAGCAGCAGTAATGGCCTAGGAAAATGTCACAGTGGAAGGAACTGCTGCGGCAGCTATGATGATGCTTGAAAAATGGAAACTTTAAAAACTGCAGAAGTCTCTTCCAAATAAGATAGAATGTATCTCCCTCAAGAGTTGCCTCCACTTTTTTATCCTGGTTCTGAATGTGATAATTAGGGTTAAACCCTAACGTAACCTGGCTAAGGATCTGCTGAGCTTTCTAAGGAAGAAAAGAGTCTTTCAACCTAAAGAAATTACAATAACTAGTTTGCATATGCCAGCAGGAGCCAGGACATTAATACTGGGGTCAGATTTTGAGGATGTTTGATCAAGGGGCAAGAATGTAAGTCTGGAGGAACAAGAACTATTGTTTTTAAGCACATTCTCTTGGGACTTAGTATTTAATGTTCTCACAAGAATCCCAGGAAGGGGGACAAGCTTACCACAGGGTTAGCTCTTAGACGCCTAGAATAAACAGTGGCTCACTCCAAGTGAAGTAGAATTGCCTGAGTTGCCCTGGAAAATAGTAGAGGGAGGAATAAAGAGGCAGAAAAGGTGGATGTGTTGGGATGGATACATTATGTAAGTCTAGAGGATCCCCCCCACCCACGCCGTGGTGGGCTCAAAGAACATGTGATTCTCCAAGGCTACTACTAATGTGTGGGAAGGGTACTAACATCACTAAAAAGTTTGATGGCATGCCAAGACAGATGATAGAAGATGTGGTCATTGAATTGGACTCATTATTATTCATGGGTTGATGCGGCCTTAAAGTGAGAATGGGCAGGTAGCAGGGCTTTACTTCTGTAAGCCAGGAGATCACAGTAAACATAGTAGCTGGTAAGATAGGGGGAATAACTAAGGAACTTTACGAGGCAGGATTTGTGAAATGTTTAATAGATAATAGTATCTCCACAGGCCATAGTGTCTGAGGTGCTGCTGAACAAATATAATTTTTTTAAAAAGCATAAAAGAAAAAAAGAGTGAAATCACTCAGTCATGTCCAACTCTGCGACTCCATGGACTGTAACCCCTCAGGCTCCTCCATGTATGAGATTTTCTAGTCAAGAATGCTGGAGTGGGCTGCCATTTCCTTCTCCAGGGGCTCTACATGAATATAGGAGCAAAACATGGAAAGTGCTAAAAAGTTATGCTCAAGTTTTCCAATCCAAAACAGTTTTTGTACCAAGAACTGTTTGGGGAGGAAGGGCTTTATAAGATTATGTCAAGTATATGTTCTAATGATTTCCCCAACTTTTTTCAAAGATCTACAGCCATTTACTCACATGAATACACCATAAGAGAAAGGAGCTAACTGCAGACATCATTAGACGCCTGAGCACAGATGGAGTTGGCATTGATATCTGCAGATGCAGCCATCATCCTAGCTGCCTTGTTGGAGCAGAGGCACTTGCGGGTCAGAGAATCAGGGGAGTTCTGGCTTGCATTGAGTGACCACCCATCCTGTGGTCATTTCTCCAGTCCCCAAGGACATAGTAAACATTGATATATTTGGCAATTGGATTAGCCCTTCTGTCCCTAATCTGTGAAGAAAGAGCTATCACTATGATGAAAACCAAATGGAAATCTCTGAAACTGCCTTCCATAGAAAACAATATGAAATCCTAAAGAGAATAGTAGTGATTAATGCTGCAACTGAAGACCTAAACAGTGCAGAGCAGTGGTCACTACTATCTCATCTAATTAACCGGTCTGACACCTTTGGAATCTGAGGGACACTGGAGAATGACTGGAGACCACCACAGACTTAAAAAAATACTACATCCTATCATAGCCACTGGGTCAAATATGGTTTTATTTCTTGAACAGATGAATAATATCTTGGGTGCATGCTCTGTCAACACTGACTTTCTATATGCTTTCTTTTCTCTTCCATTGGACTCACTAAGCTGTATAGTTGGATGGGCCAAGCTTCAGTCAGTCTATTGTAAGATCAAAATGGTTACAACTAGGATTAAACCTCCAAAGGATCAGAGGTCATGAGCAGGTCCACATGTCACCTACTGATGGTGTTCCTCACCTTACTTCTACCTGTAACACATGGGAGATTCCCCTGGAGTAAGAAATGGCAACCTGCTCCAGTATTCTCACCTGAAAAATCCCATATATAGAGGAGCCTGCTGGACTACAGTCCACAGGGTCGCAAAGAGTTGGACATGACTGAGTGACTGAGCACATGGATGATTCCATACGATCAACTGTAAGAACAGAGAAAAGTATGAAAATGGTTTATGAGTGGGTCAGCAGAGTTCCTGGGAGCAAGCCAAGAATAAATGTTGGCTGCATTATAGCCACATTCAGGAATGACATTGAAAGACAATAGTGGGGGAGAAAAAGTTTTCCTAGTGAATGATGCTGTGAGCAGCGTACCTGTTTATATGCTTTATGGGAAAGGGAGTTATGAGAATAGTTATGATTCTTGGAAGTGGCCAATTACCTTAACTTCTAGCAGTGGCCTGAAATGTGAAGAATTGGAAGATCAGTTCTGAGCAGATCTGCGATGTGGATAGACATGCAAAAGTGGGCACAAATTGTAGAGGGTTCTGTGTTGCACAATACTCACCACAACAACGCCTAATAGACAAATTGAATAACTCAACCAGTTGACATAAGCCAGCTTTTGCCTTTGACTACCCCAGAGCTACAGTGATGGGCATATGAGTAGCATGGGTATAGTGGCAGAGACAAAAGCTATGTAAAGACTTCTCAACATTTTCTCCCACTTACAGAGGCTGATCTTGGTCTTGCTTCCTTGAAATATCAACTTGTTTATAATAGAGAAAATATTTGAGCATTCAATATGGTATATTCCTTAAGGAAACGAACTCTGCACTTGGTAGAACTGACCACTTTGGACCTCTTCCATCCTAGAAATGTCAGTATTTCATCCTTACAGAGACAGAAAGCTGTTTCTGGTATGTGATTGCCTTTACTGTCTGTGTAACCTCAGCCAGCATTGCTGTCTGATAGTTTGTAATGCCTGTTCTGCATACACATGGAATATCACACATTACAGCATCCAACCAAAGGACCTGGTTAACACTGAAGGAAATTAGCAGTGGCCATGGAATCTACTGGTGGAATCACATATTACTCAGAAGCAACCAGGCTCAAAGAATGATGATGTGGCCTCCTGAAGATATAGCTAAAGTGCCCGATCAGAAGAAAGACTTTGAAATGATGAGGTGACATTATTAAAAGTGCAGTGTACTTATTAAATCAGAGAAATCTGTAGTTCTCTATGTCCCCCAAAAGATATAGTAATCCAGTATTCATGGTGAGAAAAAGCGAAAGTTAAAGTCGCTCAGTCATGTCCAACTCTTTGCGACCCCATGAACTATACAGTCCATGGAAATTTCCAGGCCAGAATACAGGAGTGGGTAGCTTATCCCTTCTCCAGTGGATCTTCCCGACCCAGGAATTGAACCAGGATCTCTTGCTTTGCAGGCAGATTCTTTACCAACTGAGCTATCAGGTAAACCCTCATGGTGAGAAAAAATGAAAGTGAAAGTGAAGTAGCTCAGTCGTGTCTGACTCTTTGCGACCCCATGGACTGTAGCCTACCAGGTTCCTTCCTCTATGGGATTCTCCAGGCAAGAATAGTGGAGTGGGTTGCCAGAAGTGAACTCTAAATAGAGTATAGCCTTCTGTCGTTACATTTTAACCACCTGATTGAGCTGCTTCTTCCACTCTTAGGCAGAGTTGCACAAGGCCTGTATAGGAAAGGCATACAGGGCATATAGTAAATTCCTAATTGAAAGGAGCCAACACTATCACAAGTAAACAAAGCTTTTTTTTTTTTTTTTTTCCTTTCACAATAACTCTTTGGTTACAGATTATGTAGATTCTATAAAGAAGCAGCTGCTCAGATAATAACCTTTGGCCGCAACCAGTTAATTACTGTGCCATCCATAAAAAGCTCCCCAGAGCCATGTTGTCTTTTGCATATTAGCTATCTCAAAATTATGGTAATATTCCAGTAAGCCAACCTCAAACACAAATTTACAAATCACCAGTCTTCCACCTTCCCCCCAAAGGCCAATTATCTATAAAGCATTTGATCAATATCCAGATGAAAGAGGCTGTGGAATTGCCAGACATACTTGTGATTGTATGACTGTTTCAAAGAGCAACCTGGTGGTTCACACCAACAAAAGGTGAAAATATATGCATATTAGCACATCCATATATGCCTGCTCTTCATGAAGACCTTTGGGAACTAGTCTGATTATGACCACCATGTATTAATATAAAAAGACAAAATAGCCAGTACCACATGCTTGAACCGAGTTCTAAGAAGAGGATTTTTTTACTCTACAGTTCATACTGAGAACCCAAATTCACACTGAGTTCTGTCATTGTGATTTTACTGTTTTATAGGATGTTTTGATAAGATGAAGTAATTTGGAATTGCCTGTAGCAGACACAATGGGGAAGAACTTCTCAAATTTTAATGTAAACAGAAATCACATTCCTAAGCACAGAATTTTTATTCAGTGGATCTGGGGTAGGGCTTGGAGTTCTGCATTTCTAATGAAGCTCCCAGGTGCTATAGATATTGTGAGTAGTAAGATTGTAGGTCTGTTACATATCCTATTAACACCCACTGAACTCTCTCCACCTTATTGCCAGAAATGTTTCATTTGTGCCCATGTCTTCCTCGTTTGAATCAAGGCTGATTTCTACTTGCTGAAATGCAATCATTCTTGCCAGTGATGTATTAGTAGCAATCCAGCCAATGACATGTGAGAGGAGATCTGCTAGATACAGAAAAATTATTTTTCATGTGTAAGAATGTGACTCCACAAGAGAAGATTTATTCTCTGCTTCTGCATGCTCTTATTTCCTTATATGATGATTGACATTAATGCAATATCTTGCAAACAACATGTGGATGAAGACAGCACTGGGAAAAGGTCAGAGTCAAGATAATGAGAGAAACCCAAGCAGCATACCTATAGTTATGCTGTTTTCTGAACTTCTTATTTGAGATGCCTGCTTTAGTATTTAAGGCAGCTTCAATCAGGGCTTGAAAATAAGTTCCTTCTTGACAATAGAAGGAAATGTAGAAATCAAATTTAGTTCAGTTCGATATTACATATATTAGATCTGTGTCTTTGGACATGATACAGTTTCTTCATTTATAAAACAGATGATTATAATAGTGACCAACCTATAGGAAGGTTGTGATTTTCAGATAGAATCTTGCTCATTAACTAGTTATCAAAGTGCCTGAGAAATAATTGTCCACGTTCTACCCGTGCGCTGCTAGTGCTGGAGAGATCACTCAAGTGAGCTGGACACTCTCTTTTGTTCAAAAATGATCTCTTTTGTTGAACGAAAGACCTACTTCCCCCTTTTTTTCCAGCACTAAATCCTAGCTCTGACCTCTCACAGCACAAAAATGCATATAATTCTATTGTTCATGACAGTCCTCAAAGGATTTACAAATACATGCTGCTGCTGCTGCTAAGTCTCTTCAGTCATGTCCGACTCTTCACGACCCCATGGACTGCAGCCTACCAGGCTCCTCCATCAAAAATACATGACCCGCTGCTAAATATTCTCTTTCCTGGTTAAATCTCCTCAGGCTTTTCAAATGTCTCTCTTGTGTCATGTTTCCTAGATGCTTTTCTATCTGACTTTCTTTTTCTGGGCCTTCATTTTAGTTAAAGACTACGGGCTTAATGGTGCTTCCCCTCCACCCCCCCAAACTACCACTGTGGCTAATAGTTCTGCTTCTGAGAACAGAATACATATGTTGCTTATATACAATTTTATGTTTAATGGCTTTAAATTATCTAGTATTCTGTCTGCATGTCCACCATGTTTTGTAGCTCGTAAGTTGTCTTCTTTAAATTGGATATACACTGAAGGTAAAAAAGTCATTTGATGATTAAATTGTATATTCCTGGTTTCCTCATGAGAATTATATTTTATTCCTGTCTTCAATGTAATAATTAAGCCCTCATTTTACTTTAAAAAATGTCTCTTTAGATAATAAATTATGATTACCCTAGTTATAAGCTATATTTAGAATTTTATTTTATTTTAAAAGATTTTTGTTTTGGAGTAAGTTGATTCACAATGTTAGTTTCAAGTGTACAGCAAAGCGATTCAGTTATACATATATGTATATATGTATTTTTTCAGACTCTTTGCCTATATAAGTTATCATGGAGTATTCAGTAGAGTTCCTTGTGCTAGTCCATAGGTCCTTGTTGATTATTTTATGTATTGTTGTTCAGTTGCTCAGTCATGTCCAACTTTTTGTGAACCTGTGAACTACAGCTCACCAGGGTTCTCTGTCAATCACTATCTCTTGGAGGTTGCTCAAACTCATGTCCATTGAATTGGCAATGCCATCCAACCATCTAATCCTCTGTCGTCCCCTTCTCCTTCTCTCAAACTTTCCCAGCATCAGGGTCTTTTCTAATGAGTCAGGTCTTCACATCAGATGGCCAAAGTATTGGAATTTCAGCTTTAGCATCAGTCCTTGCAATGAATATTCAGGATTAATTTCCTTTAGTATTCACAGGTTTGATCTCCTTGCAGTCCAAGGGACTCATAATAGTTTTGTCCAACATCACAGTTCAAAAGCATCAATTCCTCAACATTAGCTTTCTTTTTGGTCCAACTCTCATATCCATACATGACTACTGGAAAAACTATAGTTTTGACTAGACAGACTTTTGTTGGCAAAGTAATATCTGCTTTTTAATATGCTGTCTAGGTTGGTCATAGTTTTTCTCCCAAGGAGCAAGTGTCTTTTAATTTCATGACTGCAGTCACCATCTGCTTTGATTTTGGAGCCCAAGAAAATAAAGTCTCTCCCTGTTTCTGTTGTTTTCCTGTCTATTTGCCATGAATTGATGGGACCGGATGCCATGATCTTCATTTTCTGAATGTTGAATTTTAAGCTGGCTCTTTCACTCTCCTCTTTCACTTTCATCAAGAGGCTCTTTAGTTCCTCTTCACTTTCTGCCATGAGGTGTTATTATCTGTATATCTGAGATTATTGATATTTTTCCCAGCAATCTTGGTTCTAACTTGTGCTTCATCCAGCCTGGTATTTTGCATGATGTACTCTGCATATAAGTTAAATACGCAGAGTGACAATATACAGCCTTGATGTACTCCTTTCCCAATTTTGAACCAGTCTGTTGCTCCCTGTCCATTTCTAACTGTTGCTTCTTGACCAGCATACAGGTTTTGCAGGAGGCAGGCAAGGTGGTCTGGTATTTCTATCTCTTTAAGAATTTTCCAGTTTCTTGTGATCCACACAGTCAAAGGCTTTAGGGTAGTCAATGAAACAGAAGAAGGTGTTTTTCTGGAATTCTCTTGCTTATTCTATGGTTCAAAGAATGTTGGCAATTTGCTCCTCTGCCTTTTCTAAATCCAGCTTGTACATCTGAAAGTTCATGGCTCATGTACCGTTGAAGCCTGGTATAGAGAATTTTGAGCATTAGTTTGCTAGCATGTGAAATGAGTACAGTTGTGTGGTAGATTGAGCATTCTTTGGCATTGTCCTTCTTTGGGATTGGAATGAAAACTGACTTTTTCCAGTCCTGTCGCCACTGCTGAGTTTTCCAGATTTGCTGGCATACTGAGTGTACTACTTTTATAGCATCATCTTTTAGGATTTGAAATAGCTCAACTGGGATTCCATCGCCTCCAGTAGCTTTGTAATGATGAGTCCTAAGACCTACTTGACTTCTCACTCCAGGATGTCTGGCTCTAGGTGAGTGATCACACCATTCTGATTATCTTGGTTGTTAAGATCTTTTTTGTACAGTTCTTCTGTGTATTCTTGCCACCTCTTCTTAATATCTTCTGCTTCTGTTAGGTCCATACCATTTCTGTCCTTTATTGTGCCTATCTTTGCATGAAATGTTCCCTTGGTATCTTTTATTTTCTGGAAGAGATCTCTAGTCTTTCCCATTCTGTTGTTTTCCTCTATTTCTTTGCATTAATCACTTAGGAAGGCTTTCTTATGTATCCTTGCTAGTCTTTGGAATTTTATGTATAGTAGTGTGTATATTCAACCCCAAATTCCTAATTTATTCCATCTTGCCAGTTTTTCCCTTTAGTAACCAGGAGTTTTTTTCCTCTAAGTTTGTGAGTCTGTTTCTGTTTTGAAAATAAGTTCATTTTTACCATTTTTTTTTTTTTTAGAGTCCATATGCAAGTAATGTTTTTCTGGCTGACTTTACTTTGTATGATAATGTCTTGGTCCATCCATGTTAATGCGAATAGCATGATTTCTTTCTTTTTATGGCAGAGTAATAGTCCACTGTGGCATATATGTGTACATATATATGTATATACACACACACACACACACACACACACATATACATACATACTGCTACTGCTGCTGCTAAGTCGCTTCAGTCATGTCCGACTCTGTGTGACTCCATAGACGGCAGCCCAGCAGGCTCCCCCATCCCTGGGATTCTCCAGGCAAGAACACTGGAGTGGGTTGCCATTTCCTTCTCCAATGAATGAGAGTGAAAAGTGAAAGTGAAGTCGTTCAGTCGTGTCCGACTCTTAGCGACCCCATGGACTGCAGCCCATCAGACTCCTGCGTCCATGGGATTTTCCAGGCAAGAGTACTGGAGTGGGGTGCCATTGCCTTCTCCGACATACATACTACATCTTCTTTATTTAGTCATCTGTCAATTAAAATTTAGATTGCTTCCATTTATTGACTATAATAAGTAGTGCTGTGGTGAACATTTGGATGCATGCGTCTTTTTGAATTGTGATTTTTTTCCCCTATGTATGCCCAGGAGTAGGATTGCTTGATTATATAGTAACTCTATTTTCCATTTCTTTAAGGAGACGCCATGCTTTTATCCATATTGGCTCTACCAGTTTATATTCCCACCAAGAGTGTTGGAGCATTCTCTTTTCTCCACAACCTCTCCAGCATTTTGTAGAATTTTTGTTGATGATCATTCTGACTGGTTTGAGGTGATGTGATACCTCTTTCTAGTTTTGATTTGCCTTTCTCTAAAATTAGTGATGCTGAATATCTTTCATGTGCTTTTTGACCATTTCTGTGTTTTCTTTGGAGAAATGTCTATTTAGATCTTCTTCCTAGAATTTGATTGGGTTGGTTGTTTGGGTTTTTGTGTTTGATTCTGAGGCTGCACGAGTTCTTTGTATATTTTAGAGATTAATCCCTTCTCATTCCCATCATTTGCAAATATTTTTTTACCATTCCATGGGTTGTCTTATCATTTGGTTTATAGTTTCCTTTGTTGTGTAGAAGATTTTGAGTTTAATTAGGTCCCATTTGTTTATTATTGTTTTTATTTTCATTACTCTAGGAGGTGGATACAAGAAGATATTTCTGTGATTTATGTCAAAAGAATGTTTTGCCTATATTTTCCTCCAAGAATTAGAGTATTAGGTTTTACATTTAGGTCTTTAATGCATTTTCAATTAATTTTTGTATGTGGTATTAGAGGAAGTTGTGATTTCATATTTTACACATAGTTGTCCTTTTTTTCCCCCACAACTTGTTAAAGAGACTGTCTTTTCTCCATTGTATTCTTCCTTCCTTTGTCATAGATAAATTGACGGTAGGTGTGTGGGTTTATTTCTTGGCTTTCTATTCTGTTCCATTGATCTATAAATCTGTCTTTGAGTGAGCACTGTACCATAGTGTCGGAGAAGGCAATGGCACCCCACTCCAGTACTCTTGCCTGGAAAATCCCACGGGCGGAGGAGCCTGGTAGGCTGCAGTCCATGGGGTCATGAAGAGTCAGACATGACTAAGCAACTTCACTTTCACTTTTCACTTTCATGCGTCGGAGAAGGAAATGGCAACCCACTCCAGTGTTCTTGCCTGGAGAATCCCAGGGACAGAGGAGCCTGATGGGCTGCTGTCCATGGGGTCGCACAGAGTCGGACACGACTGAAGCAACTTAGCAGTACCAATAGCATACCATAATGTAGCCTGAAGTCAGGTAGCCCGATTTTCCAGCTCTCTTTTTCTTTCTCAAGATTGCTTTAACAATTTAGGTTCTTTTGTGTTTCCATACAAATTTTAACTTTTTGTTTGTTTGTTTTATATGGCAAGAAAATGCCTTTGGCAATTTGATAGAGATTGCCTTGAATCTGTAGATTTCCTTAGGCTGTATAGTCATTTTGACACTATTTATTCCTTCAGTCCAAGAACATAGCTTATCTTTCCCTCTGTGTGCTTTTTGATTTCTTTCATTAGCGTCTCACTTCATAGTTTTCAGAGTATGGGACTGCTTCCTTGTTGTTTAGTCACTAAGATGTGCGAAACTCTTTTGCAACCCCATGAACTGTAGCCCGCCAGGCTCCTCTTTCCATGGTGTTTCCCAGTCACGAATATCATAGTGGGTTGTCGTTTCCTTTACCTAGGGATCAAACACATATCTTCTTCATTCGCAGGCAGATTCTTTACTACTGAGTCACCAGGGAAGCCCTTTGCTTCAATAAGTAGGTTTATTCCTAGGTATTGTTATTCTTTTGGACATGACGGTAAATGGGATTGTTTCCTTAATTTTCCTTTCTGGTCTTTCATTGTTAGTGCATAGAAATGCAGGAGATTTCTGTGTATTAATTTTTTATCCTACAAATTTGCTAAATTCCTTGATATGCCGTAGTATTTTTCTGTAGCATCTTTAGGATTTTCACCTGCAAACAGTGAAAATTTTACTTTTACTTTTCCAATTTGGATTCCTTTTATTTCTTTTTTATCTCTGTTTGCCATGACTAGGACTTTCAAAAATATGTTGAACAGAAGTGGTAAGAGTGGACATTCTTTTCTTTGTTCCTGATCTTAGAGGAAGTGCTTTCAGCTTTTCACCATTAAGTGTGATGCTAACTATGAGTTTGTCAAGTATAATCTTAATTATACTGAGGTATATTCCCTCTATGCCTGATTTCTGGAGAGTTTTATTTTTTCTTAATCATAAATGGGTGTTGAATTTTGTAAAAATTTTTCCTGCATCTATTGATATAATCATATGTTTTTAAATTCTTCAGTTTGTTAATGTGGTATATCACACTGATTTGTATAGATTGAAAAATCTTTTCATTCCTGGGATAAATCCCATGTGATGGTGCTGTATGATCCTTTTAACATCTTGTTGAATTCAATTTGCTAGTACTTTGTCAAGGATTTTTTCACCAGTGTTCATCACTGATACTGACCTATCATTTTCTTCTTTTTTTGATGGTATTTCTATCTGGTTTTGGTATCAGGGTGACAGTGGCCTCATACGTTTGGGAGTGTTCCATTCTCTGCAGTGTTTTGCAGTAGTTTCAGGGGATAGTTGTTCACTCTTCTTTACGTGTTTGATTGAATTAGCCTCTGAAGCCAGGTCCTGGACTTTAGTTAGCTGAGCATTTTTTAATTAGAGTTTCAGTACTTGTGATTCATCTGTTTATATTTTCTCTTTCTTCCTGTTCAGTCTTGGGAGATTGTACGTTTCTAAAAACTTGTTCATTTCTTCTAGGCTGTCCATTTTATTTGCTTGTAGTAATCTCTTACTATCCATTGTGTTTCTGTGATGTCAGTTGTAACTTCTCTTTCGTTTCTAATTTATTTTTTTTTTAAATTTGAGCCTTCTCCCTTTTTTCCTTGATGAATCTGACTGAAGATATATCAATTTTGTTTATCTTTTCAAAGAAGCAGTTCATGGTTTCATTAATCTTTAGAATTTTAACTTATAGTTCTTGACTATTCACTTTTAATAAGTTACATAAAGGTTTCATCTTTGGAGGATATATCATTTATGGAGCAACTAATGTAGATTGCCAACTCTAATATTTTCTAATAAATCTTCCATCACACCAAGTACAGGTTCCCAACACCTTCACAATTTGTTCACCTTTCAATAAGTTCAGTTTGACTTTTTTGCTGTGTTTTTTTTTTTTCCCCCAGTTTTTTATTTGTTCAAATGGGATGCCAATTGATTCTGATATGGTTATTTAGCATACTGTTCTAACAGCAGTTCAAGCATGAGGAGATGAATGTGGGAATCTTCATGACTCATTCTGTTCACTGGGGGAATTGTTACAGCAAACTGGAAAAACTCAATTGGTGACTAATAAAGGATATTAGTCTGAAAGAAAAGTTCTTACTCCCTGTTAATTGCTAAATAGACCAGAAACTGAGAAGAAAGTCTCCTCTATTTTGGTGAAGCAGTCTACTTAATGTAATTGGGAGACTATACAGGTAGCATTTATGCCTATGTTGGAACTCAAAGTTCCAGAAAATTTTCCAACAGACTGAAACTGTCAACTTTATGGAAGTGAAAAGTGTCAAGTTGAATTTCATTCTGAAAAAATGCAGAAGGCTTAGAGCTCAGTTTGAATGCTATTAGGCACAATATCTTTAGCAGTCACCTGATTTTTGCTTCCAATGAACAAATCAGGCCTACCTGAGAATGAAACTTCTATTCTTGAAAAGAATAGGATGTTGTACCTTTCAATGGATATCTGTTCTAAGCAATAAATACCCAGAAAATGGGGCATGATACATCATTAAGTTCCTCTCAGCAGAAGATAGCATTTTTTTTTTTGTCTTATTCTTTCCAGTATTCAAAAGAGTGCAATAGAATTCTATTTTCTCCTTTGAGACATGTAACAGAATGGAAATGGAGATTTTGAGAACCAAATTCTCATGAATAATTGCAACACATATTGAATATTGTTCCATTTAATTATAGCTACCACACTGATTTTGATTTTGCATGATTAACCAGAAATTGTTAGGAAAACTGCACTGATTGATTAAACTTTACTACAACTAAAATTTGCTTTTGAAAATATGAACATAATTTTTTTTGCTCATTTTAATACATGACTGAAATCCAAAACTTGGGCAATAAACAGGATATATTTCATATTTTGTGGAAATGTTTACATTGCATAATAAAACTGTAAAAATTCCCATCAGTGACCGAATTTGATTCTTACACTTCTCCTGTACTTGCCACTAGGAGAGCTTAGCTGAGACATGAAACTTTTTCTGATATTAAAGAGAATTGGAATGGAAATTAAGATTCACTGTGGGTCAATTCTCAATCTCTAGAGTTCAGGTAGACTATGATTCAATGAAACAGAGTTGTCACATCTACAGATACTTTCAGTGGGCAAATAAGATGCACAAATACAAAGACTGGTTGTCAACAGTCTTGAGGTTCCATAACTCTGGATCCAGTAAGCATACAAATTCTAGGGTTTGAAGGAAACATTGTAGATTTGGAGGATGGCACTTGATTGTATTTGTTCTAAGAAAATGTTAGTGAAAGATGTCTGTTAATTCACAGATTATTAAAACCTGAGAAAATGTTAGTTCAGTCCAGACCCTAGTAGGGAGCAGGCATCACAGTGGGTTTATATGGGAGGACAACCTCCAGTGACTGGTTAGGCTAAAACATGTTGGCCTTTGGGCTCCAAACAGTAGTGAGGTATCCCAACCAGTGGGCTGAGCATGGTGATAGCATGGCCATGCTAGGGTGGGTAGTAGAAACCAAGGCCTTGGGGACAAGATTTGGTTTAGAAAAATGGGTTTGAAATTACAGCCTTAGCTTTCATCTACCAGCTATATTGTATTACTCATCGTCTCTGAGGCAGAGTTTTCTCACTTAACAAAATGCTGATAATAGAATCTACTTTATAAAGTGGTGGTGTGGATTAATTGAATGTTCTATGTAAAGCTCTAGGATCTTACCTAGCTCAGTGCTTAATAGATGGCAATTCTCTCCAGCCCCTAAGGAAGGATATTGGTAAGGGCATTAAGAGCCCTTATCATCAATGTGAGTGAATTAATCTAAAAAGCTAAGCCATTTGAATCTCTTGCATAGACTACTGCTAGGGCTAGCTGTGTAATTTGTGAAGTTCAGTCCAAAATAAAAATGCAAGGCCCCTGGTTCAGTAATTATTTAGAATTTCATGGCAGCTATAGCAGAGTTAAGCCCAGAGCAGTGCCCTTCTAAGTATGGGGTCTGGTGCAATGGCACAGTTTGTGTGCCTTGAAGCTGGCTTTGACTCTGCAGTTAATTTTTGTTTTCCATTCACTCACTTCTTCTTCTACAATCCATCCTTCCCACAGCGTATGGGGGTAAACTTTTCAGTCAATAAAGTAGATCCTGTTGCAACGTGTTTTGATCTTAAGCTGAGAGGCAGGGAGAAGCTACATTGCATAGTGGTTAAGTGGGCAGGTTCAGAAGCTAGAGATGCTAACCTTTGATGTTTGTATCCTATCTGTGATCTTGGACATATTCCTTAAATTTAGTTGACTCTGTTATCAAATGGGCATGATAGTAAACGCCTACCATATAGAGTTTCTGTGAGGACTTAATGAGACAGCTCTTGGAAAACACTTAGAATACTGTTTGTTACATAGAAGTCACTTAATAAATGTTATTACTGTTATCTTAAAAGGATCGATACCCGAAAGATGGTATTAACCTGGGCCCCCAGCCTCTCCATCATCTGCTGTGTTAACCTCGCCACACATCACCTTCAGCTTTCCTCTTGTTTCATTATCCACTAAGCACTCTTGTTTTTGTTTGTTTTGTTTTCCATTTCCTTGAGTTGGTCACACTTTCTCTGGTAGAATCATTTCTGTTCTCTGTACACAGGATGCTTTTTTTCAAACTCCTTTACCTTTTAGGTGTCAGCTCATGGATGCTTTTCTTAAAGAAGACTCCAATAGACTGCAAATCTATATGACCTCTGTTTGTTATAATTCAGTATAATGCCATAGTTTTCCACTTTGTAGCACTTTTCATGATTTAAACTTATATATAAGCTATTTTAAAAATTAACTTATTTATTTTAATTGGAGGCTAATTACTTTACCAGTAGTATAGTCATTTTTGCCATACATTGACATGAATCAGCCATGGGTGTACATGTGTCCCCTTTCCTGAACCATCCTCCCACCTCCCCCTGCTCCATCTCATTCCTCAGGGTCGTCCCAGTGCACCAGCCCTGAGCACCCTGTCTCATGCATCGAATCTGGGCTGTGATCTATTTCGCATATGGTAATATACATGTTTCAATGCTATTCTCTCAAATCATCCCCCCCTCATCTTCTCCCACAGAGTAAAAAAGTCTGTTCTTTATATCTGTATCTCTTTTGCTGTCTCACATATTATAAGCTTTTTTAAAATGTCTGCCTTCTCATGAAGGTAAAAGGTTGTATGTGATATATCAACAAAGCTCCTGGCACATGGAAAGTGACCAATAAGTATTTGTTGAGTAAATTAATGAATAAAGAATAGCAGCAACTTAGACAGCAGGATCATTTAGATAAATAAGGATCCCTGGCTAAGAGGCAAGAGATGGAACTAACATAACATAAATTATTAAGAAGCCTAATTAAATAGACATTGATGCTATAAGCAGTTGCTTAAAGAATTTGCCTTAGTGATAATAAGATAACTACTTTTGGGGGGTTCTCACTATGTGACACATATTATTAAGCATGTTAAGTGAAGTAAGTAAGTGAAGTCGCTCAGTCGTGTCCAACTCTTTGCGACCCCATGGACTGCAGCCTACCAGGCTCCTCCATCCATGGGATTCTCCAGGCAAGAATACTGGAGTGGGTTGCCATTGCCTTCCTCAATTAAGCATGTTAACCATTTCACTTAATGTTTTAATTCTAAGAATTATTTAAAATTATTATCCCTGCTTTGTACAACTTGGATGTGGTGGAGTGGTCATATTAACTTGTTTCACTTTACCTTTAATAGAAACTGCTTTTTAAAGCTAGTGCACACATGTTGTTACTTATTTTTTCAACCTTGTTTTCAGTGATATATGGTCTAGTCTATTATCCCCTTGATAGAAATTTCCTAATTTTTTAAAATTAGCTTTTTTGAAATAAAATATAGCACAACATAATTGATCCAATTTAAATACACCACTTTTTACCTAGTCAACAAAGGTCTGTTTAGCCAAAGCTATGGTTTTTCCAGTAGTCATGTATGGATGTGACAGTTGGACTATAAAGAAAGCTGAGTGCCGAAGAATTGATGCTTTTGAACTGTGGTGTTGGAGAAGACTTTTGAGAGTCCCTTGGCAAGGAGATCTATGCAGTCCATCCTAAAGGAAATCAGTCCTGAATATTCATTGGAAGGACTGATGCTGAAGCTGAAACTCCAGTACTTTGGCCACCTGATGTAAAGAACTGACACATTGGAAAAGACCCTGACGCTGGGAAAGATTGATGGCAGGAGGAGAAGGGGACGACAGAGGATGAGATGGTTGGATGGTATCACTGACTCGATGGACATGAGTTTGAGTGAACTCTGGGAGTTGGTGATGGACAGGGAAGCCTGGTGTGTTGCAGTCCATGGGGTCGCAAAGAGTCAGACGTGACTGAGTGACTGAACTGAAATCTGATACATGTACAGAATTGTGTCATCATTACAACTAAGATATAAAACATTTCCACCAACACAAAAAATGCTTCCTGGCTCTTTGCAGTTGGCCCCTCTCTTTTCTTAACCCTGGCCCCTGACAATCACCTATCTGCTTTTTGTCTCTCTAGTTCTTCTTATCCTGAATGTAATATAAATGGAAGGATAGTTTGAACTCACGTGTAGCTGACTTCATTCACTGGGCAGAATGTTTTGAATTCGTCTGTGCTGTAGTGATATCATAGTCCACTCCTTTTTACTGTCCAGCAGTATCCCTTGCAGATGTATCCCATATGTTTGTTATCCACTTACCAGTTGATCAGATATTTGCGTTCACTCTAACTTAGAGCTAATATGAATAAAGCCATGTGAACACTGACCTTTATTTAAGCATGCATGCAAATACTGAATTTTAAGTAGTGACGTAAATTATTTGAAAATTGACATGAACTAGCACTTTAATCAGATAGTTTAGGTTGGATCTTTAAAAAAAGATCCATTAGAAGTTAATTTTTCAGTCCTATGGCCTCTCTCTTAAATGAAAATCTTTCTCGTTAGTTAGTTAATTCGTCGCTCAGTCGTGTCCGACTCTTTACGACCCCATGAATCGCAGCACGCCAGGCCTCCCTGTCCATCACCAACTCCCAGAGTTCACTCAGATTCACGTCCATCGAGTCAGTGATGCCATCCAGCCATCTCATCCTGGGTCGTCCCTTTCTCCTCTTGCCCCCAATCCCTCCCAGCATCAGAGTCTTTTCCAATGAGTCAACTCTTTGCATGAGGTGGCCAAAGTACTGGAGTTTCAGCTTCGGCATCATTCCTTCCAAAGAAATCCCAGGGTTGATCTCTTTCAGAATGGACTGGTTGGATCTCCTTGCAGTCCAAGGGACCCTCAAGAGTCTTCTCCAACACCACAGTTCAAAAGCATCAATTCTTCAGCGCTCAGCCTTCTTCACAGTCCAACTCTCACATCCATACATGACCACAGGAAAAATCATAGCCTTGACTAGATGGGCTGTTATTAAAAGTATGACTTTAAAGCCATGAATGTCAATATTAAAAAAAAGAAAACAGTAACTTTAATACCTTGGAAATTCCTTTTTCCTTTGTACAGATCTTCTTTGTTCCTTCATTTTTTACCCAAATATGCATGATGCACAGTAATCATTTTTCATTTCCTTAATATTAGTAGAAAGCTTTATTTTAAATGAAGCCAGATAGGAGTTACAATTTGAAACTTTGCCTGCTTATCTCTTTAAGAACAAAGAACTAAAATGGTTTATGATCTGAAGTTATGTGTCTCATGAGCAGCGGCAAGTAGGAATGGAGGAAGTGAGATGACTATTCTTACTTATAATACATGTTTCTCATGGTGCACTAGTACTTCTGCTACAAAGAACTTTGTCAAATTATAAAACAAGTATAAAAAAAGAAGTGTCTGACAAGAAAATCAAAGATGCAATCTAGTATACTTTGAATATTAATATATACGAGATTGTTTCACATCTATCCTGTTTTATTCCTAGTCTCTTAACAATGAAGCATCAATAGAGGTAATTTGGCTCCAGACTCAAGTGGAAGTCTCATACTATGTGATGTGTGAAAGCTAAGGCTGAGCAAAAACGAATAATATTTTCATTGTTCAGCATTTCTGTTTTCTAAAACATCCTACACACTGTCATTGCCCCCTGCTTAAGCATAAAGGAAATCACTGGGAATTATCAGTTATGGCACCCTGAAACTGAACCAGTGTTCTTTCTGTATGCTTTTTGATTCATTCTACAACTGGGTCTGTGGAGGTAGAGGTGCCATATATTTTGTGAAACATCGCTGGTCTCCTTGTGACTTGTAGGATTCCCTGACAAGTCAGGGTTTATCAGGGGACCAATTATAGAAAGGAGTTCAAAACATTAACCCCCACATATAACTCTTGTAGTAAGGCATTTCGTAAAATAGAAGTGTAATTTCCAAATCCATCAATGTGTCTTTTATATTAGGAATACATTAATACCCAGGGTATTTTAAAGCTATTTAGAAACTAAAGATCTTTTTAAGAAGATGACTTAGTTAAAGAAAGGATGGAAGCAAATGATAAACTACTTCAAAGTAAGCATAGTATGATTTAAAATACTAGTTATGAATTTTTTATGAGTATGCATGTGACTTAAGCTCATTCTTTGAGAGAAAATATGCTTTTGAGTAAACCTTAAATTCCTCATAATTAATTTTGTGGTAATTGTTTCCCACAAATTAGTATCATTTTCCATATTAATTGGCATTGTATTTCTTCTTTGCTTTTGACTGGCCAGGGGTTAAAATAAAGATTTCTAATGTATCAAATGGTGTATGTATTAGAAAAGCACTCCCAGACTTTTGCTCTCCCATGAGCAAACTTATTTTGACATTTTCTAATATCCTACAAAAGTCATTTGTGGGTGTGTTTCATATTAACCACAAAAGTCTGTTTTTATATCCACATGCATAATAATTACTCTGGATTTTGATTTGACATTTTGAACCCTTCTTATAAAAATATGTGAAAATATCTTTGCTTTCAAAGTAATCCCAGTTCTAGGAAAATGATATTGAGAGAGGCAGCATTTACTTCTTATACTTGCTCTGCTCTATTGTCTAAAATTCTAATATGGGTAATGTGAGAGGAAAATTCACTCCATTCTAAATTTCAGAGTGGTTTCAATAGGTGTTTATTCATAGAAACAGAAGTATCAAGATGTTAATTAGGACTGCTCTGTCTTTTTCCAGCTTTTTTTTCTTTCTTTCCTTAAAATGATATATGAATCATTTCTTATATCATAAGAAATATGATATACATTTCTTAAAATGATATATGAATAGAGGACAAGTTCAGGCAAAGGAACACTTATTATTAGCAAGCACTTTGGCCCCAAGCCCCATGCAGTCTCTTAGTAGGTAGGTTCGCTTCAGTTCGATTCAGTCACTCAGTCATTTTCGGCTAATTGCAACCCCACAAACTGCAGCACGCCAGGCCTCCCTGTCCATCACCAGCTCCCAGAGTTTACCCAAACTCGTCCACTGAGTCAGTGTATGCCATCCAACCATCTCATCCTCTGTCATCCCCTACTCCCACCTTCAATCTTTCCCAGCATCAGGGTCTTTTCCAACTTATCAGTTCTTTACATCAGGTAGCCAAAGTATTGGAGTTTCAGCTTCAACATCAGTCCTTCCAATGAATATTCAGGACTGATTTCCTTTAGGATGGATTGGTTGGATCTCCTTGCAGTCCAAGGGACTCTCAAGAGTCTTCTCCAACACCACAGTTCAAAAGCATCAATTCTTCGGTGCTCAGCTGTCTTTATCGTCCAACTGTCACATCCATACATGACTACTGGAAAAACCATAGCCTTGACTAGATGGACCTTTTGTTGGCAAAGTAATGTCTCTTCTTTTTAATAAGCTGTCTAGGTTGGTCATAGCTTTTCTTCCAAGGAGCAAGCATTTTTTAATTTCATGGCTGCAATCACCAACTGCAGTGATTTGAAGCCCCAAAATATGAGGTCTATCACTGTTTCCACTGTTTCCCCATCTGCTTGCCATGAAGTGATGGGACCAGATGCCATGATCTTAGTTTTCTGAATGTTGAGTTTTAAGCCAACTTTTTCACTCTGCTCTTTCACCTTTATCAAGAGGCTTTTTAGTTCTTCTTCACTTTCTGCCATAAGGGTGGTGTCATCTGCGTATCTGAGGTTTTGATATTTCCCCTGGCAATCTTGATTCCAGCTTGTGCTTCCTCCAGCCCAGCATTTCTCATGGTGTACTCTGCATATAAGTTAAATAAACAGAGTGACAATATAAAACCTTGATGTACTCCTTTCCCGATTTTGAACCAGTCTGTTGTTACCAGTCTATTGTTCTATGTCCAGTTCTAACTGTTGCTTCCTGACCTGCATACAGATTTCTCAGAAGGCAGGTCAGGTGGTCTGGTATTCCCATCCCTTGAAGAATTTTCCACAGTTTGTTGTGATCCACACAGTCAAAGGCTTTGGCATAGTCAG
Organism: Capra hircus; assembly: GCF_001704415.2. Lineage (NCBI taxonomy): Eukaryota > Metazoa > Chordata > Mammalia > Artiodactyla > Bovidae > Capra > Capra hircus. The sequence goes on from NC_030814.1 coordinate 74,089,187, forward strand.
TAAAGTGAAGGTTCATGTTTCTCTGGAACTCTCTTGCTCTTTTGATGATCCAACGGATGTTGGCAATTTGATCTCTGGTTCCTCTGTCTTTTCTAAATCCGACTTGAACATCTAGAAATTCACAGTTCAGGTACTGCTGAAGCCCGGCTTGGAGAATTTTGAGCATTAGTTTGCTAGCGTGAGAGGTGAGTGCAATTGTGCGATAGTTTGAGCATTCTTTCACATTGCCTTTTTTGGGGATTGGAATGAAAGCTGACCTTTTCCAGTCCTGGGATCACTGCTGAGTTTTCCAATTTTGCTGACATATTGAGTGCAGCACTTTTCGCAGCATCGTCTTTCAGGATTTGAAGTAACTCAACTGGAATTCCATCACCTCCAGTTGTTTTGTTCATAGTGATGCTTCCTAAGGCCCACTTGACTTCGCGTTCCAAGATGTCTGGCTCTAAATGAGTGATCACACCATCATGAGTATCTGGGTCGTGAAGATCTTTTTTGTACAGTTCTTCTGTGTATTCTTGCCACTTCTTAATATCTTCTGCTTCTGTTAGGTCCATACCATTCTTGTCCTTTATTGTGCCCATCTTTGCATGAAATGGTCCCTTGATATCTCTAATATTCTTGAAGAGATCTCTAGTCTTTCCCATTCTGTTCTTTTCCTCTATTTCTTTGCATTGATATCTGAGGAAGGCTTTCTTATCTCTCCTTGCTATTCTTTGGAACTCTGCATTCAAATGGGTATATCTTTCCTTTTCTCCTATGCCTTTAGCTTCTCTTATTTTCATAGCTGTTTGTAAGGCCTCTCCAACAACCATTTTGCCTTTTTGCTTTCTTTTTTTCCTCTTGGGGATGGTCTTTATCACTGCCTCCTGTACAATGTCAGGAACTTTTGTCCATAGTTCTTCAGGCACTCTGTCTATCCGGTCTAATCCCTTGAATCTATTTGTCACTTCCACTGTACACTCATAAGGGATTTGATTTAGGTCAAAACTGAATGGTCTAGTGGTTTTCCCTACTTTCTTCAATTTAAGTCTGAATTAGGCAATAAGGAGTTCATGATCTGAGCCAGGTCAGCTCCTGGTCTTGTTTTTGCTGACTGTATAGAGCTAGTCAGTGGGTAGGAATATATAAAAAGACAGATTTGTTTAGATTTACAGCTATATTAGTTGAACACCCTTTTTTAAATCCATGTGTGAGGATTCATAGCTTTGGTGGTAAAGAATGTCCAGGTATGAGGTAAAAAGAAGTGAATTTTCCTCTCTGTCTAGAAAAGAGCTGGACTATTTCATCCATGGTCCACTTGGTTTGCAAGAATGGCTGCAGGCCCTGGTTTAACTTGTCAGTCACAGGAAAGAGAAGGATAAGGAAGTCACTGGAAGGGAGAACAGAGGAGCTCATGCCTCTCACAAAACATTGTTCGTCAAATCAAAGGGCTAAGAATTCTTCCACCCTTTCTTGCCCATCAAGACCCATGAAAAGAAATGCATATTAGTGATAGTTGCTCAGTCATGTTGGACTCTTTGTGACCCCATGGGCTATATATAGCCTGCCAGGCTCCTTTGTCCATGGAATTCTCCAGGCAAGACTACTGGAGTGAAGTGCCATTTCCTTCTCCAAATGCATATTAAGAGAGAGAAAATGGGCATTTGCCACAATAGGGTTTCTTCCATTCCCAGTAAATCTCATTCTCTGATTCATCTGAATAATTATCTGCCATTTTGATTGATCAAGAAGCAACAGTCTTCCTTTATAAGGGTGGAGTGAGAAAGAAGATGAGTTTTAAACTGGCTGCCACATGTCCAGTATATATAACTTGATTTTTCTGAGCCTTGAGTGCCATACCATCAATTATCCACTACTGTGATTATATCATAGACTTTTTTGGGTTTGTTTTGAGTTAAATCATGCATCTAGAGATACACATTCCTCTGTAAGACATTGAATCTGTTAATTATCTAAACCTTTATTCCTGTGGGCTTGATCATGAAGAAGATAACTAAATACCAGTCCTTGGAAACCCTACCATGTTTTCACATTTGAGGCATCCATGATCCTGTCTGACCCATCTACAGAGATTGAGAAAGCATCTAAACAGATTTCACAACTCATAGTTTAGTGTCTTAACACAATTTCACGATCTTTTTTCTGAGGGAGCAATTGTTAATGCTCATAAGTAGCCTAAAGAATAATCTAGATTTTTTTTCAAAAAATTCTTATATTTGTATTAATGTATATGGCTTCCTATTAGTTTATAGAATAATCAATTACTGTTGTCAACTAATCTATGATCTCCTAGGTCTTATGTGTTATTTGGAATCCATTTTAACTTAAATTTGCTTTAAAGTTGAATTTAATAAAATGTAAAAGTCTTTGATGATGAAAGGAAACAGGGGCATTAGAATCAAATGAATAGGTCTAGAGAAAGTAACTTAAAATTGTTTTCTTTATATCAGAACTTCTGCACAGCAGTGTGATATAATCAAATAATTATACACATTGCAGCTTTTCTTTCTCTAAACATCACTCAAGCTGAAGCCATGAAGCTGATGACAAAGTGATGTTTTATCAGTTTCTTTGTGTTAGCTGGGCTGGCTGTAACTGCATCCCAGTGATTTCACCTTTTTAACTTTCCACAACGAAAACTTTAGTTGTTTTTTTTTTTTTTTTTTTTTGAAGACACGTCACTAAATCCACAGTTCTTCATTTTTGTTGCTGTTTATTCCAGCTTGGAAATTTTAGTATTAGGCTTTTTGTTTGGTTGGTTGGTTGTTTGTTTTGATCAACTCTTCATGAATTCACTTATAAAAATGAAACTGTTCCTTTCAAATGATCTAATCCCTTAGGATTAGAGTAATCAAACTGCTTGCTAAATTGAATAAATATTCTATAGCCAGTGTTAAATAGTATGATTTTTTAAAATGCTTTATAATGGTGAAAAGCAAGCCATAATACTAAGATTAAGAAGTAGTAGCTGCAGAGAAAGGCACACTGGAGGGATAATCTTAGGAGTTAAATATTACTTAATTCAAAGGAATAAAATACATAATAACTCTTCTATTACCAAAATATTTCAACATCTTACATTATCTACTCAGTGAAATCAGTTAAATTCTTCTTATTAAGGAAATACTTCTAGAGAATCTGTGAAGTGAAGTAAAAGTTGCTTAGTCGTGTCCGACTCTTTGTGACCCCATGGACTGTATCCATGGAATTCCTCTGGCCAGAATACTGGAGTGGGTAGCCTTTCCCTTCTCCAGGGGATCTTCCCAACCCAGGGATCGGACCCAGGTCTCCCACATAGCAGGCGGATTCTTTACCAGCTGAGCCACAAGGGAAGCCCAGAGAATCTATGATTTGCTATCCAAATTTGGGGAAATCTTCTCTTTTGATATATAGATGTTATCCATGACTTTATTTTCTTTGGTTTCTAATGTTACTTTAATCCTTTTTGAATGGCATGTCTTATTATTATTACTGTTTTCTTCTGAAATATATCTTTTAGTTAATTTTAAAGGAAGAATACATAGAAAATATTTCTGAGTCTTTCCATATTTGACAAAGTCCTTACTTCCTTATTTGCCTTCATACTTACTGATATTTTGGCTGGGTATAGAATTATAGGTTGCAATTAGCTTTTTATCAGAGGTTTTATAAGTTTCACTACTGTATTTAGAAACTGGAATGGCAAATAAGATTATTAATATTACACCAAATTTACATTTTTGAGAGATAACCGTTTTTCTTCTTTCTCTGGAGTATTTAGACCATTCTCTTTAACCTCTCTATTCTGAAGTGCTACATTTTACGTGGTGATCTTTTTCATTTATCTTTTTGTTTTTTTCTATTTAAAGATAAGGACTTTTGGCCTTGGAAAACTTTTATCTATGGATTGGATGATTATTATTCACATTTCATCGTTTCAGAACATTTTTTCAGAATGCATACTAAATGGATATCTATAAACTTCTTAAATTAGTCCTCAGTATCTCTTACACTTTTATTTTCCATGATGTTTCTCTCTCTCTCTCTCCCAGCACTATCTGTTCTGGCTGTTTCGATTAGTTTTCTTCTTTAAACAGTATATTTTTATATATATTTTGTTAGCTTAACAATAAAAAATATAATAGTAAATAATGTAGACATGAAACGTAAATCTCTCTTTTATGTAATACTCAGATACATCTTTTTTTTACCCAAATGGGGGCCTTATTATGGTAAATAAATTTCTCTGTCATATATTTTGGACATAATTCCATTATAACATATATAAATAGACCTATTTTTGTTATACCATTGGACTTAATATAATTTTTTTTTGTAATTTTGATGGCAGTTTACATGTATTTTAGTCTTGGTTTCCATAAACAATGGTAAAGTTTTTCAGTAAATATCTTTGTGCATATATAGCCTATAAATAAAATCCAGAAATAGAAATACTGAGGAAAAATACTGGCATTTTAGTATTTTATTATATATTTAATATTTTGGCAAGTTGTTCTCCAAAGAGGATTCACAAATTTATATTCCTATGAACAAGGAAAGCATATTTCCACATGCATTTCTGATGCTGAGTGTTAATTTAACTTTTGATATATGCTGTTCACTTTTGTAAAAAAATGGTCTTTTAATTTACATTTTTCAGTTATGAATAAATCTGAACTTTTTCAAATACTCAGTGCCACTGTGGTTTTGTTTTTCCTTCATGTGAAATAACTTTTCTGTCATTTGCCTACTTCTTCCTAAGAATTCTTGATTTGTTTTCTTTAGTAACCTATTGAACATTGAATAGAAATAATTTTGCATATCATATATGTTACTGTTTTTCTGGTCTATAATATATTATAAATCATTGATTATTGCCTTTTTTTCTGACTAGAGCTTACATTTTCTATGATTTCAAATACATTTATCTTGGCTATTATGGATTTTCTAGACTGCCCACACTGTAAGAACACTATGGGTATAGATAAAGATATAGATATGGGTGTACATATATAGATAAAGATATAGACATATAAGTATGTATATATAAATATCTATTTATGCAAACAAATACATGGATAATTAATCTTTAAAGCTAAAAAGCAATATACTCATTAATTTTTGAGCTTAAAAGTAAGGAATATTACTCAAAAATATTTTAATGTATTATTTATCAGAAAAATAATTGGTTTGATAATAAAAGTTTTAGTTTAATGTAATTCTCCACAAGTTTTGGTGAGTATGATAAATTATGAATGAATGCTTTCAGTTCAGTTTAGTCATTCAGTCATGTCTGACTCTTTGTGACCCCATGAACCATAGCATGCCAGGCCTCCCTGTCCATTACCAACTCCCGGAGTTTACCCAAACTCATGTCCATTGAGTCGGTGATGCCATCCAACCATCTCATCCTCTGTCATCCCCTTCTCCTACTGCCCTCAATCTTTCCCAGCATCAGGGTCTTTTCCAGTGAGTTAGATCTTCGGAGCAGGTGGCCAAAATATTGGAGTTTCAGTTTCAACATTGGTCCTTTCAATGAACACCAAGGATTGATCTCCTTTAAGATGGACTGGTTGGATCTCCTTGCAATCCAAGAGACTCTCAAGAGTCATCTCCAACACCATAGTTCAAAAGCATCAATTCCTCAGTGCTCAGCTTTCTTTATAGTCCAGCTCTCACATCCATACATGACTACTGAAAAAACCATAGCCTTGAATAGATGGACCTTTGCTGGCAAAGTAATGTCTCTGCTTTTTAATATGCTGTCTAGGTTAGTCATAACTTTCCTTCCCAGGAGTAAGCGTCTTTTAATTTTATGGCTGCAAACAACATCTGCAGTGATTTTGGAGCCCACAAGCATAAAACCAGCCACTGTTTCCCCATCTATTTGCCATGAAGTGATGGGAACTAATGCCATGATCTTAGTTTTCTGAACGTTGAGCTTTAAGCCAACTTTTCACTCTGCTCTTTCACCTTCATCAAGAGGCTCTTTAGTTCTTCTTCACTTTCTGCCATAAGGGTGGTATCATCTGCATATCTGAGGTTATTGATATTTCTTCTGGCAATCTTGATTCCAGCTTGTGCTTCTTCTAGCCCAGTGTTTCTCATGATGTATTCTGCATATGAGTTAAATAAGCAGGGTGACAATATACAGCCTTGACGTACTCCTTTTCCTATTTGGAACCAGTCTGTTGTTCCATGTCCAGTTCTAACTGTTGCTTCTTGACCTGCATACAGGTTTCTCAAGAGGCAGGTCAGGTGGTCTTGTATTCCCATCTCTTTCAGAATTTTCCACGGTTTCTGGTGATCCACACATTCAAAGGCTTTGGCATAGTCAGTAAAACAGAAATAGATGTTTCTCTGGAACTCTCTTGCTTTTTCCATGATCCAGCAGATGTTGGCAATTTGAACTCTGTTTCCTCTGCCTTTTCTTAAACCAGCTTGAACATCTGGAAGTTCACGGTTCATGTATTGCTGAAGCCTGGCCTAGAGAATTTTGAGCATTACTTTACTAGCGTGTAAGATGAGTGTAATTGTGCAGTAGTTTGAGCATTCTTTGGCATTGCCTTTCTTTGGGATTGGAATAAAAACTGACCTTTTCCAGTCCCGTGGCCACTGCTGAGTTTTCCAAATTTGCTGGCATATTGAGTGCAGCACTTTCACAGCATCATCTTTCAGGATTTGAAATAGCTCAACTGGAATTACATCACCTCCACTAGCTTTGTTCGCAGTGATGCTTTCTAAGGTCCACTTGACTTCACATTCCAGGATGTCTGGCTCTAGATGAGTGATCACACCATCGTGATTATCTGGGTCATGAAGATCTTTGTACACTTCTGTGTATTCTTGTCACCTCTTCTTAATATCTTCTGCTTCTGTTAGGTCCATACCATTTCTGTCCTTTATTGAGCCCATCTTTGCAAGAAATGTTCCTTTGCTATCTCTAATTTTCTTGAAGAGATCTCTAGTCTTTCCCATTCTGTTCTTTTCCTCTATTTCTTAGCATTGATCTCTCAGGAAGGCTCTCTTTTCTCTCCTTGATATTCTTTGGAACTCTGCATTCAAATGGGTATATCTCTCCTTTGCTCCTTTGCTTTTTATTTCTCTTCTTTTCACAGCTATTTGTAAGGCCTCCTCAGACAGCCATTATGTTTTTTTTGCATTATGAGTGCTTTATGCACCTATAAATTAAGCAAGAGGCAACAAATTAGGTGTTTTTAAAATGAAAACCTCAACTCTCTTCTCTTTGGGTTAGATGCCTGAGACACTCCTAAAGCTCTGAGAAACAAAGAGCTATAAAAAGCCAATATTTATCCTCACTACAGGTAGCTCACTGGGTTATTTTAACTGAAATATGGATAGTTCTCCTGCCTTAGTTGGTTACTCACAGAAATAAGTGTAAGATGACTTAGGTCCAATTTCTGTTGTGATCGAACCACCTGTCAGACACCAGGCTGAGCTCTCTACACAAAGCCACCTTTGTAAGATGGCTTGCTTGGTGGGTGCTATTGTAGACTCCATTTTATAGGTGAGGAAACCAAAACTTTGAGGCACTATGTGATTGCCTAACATCATGCTGTCTCGCTTTCTAGCAAGCAGTATGAGAAGAACAGATGATAAGATTTTCAGACTCCATAACCCCATGTACTTAATGTTATTTCATACTATCTCTAATGTTTGTTACCATGGCCATTAACCTTTAAAGAGGGGGGCTCAAAAAGGAAGTAGTTCATTTGCCAGGTTAATTCTTTCTATCATAATTAATTCCATGTTTTTATATGTTAAAGACCTTAAGAAAATTGCTGCCCGTTTGTGGTCAACTAGAATGTATGATCCATTGGGTTTTTTATTTAAGAATTCAAGCTCTAGATGGATACAGACTTAGATTTAAAGCCTGTGTACTTAATAAGGCAAATTAATTAACTTCTAAATCCCATTATGCTATCTTCCAAGAAATATGATTAATAACAGCACACGCTTCAAGAGGTTTGTGCTAAGTCACTTCAGCTGTGTCTGACTCTTCGTGATCCCATGGACAGTAGCTCCCCAGGCCCCTCTGTCTATGGGGTTTTCCAGGCGAGGATACTGGAGTGGCTGCCATTTCCTTCTCTGGGGGAACTTCCTGACCCAGGGATGGAGAGCGCATCTCTTATTTCTCCTGCATCGTTAGGTGAAGTCTTCACTAGGGCCACTGGGGGATAAGAGGTTCAAGGGGTGTTAAATAAATGTAAGGCTTTCCAGAGCAAGAGAGGTGTTATTTTTGTTTGTTTGTTTTGGTTTTGGTTTTCACTTCCATGTGCCAAGCTCTCAAAACAGAGCCTATCGTAGTTCTTGCTCAATGAATATTTGCTGAATAAGTGTGAAAGTTCTTAATGCATTCATTGTATTTGCCACTTTAGACAGTCCAGATAATATCGGTATACATCCTGAGTTCTCTTTAAATGAGCAGGATGGCTTGAGAGTCCTAATTTAAATAAGTACTGTAGTGAAATTGGCATATAATGAGGTTCTGTGGGTTCTGGTTCCGTATCATCCATAGTCTTTAGCTGCTTTTATGTGTATGAGAGATGTCCAGCCTTTCCTCATTGGCAGAAGAAGAGAGGACAATTACTTGGTGAAAAAATTTAGTTGAATTTTTAACATGACATATTGGTATTTAATTTCTTTAAGTAGTACTTTGAAAATGGCATAATTTAGGTTTCACCTTCACATAAATCAGTGTATTTCAAAGAGAAAGACATTGGGAAGGAGACAGTTTTCAAGAATTATAAAATGAGGCTGGACTATACTTGAAAAGTTGGGACTTTCAGTGCATTATATTCTAGAGACAGGAGAACTAGAACCAGCTCATCGAACACCCCGATCCCCCCAGACTGGAGGTGGCTGGGGAATTGAGACAATGCTTGCATCAGGATCCCCACCCAAGGACCTATATGGACAAATTCAGGCCCTGGAGTGCAGGGTTGACTGGGGCCAAGAAACTCTGTCTTGTTTGTTATGATTTTTCCAGCATTTAGAAGGCAGTGATCCATAAAATTTGTTAAATGAAGGATTGACGTCCATGACAGCCAGCTTTTATGTAGTTGTCCTTTTAAAACCAATATTTATAAAATGCACATTTATTTTTCCTTTTGAGGGAGATATACAAGGACCACATAAATATTCAAGGGAGTTTTATAGAAAGAAAATTTTTATTTACTTCATAAATCAGAAGAGATCTATGGAATATGTGTTCTTGATATACTTAATTTTAAATTGAAGTAAAAAGGGATCATTCTATAGGTATAGACATATAATAAATCATTAACACATATTATAGATGAAAAAATTTGGAACCTTCTAAGACAAATGCCCTGTCATCTTGTATGACCTGCAGCAATGCTGGGGCTCTGGGACTAGTCTTTTAAAAACAAAACAAAATATGTGTTTTTCTAAAATGTTGATCAAATTGGTTTCAAATAATATAAGTACAGCAAATATGTATTTTTTTTGTTACAGTGATTTGGATTTTTTGGATATGGGTATTCTTTCATGTTATTTACCGATATGGGGATAAGACGTAACACATTCCACAGCCTTGGAGAATATTTCTGATATATGCATGCATGAGTCTTCAGCATGCGTGTGTAAGTCCCTCACATAGGTGCAGGATGAGTTGCATTTGGGATTTAAATCATTGTTTTGTAACCTGTCAAGATGTTTTGACAGACTGTTAAGAGTGAAGCTACTAGAAAACTGTTCTCTCATTTACTTTCCATTGCTCAATTATTTTGAGCCTTCCCCCAAACCAGGATTCATCACCTCCGGAGACATGTCAGAAGATGTCAGGATGTAGATTGGTCTTTTTTTTACCCTTTCCTTGCAAATGAGATTCAATTGTCAAAATGACAGAGGATTCAGGCTGCAGAGAGGCCCCCAGTAAAATGTCAGAACTTCATCACAGTATGAGTTGCAACCGGTTTGTTAATAAGTATTCATTCATGTGGGGCTTGACCTCAAGCCAGCAATTGGACTTCTGTTGTGCAGAAATTGCACAACAGGCAAACAAATATATGGGATACGTAATTATATAGGGATATAACCTAAAAGGTACGAGGCAGGTTTGTCATATCAGCTATTGATTTGTCCTCTTTTGAACTTCAAAGAACTTCCCTAGTATGTAACTTTGTGACATGGAAGCCAATAAACACAAAAAGGAACTGTTGTTGTAGTGACCTCATTATGCTCAGCGTTCAGATAATGATCTGAATCTTGCAGAAGGGACTTTGATCTGGGAAATTGTGCTGGAAATCTTTCTGAATGAAGTTTTTTGTGGCATAAAAATCATTTTGTGCTGCTGCTGCTGTGTGTAGTAAAACAAGCTTCAGTTGGTTAAAGGGGCTCTTTATCCACCTTTATTTACTCTGGATGTAAGAGCATCTGATTTTTATTATCAAGGAAAGTGTGGGCTTCCCAGGTGGCTCAGTGGTAAAAAGTCCATCTCCCAGTGCAGGAGCCACATGAGATGCAGTGCGGTTTCGATCCCTGGGTCAGGAACATCCCCTGGAGGAGAAAATGGCAACCTACTCCAGTATTCTTGCCTGGGAAATCCCATGGACAGAGGAGCCTGCCAGGTTTTAGTCCATGGGTCTCAAAAGAGCCAGACAGGACTTAGTGATTGAGCATGCACACATACATCAAGGAAAGTGTGTGTCCTGGACCCTGTGGCTGACTCCTCAAGGTTCATGCCAGCTCAGACCATTAGTCTAAGTCACCCACAGGGATTTCATTCCCAGTGACAGCAGTGAGTTTACTTGGGTCATGTAACCAAATTCTTGCTAATGAGAAATCAGAGTTTCCAGATGAAAGAATCTGTACTCATATAAAAAAGCCCCAGGTACCTGCTCCACATCTGAACATTTGGCAGAGTGAAAACGACCCTGGAGATAACTGCAACTTCCTTGTTACCAGTCTGAGGAAGCAGCTGACAGCAAGAATGGCCTGGAGACAGAAAGAACTTGGGCTCTTGATACCATCCCTGAGCTGCTGGATCAATGAATCCTGAAACCCACTGTGGTAGTCTTCTTTTTACAACAGATAAAACACTTTCCTAATCCTTAGTGCAGTTGAAGCCTATGTTTCTGTTGCTTAAAATAAAAAGCATCCTAATTGTGGTAGATCAGCTAAATGGACCCATGGTGATATGAACTTTACATTGTGATTAGAATATGGGTCTTCTAATTTTAGATTTTTAAAAGACGGACAACAGTATGAAAAGCTCTGCAAATAAATCTGAATGACAATTGCATGCTTTTATATCTAACAAATTTATAAGAAATATTTTCAATCATCCTATTAGCACATACAGCTGAAGAAACTATTTTGACTCAAGTCATCACACCCTGGTTATGTGCTTCAGTGGTTTGTCCCACCCAGGACACACTGAAATAGGTACTTCTGGATTGATAAAGATGATGATGATATGCTTAAATTGTAGCCTCTGTATGTATGTGTGCTAAGTCGCTTCAGTTGTGTCCAACTTTTTGCGACCCTATGGACTGTAGCCCACCAAGCTCCTCTGTGCATGGGATTCTACAGACATAAATGCTGGAGTGGGTCGCCATGTCCTCCTCCAGGGGATCTTCCCAATCCTGGGATTGAATCTGTGTCTCTTGCATCTCCTGCATTGGCAGGAAGGATCTTTACCACTAGAGCCACCTGAGATGCCCAGTATTGTAGCCTAGACTGCAGCAATTGGTTTCTAGCTACAAGTCTGCCATTGTAAGACTTGTCCCATCTTAAACTCAGTACTCGCTGGGACCCTGCACTTTTGTCTTCCTCTTCTAAGTACACGTGTCCTCTGTATCTATGCTGCTGCTGCTGCTAAGTTGCTTCAGTCATGTCTGATTCTGTATGACCCCATAGACAGCAGCCCACCAGGCTCCGCCATCCCTGGGATTCTGCAGGCAAGAACACTGGAGTAAGCTGCCATTTCCTTCTCCAATGCAGGAAAGTGAAAAGTGAAAGTGAAGTCGCTCAGTTGTGTCTGACTATATCTGTGTACTATTTGGTGGCTGCTATTTCCGTGTGAGACCACAAGGCTTACTGGAGACGGGGACATTTGATGGCGATTTTTAATCCTATTTTGGCAAGAAAATTTCCTGCTTGAAATAAAGAGCTAACAATGAATGTCACATTGTACCAAACATGAAGGACATAATGCTTCCTGTCCTAGCCTGGGTTCCCTACTTGGCAGAGTGACAGACCAGAGCTTACCTCCATGTGGTTTACTTGTGAAACAATTCCAGAGAACAGGATCAAGAGACTGCAGAGTGAAATGGCAGAGGGAAAATTAATTTTTTAAAGAGGTACAAAGGTGCACAATCAAGTTGCTGCCATGATGAGTGGCTGGAACTTGACCTTCTGACATATTGAACAGGCTAAAGAAACATAGGGAGGCACTTTCATCCATTGGCTGTCATGTCTCATAGGTCAAGAGTCAGCTATGTGTATGTCACTCACCCTTTCAGATTCCATATATGTGAGTGACATGAGAGTTTCCACAAATATCTAGTAAGTCAGGATACTACAGAGGTGAGGTGCTGGCAGGGTGCACATATGTGAGCTTAGCTACTCCGCAGTGATGAGAAAGATGGTTTGACAGGACCAGAGCGGGGAATAAGAAGTGGCCAATAGACTTTCTTTTCAATATTGTGAATTAGTCTTATCATACTCCTCTATAAGAGATAAGTAGCTCAGAAACATTCCTGTTTCATTATCTCATGATTAATATTTCATGGGCATCACTGATTGTGGAATGCAAATAGTTAAAAGGAGGACTATGAGAAAACTGGAGAAAGAAGCAAAATGAATCTGAAGGCAGAGATAATAAATCATAAACACACATAAAACACTGGGGGAAATATACAGAATGAAAGAGGACACAGAATATTTCTCAAAGTTTTTTATGCAGAAGTATTGGGAAGATTTGGAGTCAAGTAAGCAAGGTATTAGTATTTTTTTAAAGTTGAGGTACAATAGCTGTACAATATTGTGTTAGTTTCTGGTATACAGTGAAGTGAATCAGCTGTATGGATACAAATATTCCCTTTTTGGATTTCATTCCCATTTAGGTCACTGTAGAGCATTAAGTAGAATCCCTTGTGCTATACAGCAGGTTCTCAAAGTTATTTTATATGTATTACTGTATATGTGTATATATATATATATATATATGTCTCACCAATTTTTATATACATATTAGTGTGTATATATCAATCTTCCAATTCATCCCATCCTCCTCCTTTCCCCTCTTGGTGTCCACACATTTGTTCTCTGTGTATATATCTCTCTTTTTGCCAGCAAGCTTTTATTTATTGTGTGACTTGGCTAATTCAAGAGGTTGAAGATTCTGTGGAAATACAGTTTACCATCTCTCTGAGAATACATCACATAGAGACTGTGGTTGATACATGGTTAAGGAGATTCATGGGGTTGTTAGAACATCAAGAAAAAAATAGATGTGAATAGAGATAAACATATCACTTTTTATGTGTGGCATCTACATAGAGGAATGAGGATAGATATACAAATGCACTCTACATATGGAACAGCCCAAAGGAGACAAAATCATTTAACTGGATGCCAATGTCTACCAGAATTCTAGAATCTTGTTAGTGATATGTGTGTGTGTGTACGTGTGTGTGTGTATAAGTAACATTTATATATGTGAGTGCTTATATGATATTTTGATACAGGGCTTCTCTTATAGCTCAGTTGATAAAGAATCTGCCTGCATCACTGACTCAATGCAGGAGACCCCTGTTTAATTCCTGGGTCAGGAAGATCCACTGTAGAAGGGATAGGCTACCCACTCCAGTATTCTAGGGTTTCCCTGGTAGCTCAGCTCATAAAGAATCTGCCTGCAATGTGGGAGACCTGGGTTCAATACCTGGATCGGGAAGATCCCCTGGAGAAGGGAAAGGTTATCCACTCCAGTATTCTGGCCTGGAGAATTCCAAGTACTGTATAGGCCATAGGCTTGCAAAGAGTCAGACTCAACTGAGTGACTTTCACTTTCACTTTTCATTGATGATATAAAGTTACATCAAACTAATGGCAAATCACTTTGTATCAGATATTTCAGACTGAAATTAATCTGTGAATCAATAGTTTAGCAAAGTATATTCCATAGGGTATCAGTCTTATAATAAAGGTAAACATGTCATTTTCATTAATTTTTTTTTTAAAAAAAAGAGGGTCTCTGGCAAAGTACATTATAGTAAATATTCTGTGAACAATGGTCATTAACAATGTAAGGGCTCTGAAAAATCTTGAAGGGCTAAAACCAGGTACATTTCTGTTAAATTAAGGTGACCCACATTTATTCTCAAGTGCAAGAGGATTTTGGAAATGCTGCAGGTAGATAGAATGTTTCAGATTTCAGCAAGCATTTTGACAAAGTATTTTATGGTATTCTTGTACATATAATGCTGATATATGTGTTGTACTTTAGCAAAATTAGGTCAGCTTGTGGCTGGCAAAATTCTTTTTCTCAGACTAATGGGTCATTGACAACATGAGAAAAGAGTTCCCTGATGGCATGTCACGGAACTCTGTCCTTGGTGCTGCTGTTCTAACTTATTTATAAATAACTAAGATAATAATCTGAAAGGCCTAGTCTTCAAACTTTCAAAAAGAGTAATGTTAAAAGAAAGATGCACTACTGTATCACACTCTGAGACAGTCTCATGTTCTGGAAGAATGTGTTTTTTGCATGGATAAACATAGATTCAGTCACTGTGATGATCATCAAATAACCCAATCTTGTGGAGTATCTGTTTTCTAACAAATAAACACATATGGGGGTAACTTCACTAAAGGTAGTAAATGAAATGGAAAAAGTAAAATCTTTTACTCACTTACTGGATATAGGAAATCCTCTGTTATAGAAAAACATCTACTTCTGCTTCACTGACTACGCTAAACCTTTGACTATATGGATCACTGCAAACTATGGAAAATTCTTAAAGAGATGGGAATACCAGACCACCTTACTTACCTCCTGAGAAAACTGTATGCAGCTCAAGAAGCAACAATTAGAACCAGACATGGAACAACGGACTGGTTCCAAATTGAGAAAGCAGTACATCAAGGCTGTATATTGTAACCTTGCTTATTTAACTTATATGCAGAGTACATCATGCAAAATGCTGGGCTGGGTGAAGCTCAAACTGGAATCAAGATTGCCAGGAGAAATATCAATAACCTCAGATATGCAGATGACACTGCCCTTATGACAGAAAGTGAAGAAGAACTAAAAGAGCCTCTTGACAAATGTGAAAGAGGAGAATGAAAAAGCTGACTTAAAACTCAACATTCAAGAAATGAAGGTCATGGCATCTGGTCCCATCACTTCATGGCAAGTAGATGGGGAAACAATGGAAACAATGACAGTTTTAATTTCTTGGGCTCCAAAATCACTGTGGATGGTGACGGTAGCCATGAAATTAAAAGATGCTCCTTGGAAGAAAAGCTATGACAAACCTAAATGGCATATTAAATAGCAGACATTGCTTTGCCAACAGAGGTCTGTATAGTCAAAGCTATGGTTTTTCCAGTAGTCATGTATGCTTGTGAGTTGGACCAGAAAGCTGAGTGCTGAAAAGTTAATGCTTTTGAACAGTGGTGTTGGAGAAGACTCTTGAGAGTCCCTTGGACTGCAGGAAGATCAAACCAATCAGTCCTAAAGAAAATCAATCCTGAATATTTACTGGATGGAGATATGCTGAAGTTGAAGCTCCAATACTTTGGCCACCTAATGTGAAGAGCCAACTCATTAGCAAAGACCCTAATGCTTGGAAAGATTGAAGGCAGGAGGAGAAAGGAATAACAGAGGATGAGATCATTGGATAGCATCACTGACTCAATGGACTTGAGTTTGAGAAAGCACCAGGAGATGGTGAAGGACAGGGAAGCCTGGTGTGCTGCACTCCATGGGATCACAAAGAGTTGGACATGATTGAGTGGCTGAACAAAAGCAATGTTACTCCCAAGGGTCTAATTGAGATTATAATAAAAATTCAGAAGTACCTTTTAAAATTTATACATGTAAAATTAATTTTTAAAATGAAATATATAGGTGTATAAGAAAAACCTGAATTTACCTGAATTATGCTCATCCCAAGGAGATAAACTGATTGATTATTGAGTCAGTTTATCTGACTCAGAAATAAACTTCCCTGGTGGCTCAGATGGTAAAGTGTCTGTCTAGAATGCTGGAGACCTGGTTTCAATCCCTGGTTTGGGAAGATCCCCTGGAGAAGGAAATGGCAATCCACTCCAGTACTATTGCCTGGAAAATCCCATGGACAGAGGAGCCTGGTAGGATAGATTCCATGGGGTCACAAAGAGTCCCTCTGGTATACACTGCTCTAGCTGCTGCCGTATCTGGAGCATTCTGGCTCTTAGGGGGAACGTTGACAATGTCTAGTATGTCTATGAAAATGTAACTTGGATAGTAAACATTAAAAGATGCTTTATTAAGGTAGGTTTACCCATATTGCTGCAAATGGCAGAATCTCATTCATTTTTATGGCTGAGTAATATTCCTGTGTGTGTGTCCCATGTCTCCTTTATCCATTCATCTGCTGATGGATACTTAGGTTGCATCCGTGACTCGGCTTTTATAAATAATGCTGCTATGAACACTGGGGTGCTTATATCTTTTTGAATTAGTTTTTTTTTGTTTTCTTCAGATATATACCCTGACATGGAGTTGTTAGATCATATGGTACTTATCGTGTTTTGAGGAAAACTCCATATTGTTTTCCATAGTAGCTGTACTGATTTACAATCTCATCGAAAGTATGCACGAGTTCCCTTTTGTTCACATCCTCACTGACATTTTCTATGTGTTCTTTTTGATAATAACCATTCTGAAAAGTGTGAGGTGATGTCTCATTGTGGCTTTGATTTTCATTTCTCTAATGATTAGCAGTGTTGAGCATCTTTTCAAGTACCTGTTGGCCATCTGTATGTCTTCTTTGGAAAAATGCCTATTCATGTTATCTGCCCATTTTTTACATCAGATTCAGAGGGCTGTAGTATATTTTAGCTGTTATCAGTGACTAAGTGGGGTAAATTGTACTGGTAAGGGTATGTCATTAGAGGTTATATTAAGTGTTAGTGCTTGGAAGCATAAGAGGGAAAGAACCAATGACCGGAATACCTGATGTGTATATATAAACTGGATTGACCAAAAACTTCAATTGAGATTTTTCCATAAGATATTGGAAAAATAAGATATTATGGAAAAATCTGAGTGAAATTTTTGGCCAACCCAAACTAGATACAAGTTGTATGTGTCTTATCTCATTTAGTTCACAGAAAACCTATTCAAAGTGAGTTATATCATTGTTATTTCATGGATAAAAAAGTCAACCATCTGACTACGGAACTTATGGTTACTACCGTACATATGGTTAGGGAAGACCCCACCTGGCAATTAAGAGTGTAACAAATGTGATCCAAACCCTGAATTCTGAGATTAAACACAATAGATTATCAAGGCCTTAGTCAAGTAGACTAGACAGAAGGCTGATCAAGAATTTCAGTGTGACTCCACCCAACGCTGTCACATGAAATGGACGCATGTGGCGTGGTTGGTGCTAGGGTAAAGCCATGGCTCAGTAGCCATAATTGTCCAGGGCTAAGACTAGACATTGTAAGTTAATTTCCTTTGTGGTTGAGAATGAGACTCCCAACGTCTTGGTGCACTTTTTCAGATCTATATTTGTAACTCATCGGCACGCATTAGAGACATCAGCATCTATGACATATAGGATTGCATAAAGCTGGGAATTCATACAAAATAGACTGCTGAAGCCAGACACAGACCATTCAGTTACTCTCTACTTAAGGAAAAAAAATGCTAGTTGTAATTCTTCGTTAATGAAGTTCAATTTGTGTTATTAAGGAATATTACAAGTAATCATAAACACTGAAAGCAGAAACTCTGCCTTTCTCTCCCTCACCAAAAGCTACTCTTCAATTTGATTTCATTTCTTTTATCTCTATCTCCACCAGAAACAGAGTGAGAATACTCACTGGGTCCTCCTTTGAGCCCTCCCCAAATCCATTATTTATTCAAAAGCAAATAATTTGCTATCCTTCTTCTTAACCACAGTCTAAATAATTTTCTTTCTTTTTTTTTTTTTTTCCTAAACTGTTTCTATTGTTTTTACTTCTTCTGGCTGCACTGAAACTTAGTTGAGGCATGTGAGATCTAAAGATCAGGGTTTGAAACCAGGCCCCTGCATTGGGAGCATGGAGTCTTAGCCACTGGACCACCAGGGAAATCCCCATTTTTTCCTAAATTTTTAACTATATGTTCTGTTTTCTCACTGTCCCATAATTTTTAGATTCTCCCATGAGAGAGATCTTTAGTTACAAGTACTTCTAACTCATCCTTTTACAGTGTATGGTTTTTGATGAGCTTCTATAATATTGGAAAAATATAAATGCAAATATGTAAAATCAAATCATAGACTTGCTGGGGTTCTGTTCAAGGAGGAGGTAAAAGTCATGTCTACGTATCAAGGCCAAGCAATGTGGACAAAGAAACAGCAAGATGCTGCAGTTGTCTTACATGTTTATTAGTGTAATGAATCACATTTATGAAGGCATTAAAAAGTTATAAACAGTTGTAATATAACAGTGCAGAGTGGTCCAACCCAGATACTCAATATATAACTGTTTTATTACTGCAGTGGACCAACATTACAATTAACTAAAGAAGAAGGGTACATATAAGTTATTTCAAAAGAACAACAAAAAAAATGAGCTACAAAAGGTCAACTTTCTGGACTAGTTTTAAAATGTATTTTCATGAGCCACAAATAACTTTACAGCTATCTACACATTATACATAAACCTGTAAAGACATTCTTTCTACAACACTATTTAAGATCTAGAGAACAAATCACTACTGGGATGAAGCATTTTGGTTTTAGCTATGCATAATGAAGAAACTCAAATTTCAAAAGTACAAGAATGGTTTTATGCATTTGGTAGTAGACCTGTTAGAAAGATCTGGCTATCCAATCTTTTGATCATTTTCCAACCCTCACCAAAATCAGTCTTGGTTAGTTTTACAAGTCTACTCCTGGACTGGTTCTCCTAAGCTCCATTTCCTCCTGCCAGTATAAATCTCCACAGGTGGACAACAGCATCTTACTTTGTATCTTATCTCTCTGTTTTGCACACTCAAATGCCTTCTCATGTTTTATACAGGAAAGCTATGATGACAGGTTGAATAAGGCCATGATATCATTTTTATAATTTAACATCATTATATCTAAGACATTAACATTTTTCTATACAGTGCTCTCCGAAGTGATTGCTTGATATTAGCCTTGACTCAGCTATTTCTTCTAAAGAATTGAGAAGTGAGCTTGCCTGGAATCCAGTGGTTAAGACTTTGCCTTCCAATGAATGGGGTGTGGGTTCCCATCCCTGTGTAGAGTTTTAAGATTACACATGCCTCACAGCCAAATAAAACATAACACTGAAGCAACATTCAAATTCAATAAAGATTTTGGAAAACAAAAAACCATTGAGAAAATTCCAGCTTTCATTGCTTCAAATATATTTCTTAAAAGCTTTGTGTCCAGCAAAATCCAAATTATACTTTGAAACATTTTCTTCTTACCTTTAAAACCTTTTATTATTTAAGAGAATTATCAGTTCAGTCAGTTCAGTCACTCCATCATGTCTGACTCTTTGTGATCTCATGGACTGCAGCACATCGGGCTTCCCTTTCCATCACCAACTCACGGAGCTTGCTCAAACTCATGTCCATCAAGTCAGTGATACCATCCAACCACCTCATCTTTGGATGAGAAATATAGTCAATAGCTAGATTCATACTTAAATTTTAAATCAGTAAAATTTGTTTTATTTGATATCTTCATATATTTAATTATATAAAAATCATTTGTCTTATATATACTTTTTTAAAGTTTCTCCAAATTTTACTTATAAGGCGTCAGCAGTGCTTTTTAAAATCCAAATAAATCATAAATGATCAATCCTTATCTTATATATGTGTGCTTCCTGGGTGGCTCCTGGCAATACAGGAGATGTGGGTTCAATCCCTGGGTTGGGAAGATCCCCTAAAGAAGGAAATGACAACCCACACCAGTATTCTTGCCTGGGGAATCCCATGGACAGGGGAGCCTGGTGGGCTGCAGTCCATGTCATCACAAAAGAGTCAAATGCGACTTAGTGACTAAACAACAACAACCTTGTATATGAAGGATAGTGATTTCACCTATGTGATAGTTCTTCTGTTTATCATAGGCTTTACTGAAAAATATTATGTCTAAAGGATCTTTGAAACTCTGGAAATTGTGTTCTAATATTGAAATAGTGGATTACTCTAAGTGTGCATATTGTCCTGGGTCTGCTGAGGGAAGGTCAGTTCAGTTCAGTTCAGTCGCTCAGTCATGTCCAACTCTTTGTGACCCCATGAACCATAGCACACCAGGTTTCCCTGTCCATCACGAACTGCCGGAATCTACCCAAACCCATGTCCATTGAGTCAGTGATGCTATCCAACCATCTCATCCTCTATCATCCCCTTCTCCTCCTGCCCTTAATCTTTCCCAGCATCACAGTCTTTTCAAATGAGTCAGCTCTTAGCATCAGGTGGCCAAAGTATTGGAGTTTCAGCTTCAACATCAGTCCTTCCAGCGAACACCCAGGACCAATCTTTAGGATGGACTAGTTGGATCTCCTTGCAGTCCAAGGGACTCTCAAAAGCCTTCTCCAACACCACAGTTCAAAAGCATCAATTCTTCACGCTCAGCTTTCTTTATAGTCCAACTCTCACATCCATACATGACCACTGGAAAAACCATAGCCTTGACTAGATGGACCTTTGTTGACGAAGTAATATCTCTGCTTTTTAATATGCTGTCTAGATTGGCCATAACTTTCCTTCCAAGGAATAAGCATCTTTTTTTTAATTTAAATTTTTATTTTTACTTTATTTTGCTTTTCAATACTGTATTGGTTTTGCCATACATTGACATGAATCAGCATCTTTTAATTTCGTGGCTGCAGTCACCATCTGCAGTGATTTTGGAGCCACCCCAAAATAAAGTCAGCCACTGTTTCCACTGTTTCCCCATCCATTTGCCATGAAGTGATGGGACTGGATGCCATGATCTTCGTTTTCTGAATGTTGAGCTTTAAGCCAACTTTTTCACTCTCCTTTTTCACTTTCATCAAGAGGCTCTTTAGTTCTTCTTCACTTTTTGCCATAAGGGTTGTGTCATCTGCATATCTGAGATTATTGATATTTCTCCCAGCAATCTTGATTCCAGCTTGTGCTTCCTCTAGCCCAATGTTTCTCATGATGTACTCTGCATATAAGTTAAGCAGGGTGACAATATACAGCCATGACGTACTCCTTTTCCTATTTGGAACCCGTCTGTTCTATGTCCAGTTCTAACTGTTTCTTCCTGACCTGCATACAGATTTCTCAAGAGGCAGGTCAGATGGTCTGGTAGTCCCATCTCCTTCAGAATTTTCCACAGTTTATTGTGATCCACACAGTTAAAGGCTTTGGCATAGTCAATAAAGCAGAAATAGATGTTTTTCTGAAACTCTATTCAATCTTAAAGATTTATATTCATGCTTTTGTTTTTCATAAAACATATTTTTCACCACCAATAGCCACTTTTCATTTGTTGTGTGTGATCACATGTCTAATAATGATTTTGAGCTTTAGTTACTGGCATCCCCTTGATGCCTCAACTGGGAAAAAGGCTTAGGCTTTTACTGGATCTTGATCAAGCAGGCACAGTCTTCCTAACATTTTTTTCCAAGAACTGATTCCTAAAGCTTGCTTGGTCTCCGTAAAGGTTTTATCTAGTAAAGGTGTCTTGTTTCCCAGCCCAGTTTCTCCTTGCTGTCCTCTGCCAGGAGCGAGCATGAAGGAAGAGGTAGGGCTGTTCTTTGGGCAGGCTGATCAGACAGACATGTGCGGTGGACAGTTGCACATGACCCTCTGTGCTCAACCCTAGCCCAAGATATCTAGCACATTTCAGGACAGATGTTTTATGATGAATGGGCACCTCACTTTAATCCTAAAGAGCTGATGGAGTAGCACAAAGTTGAAGGAAGAGAAGGTGCGTGGCTCTGCCCCTCAAGCCAACATGATGCATAACTACCTATCCTTCTGCCCTTGTGCTGCTGGCTGCCTTGCTCCTGTAACCTTACCAGTAGTTGAACTCAGAGGCAGCTGTGTCTGCAGGTTAGGGAATTAAAATATTAGTATCTCTTAGCTCTCAGTTAACCGAACTTCTTTCTGCCATGAAAGCATATGTTTCAACTTTCAACATATGTGTAAAATTGTATATTTTCATAATGGAGTAGGTGCTTCACCGTTGCCACCTTGATATTCTACAACCAGCTTTATAAAGGCCAGATCTGTGTTTTATACAGTTTATACAGCCTCCAGTTTCTGTCACGTTTGTTCATTTTTTTTTTTGCTGTGGGGCATTGCGTTTTTGCTCTGCGGAAAAAAGAAAATCCAAATCATAATTCCTTGTTTTGCTTACATATGTTTTTACATATGTAAAAACATTCTGTCAATCTTGAGTGTTCTGTCTTCTTTTAGAAGACATTTATCCATACACTATCCTCTCCTTAAGAGCTTCTCTGGTGGCGTAGCAGTAAAGAATCCACCTGGCACTGCAGGAGAGGCAGGTTTGATCCCTGGGTGGGGAAGATCTCCTGGAGAAGGAAATGGCTACCCACTCCAGTATTCTTGCCTGGGAGATCTCATGGACAGAGGAGCCTGGTGGGCTAAACTCCGTGGAGTCACAAAAGACTCGGACACGACTTAGCAAGTAAACAACAGCATTCTCTCCTTAAAACCAGCTGATCTTATAAATTTAGAGACTAAAAATCAAACAACTTAATACCAGAAAAACAAACAACCCAATCCAAAGTCGGAAAAAGACCTAAACATACATTTCTCCAAAGAAAACATACAGATGGCTAACAGACATATGAAAAGATGCTCAGCATCGCTCATTATTAGAGAAATGCAAATCAAAACCACAATGAGATATGACCTCACACTGGTCAAAATGGCCACCATCAAAAAGGCTACAAACAATAGATGCTGGAGAGGGTGTGGAGAAAAGGGAATGCTCTTGCACTGTTTCCGGGAGTATAAATTGATACAGTCACTATGGAAGATAGTATGGAGATTCCCTAAAAAACTAGGAATCAGTTCAGTTCAGTCGCTCAGTCAAGTCTGACTCTTTGTGACCCCATGAATTGCAGCATGCCAGGCCTCCCTGTCCATCACCAACTCCCGGAGTTCACTCAGACTCACGTCCATCGAGTCAGTGATGCCATCCAGCCATCTCATCCTCGGTCGTCCCCTTCTCCTCCTGCCCCCAATCCCTCCCAGCATCAGAGTCTTTGCCAATGAGTCAACTCTTCACATGAGGTGGCCAAAGTACTGGAGTTTCAGCTTTAGCATCATTCCTTCCAAAGAAATCCCAGGGCTGATCTCCTTCAGAATGGACTGGTTGGATTTCCTTGCAGTCCAAGAGACTCTCAAGAGTCTTCTCCAACACCACAGTTCAAAAGCATCAATTCTTCAGTGCTCAGCCTTCTTCACAGTCCAACTCTCACATCCATACATGACCACTGGAAAAACCATAGCCTTGACTAGATGGACCTTAGTCGGCAAAGTAATGTCTCTGCTTATGAATACGCTATCTAGGTTGGTCATAACTTTTCTTCCAAGGAGAAAGCATCTTTTAATTTCATGGCTGCAATCACCATCTGCAGTGATTTTGGACCCCCCAAAATAAAGTCTGGCACTGTTTCCACTGTTTCCCCATCTATTTCCCATGAAGTGATGGGACCATATGTCATGATCTTCGTTTATGAATGTTGAGCTTTAAGCCAACTTTTCCACTCTCCTCTTTCACTTTCATCAAAAAGCTTTTTAGTTCCTCTTCACTTTCTGCCATAAGGGTGGTGTCATCTGCATATCTGAGGTTATTGATATTTCTCCTGGCCTTCTTGAGTCCAGCTTGTGTTTCTTCCAGTCTAGCGTTTCTCTTGTTGTTCTCTGCATAGAAGTTAAATAAGCAGGGTGACAATATACAGCCTTGACGTACTCCTTTTCCTATTTGGAACCAGTCTGTTGTTCCATGTCCAGTTCTAACTGTTGCTTCCTGGCCTGCATACAGATTTCTCAAGAGGCAGGTCAGGTGGTCTGGTATTCCCATCTCCTTCAGAATTTTCCACAGTTTATTGTGATTACTCTGCCATAAAAAGGAACACACTTGAGTCAGTTCTAATGAGTTGGATGAACCTAGAACCTGTTATACAGAGTGAAGTAAGTCAGAAAGAGAAAGATAAATATCGTATTCTAACGCATACATATGGGATCTAGAAAAATGGTACTGAAGAATTTATTTACAGGGCAACAGTGGAGAAACAGACATAGAGAATAGACTTATGGACATGGGGAGAGGGGAGGAGAGTCTGAAATGTATGGAAAGAGTGTCATGGAAACTTACATTACCATATATAAAATAGATAACCAAAGGGAATTTGCTGTATGGCTCGTAGCTCAGGTCGTAAAGAATCTGCCTGCAGTGTAAGAGATCTGGGTTCAATCTCTGGGTCAGGAAGATCCCCTGGGGAGGGAAATGGCCACCCGCTCCAGTATCTTTGCCTGGAAAAATCCCATGGACAGAGGAGCCTGGTAGGCTGCAGTCCATGAAGTCACAAAGAGTTGGGAATGACTGGGCAACTAACACTTCACTTCAGGAAACTCAAACAGGGGCTCTGTATCAACCTACGGGGATGGGATGAGGAAGGAGATGGGAGGGAGTTTCAAAAGGGAGAGGATATCTGTATACCTATGGCTGATTCATGTCGAGGTTTGACAGAAAACAACAAAATTCTGTAAAGCAATTATCCTTCAATAAAAAAATAAATTGATTAAAAACAAACAAACAAAAAGCTCTGCAGTGCTACAGCCCTTTTGCTTTCTAAAAGCAATAATAGATTTCATCATTAGATTCTTCAAAGTGATTTCTCTCCCCGTGTGTTTTTGAGGGCAAGACAGGGAGTTTTTAAATTCTTTTGGATAGAAAGAGCCATTCCTTTCTTATATGCAAGCTGAAATCATTCCTTCAGATAATGAAGCTTTCAACCATAATATTATAATTCTCTTAGATATTTTCATGGCAACCATAGCACAGGATAGCCTACCCTCTGTAGCAACCCTGAAAGGCATTATCACTCTTGTGTGTCCACAGATTAGAAACCTGAGAGTAGGAACAGTTAAGGAATCTTTCCAAGTTAATTATCAGTTAAGAATTTCTCTGTTTAAGCTCAGAGTCTTTTCCTGTAAAACTCTCAGCTGATTTTGGTAATGACAGTATTATGGTTTTGTGTATGGAATATGATATGTTCACTTCTAAGAACTGGAAAAGACCAGATCAAAGAATTATTTAACTAAAGTGCAGTTATTGGGAAATTTAGTCTCTTTTCTGTAATGTAATAGTTATGTAAAAATAAACCAACCACCCAGAGACAAGACATCTGCTCCTTAATCAGGTGTGTTCTTGTTTAAATGAGAGAAATCAGTGCAAAGCTGACATAAGTGGGGAAACAGATTTTTTAATTTTTTTTCCTTTAAAGATGTTAACCTAACAGAAATGGGAAAATAAATTATTCTGGCTAAGTTACATAAATTTTATTGCTTGGTTCTCAGTAAAATTCAGGGGGAAACAAGAAAAATTCTTTTGTAAAAGTGCGAGACAACCGTCTTTAGTCTGAAAGACTTCTTTTAATGTTTCAGCTTTCCACAGATGTCTGTTATCTGAGTAAAGCCATTCCATTTTGTTTTTCCAAGTTTGTGTATTTCCTTATTGCTTTCGATATTAGCAGGCAACTCACAAAGCTGCTAACAACCAAAGTTTCTTTGTAGCGTTCAAAGATTTCAGTTTCTTTCTTTCTATGTCATCCACAGGCGTGTACCTCACCGCCCCCCCCACCTCTGATGTTTAGATGACTAATGAAAGTACAGATTGAAGGAAGTCACTACTGCCTTTTTGTATGCAGTTTCATTTTGACATCAGGTTCACTGGTATATAAAAAAGGCAAATGAAATAGTACCAACACAGGACTGTGTCTTTGCTTCTCATTGCCCCCAGATCAACAGGAGAATCTCACAGGTGGTCATGGTGGTGGTGGGGGGCGTGTGGTTTGGGAACTTGTAAAGATATATAAAAAAAAAAATGAGAGCTATATAATATAAACTAGAGCTAACGTGTCTGTCCAGCTTTTTAGTGTTTCAGCTATTGCGGTTCTGAAAGAGTAATTGTTATTTACTATACTTTGGGACAGCACTGGTATAAAGAATCAGTATGTTCTGCTCTGCAACTCAGCCCATTCTTAGCCCATTCTGTTATAGCTTCCTGAAGCATCGCTTGCTTGTTTGTGTCCTGGCTCCTCCTCCTTCCTTCCCTCTTCCCTTTTGCACTCTCTGTTCCTCCTTCCTTCTTGTCTAGTGAAAAGTATTTCTCTAGAGTGACCTACTGCAGTCTGGAGGATTTCAGCAACAGGTAACATGGCTGAATCAGGGAGAATTCTCTCTAACACAGGAGAATCAGGGAAGAAGCAGTTAGATGTTTGATTCAAGAAAGAATGCAATGTCTTAAAGCAGCAAATTCAATTTTGATGGAACTTTAATTTTGATAGTCCCTCATCTGAAGTTCCATGTATCTCACCACATTGCATTTTGCTGCAGCTTTCTTTAGATAACGGTTTATCAGACGAGACTTTGCATCTCTTTATGTTCAGAGATTTCGGGAGACAACTTCAGAAAAGGATTAGTTTAAGAATGAATCAAAGCAATCCAACAGAGCCCTAAAGGAAATTAAGGATAGTCTTGCTTGCTTGCATATTTATTTATTTATTGGGCCCCTTTGGCCATCAAACAACATTCATTAGAAATGAAGGTGTTCAGATTTTATACTTTCATGTGTCAGTATCGAGGTAAAAATGTTGGCCATAAATATATGTGCAACTGTTTTTACCATTCTCAGGAATCACACATACACACATCTGCTAAAAAATAGACTAAAATTGGAGCTATTTTGACTGAATGCAAAGCAGCAAACTCATTCATTTTCTCCAGAATATGCATAAAGAGCAGTAGAGAACACTTTTGGAACTTATTTTTCCCCATTGTCTGTTGCAGTTATTGGATAACATTAAAGTTAAAGGAAAAACAAGTCAGTGACTGAAGACAGAATGCCAGTAATATAAAATAATAATAATAATAAAAAAATTTGACTGTATTTAATAGCAAGATTGGAATGGTAAGGGCTCTCAAAGCAATATCAAATAATTTATAATTATCTAATTTTAATGAGACAGCCTAAAGTTCAATATAGAGAACCTGAAGTTTTTAAAAAATTAATGGACGTAACATATAGGTATTATAACATGATTCAGCTTTATGACTGTACATAGTCCTTATGGATTTTTCACAAAATATTATTTCTTAAAGGACTTATCATAGAAGTAAAAATACTCATTTTAAAATTCATCCTTACTTTTGAAAATGAAATTCACTTAGTAACTGAGTGAACAATTCTATTCTTTGTAAGAATATTCTATTCTTGACCATTTCTTTTCATTGTACCCACATCTACTACATATAACTTCATAAGTTTTATGTCTGCATTTGCTACATAGGGACATATCTTTTTTTATTATGGTAAATTATGGATATGAACAGAATAGTTTCTGCAGTGGATAATTCACAACAATGAAATTCTTTGTCTCTATTTCTGCCAAGAGGGAAGACTTTGCATCCACTGCTGGTAACACCAAATTTAAAAATAATAAGTAGAAGTGGTTATGTACCATCCCCTGAGATTCTCTCTCTCTCTCTTTTTTTAAACTTTTGGTATAAAAGCAAATGGTCTAAGAGCTCTTCAAAGCATAGCTTATGACAACATAATAAGGAGGAAGATTTTTCTTAATCCATGCTGGCTTTTCCTGCCTTACTCTTTCTGCAGAGGTGGGAACTGAGTTACCAGATGTGAATAGCGTTTATTCATTCCCAGACTCTAGGAAGCAAAGTTTTGGTACTTATGTTTATCTCAGAAAAGAATTTCCCAGATTTTTGAAAAAATTATCCCTGTACCTCAGGTAACTGAACTCAGTTTTTCCTCTTGCACCTCAATAGACACAGTCCGTTGACCTAAATATGCGCACATTCACCTCCAGAATAAAGTTTATGCTATCCTATCCTTTCTGAATCTCTATTTGCCCATGCACAGTGGAAAGTAAATTTAAGCATGATTTCATTCATTCATTTAAGGAGCAATTGTTAGATAAATATAATTTGTATCTTTTAGATCTTGGGGGTTCACAGTAGCAGTATCTGTGTTCAGAGGTTATCATGTCTAGTGGAAGAGGCAGGTTTATAAAAAGATGAATTACATTGGTAAATACTATAAGAAAATTATGATTAAAGTGCTATGGGAGCATGACTCTGGCTAAAGAAGTTGGGAAAGACTTGCTTTGGGCAAGATAGCTGTCATGAATTAAATTGAGGTGTGCTTTATAGTCCAAATTCATCAGTTCGCTGTATGTATATATATTTTTTCCTAGGTATTTCATTATGGCTATAATCATTATGCCAACCACTTGGGCGGGGGGAACTGCTGTTAATTTAAATAGTTAAATGCTTATGTAAATAGAGTCTGGAACATTTTAATCATATTTCTGTTTTTTCTGTGTAAATCCTGATTATTTCTTAGATTATAAATTCATTGGATTCCCAGATGGTGTCAGTGGTAAAGAATCCACCTGCCAATGCAGGAGATGCAGGTTTAATCCCTGGGTCAGGAAGATCTCCTAGAGTGGAAAAAGGCAACTCAGTCCAGCACTCTTGCCTGGGAAGTTCCATAGGCAGAGGAGTCTGGTGGGCTACAGTCCATGGGGTCTCAAAGAATTGGACACAATTGAACAATTAAGCACATAAATTCATTAATAAAAATTACATTGTTTTTCAGTTGTATTTACCTTATTTGTGCTCTAAGACAGTTAATTTAAGATGTCTCCAATGTTTAATAAAAGTGTGAATTAACTCAGTGATTTTGAAATTGACATGACAGGTAGAAAGGAGTAATCACTTGATTGAGAATGAGAAATTCCATTTTTTGCTAACAGTTCCTGGATCTGTGATTTGGTCAAAATCATGGAACCCATAGTGCTCACATCTTTAAAATGTAAAATTGAAGAATATTATAAGGATCACCATCACTTCTATATTTTTATAGCTACTAGTGCATTTTTTTTTTGCAACAAACAGGGATTCATGATAACATTATAAGCAATTTGAGACTTCTTGTTTTTACTGATTTTGAATTCAAACCACAAAGCTAAGGACAGTTTAGTAGTCTTTCTATAAATATTTGAGGAAGATAAGAATTACATTGAACTAAAAGTAAAAAACCTACTATCTAAGCTGATAAACTCCAGAATGATACAGTAATGACTCCTGCAAATCCATTACCCAATGAAAGAAATTATGAGAATGAAACTATTGTTCTAATTAACTCTTTTAGAATTCTGGAAATTAATCAAGGCTTACAACCCTTTACAGAGTACTTAATCTAGAAAAAGAACAGAATCTCAGTAAGTTTAGCGAACGTTCTCATGTTTTAACTTGCCTTTTTCCCAACTCCCTCTTCCCAGATCTGCAGTGACGTTGAAAACAAAAGCATTGCAAGCCCAGTAGCTGTGAAAAACAGTAATGTGGTAGTCAGTGAATGAGCAGAATAGATTTGGAGCTTACGAAAAGCTTCATTGTCTCTATTTGACCCACATAACAGTTTCCTAAAAACCTCCATTGTTAGCACTTGTCTCAGGCAGCCATATTCTGTCTTCAGCCTTATTCTTTGGGTGCTTGTCAGAAGCAATCAGCAGCAATTAGTTAAACTGCAATTGCCTAAGGAAGTTATCGGAGAAGGCAATGGCACCCCACTCCAGTACTCTTGCCTGGAGAATCCCATGGACATAGGAGCCTGGTGGGCTGCAGTCCATGGGATCGCAGAGTCAGACACAACTGAGCGACTTCACTCTCACTCTTCACTTTCATGCATTGGAGAAGGAAATGGCAACCCACTCCAGTGTTCTTGCCTGGAGAATCCCAGGGATGGCGGACCTGGTGGGCTGCCGTCTATGGGGTCGCGCAGAGTCGGACACTACTGAAGCGACTTAGCAGCAGTAGCAGCAAGGAAGTTATATCAGTTGGCACTAATAAGAAGCTTACCAAAAGAGAAAAAAAAAAAAAAAACTTAAAGGAAATATTGGCAAAATAAAATTTTGGAAAACTCTTTTGACATGTATCTGGGAATCTAGAAGGACACTTACATAGGCAGAGTTATGCTCATGCCCAGGAAAGAGTTGAGAAAGACAATCTTTCACCTTTAGCTTACCTTGTGGCCCTGTATACAAGTAGAAAGTGAAGGCTAAGGCAGAACTGGAAGCTCTCTGACAGGGCGTTGAAAATGTGTCTCAATAAGCACACATAACCCCTTTGGCAAAGACTGAGAGATTTAATAGTTCAAGGATTTTTTGGTAATTTTTGATTGATTATTAGTCAATCACAAGTAAACGTATCAAATTGTTGAAATCCAAACACAAAGAGAATAACCTGAAAACTGTAAGAGGATAACAAAATTTGTGATTAGGCAGCAGGTGGCATTTTTCAGTTGGATCTAATTGCATTCATGCTAATACTCAATATGCATAGAAGAAACAGATTCAGATTCAACTCTACAAAAGCTATAGCTTGTGAGAAAGGCAGTATTACTGACAAATTTCATGTTAATCTACTCCTCTCAAAAACTGTGCAAAATACTTTTAAATCAATGAATTGTCAAAAACTTACAGTTGGTATATTTAGGAAGATTAACAGGTACCTAAAGATCGCAAATTCCTATAAACTGTCACGAAAGGATCTTTCTCTAAAAGTGATACTTCGTAGGATAATGTTGATTAATCAAACTCATTTTGCTTCAAATTAGGTCATTAATCAAAATTATTTTTCCAACTCTTATAAATGAGATTTGTCGGAGAAGAGGTATTGAAGAAAGTATCTTGTGGTGGGAGAAATGAAAAACTCTCTGTCCTTTTCCATTTTTTCCAGTAAATTGACCTCAGTTTAAAAAAAAAAGAAAAATACAAATCAGGGAGAGTGGGAGAGGTCTTTTAGCCTCTCTAGAAAGGTTGTCTAGGAATTAAATATTTATGTATCCTCAGAATTGGTTTAAAAAAAATCAGTATTTAATCCTCTCAAAGCACTGATTTCACTGAGGGAAGACACATATGGCTTAAGACATTCTGAATTCTTCATAGCATCTAAAATCATAAATAAAAAAGGATATTATCATTGTTTCCCCTCTACTACAAATAATGTGTAATAACTAGAAATTTATAGATCATGCAAATAAATTTAGAGAACATTGGTAAAAATGAGTGAGCTTAATAAAGGATTTCTTTTTCCCTTTCATTCACTGCTTCTAATATTTCTCACTTGTCTCTTTATTCCTTCAGAATTAATGAATATCATTAATATCAGGGTTGTAAATCCCAACCACCAAGAGCACGATTAGAACAGTGAGAGTTCTCTGTTTAAAAAACATCTTTCAAAGTAAATCTAGATGTTAGTGGAAAAACGTTGTCAGTTAGGTGATAATAAGGATAATGGGTTTTCATTATTTGTTTATTCATTTTTTTATTTTTTTAAATTTGTGGGGAAGAGACAAAAATTACTGGAATTTTAAGGACTTTGGGGCTACTCATGTATAATTGTGGGGATATACTTTAAAATCTCTTGTGCCATGATTCTGTGTCCCCTACATTTCTGCTTATTATTAATTTTAGAAAAATCAAACCCTAAACACTATTCTAGTGAAGGCTCTCTGGTCTAAGTGACACTGAGAAATCTCTATTCTCTGTTAATAGGCTACTAATTTCTAATATAGTTAGTAGAGAATATTTTGTATCTTTCAAAACTTAAACTATTAAAAATAAAAGTGAAAAATTGGCCTTTTACATAGGAGAAAAGAAGCAACTATTTTAATATTTTCTGTATGCCATTTTTCATTCTAGTTGCTATGTCTGTCTCTTTTTAAAAGTATGAGGTTGTGTCTAATTTTAGTTATTGCTGTAGTTAAAAAAACAAAGAAGAAAATTCAGTGATGTTAATTAACTATCCTAGGTCACACATCTGGCAAATATTTAAACTTGGACCTTTCTGATTCCCCAGTCCAAGCTTTTCCCTCTGTTGCCCTGTTTATATATAATGCAATCATAATCATTGTAATGATCAAAATAGGTAATTATATATGAGCTTTTCTGCCTGTGTTATTTCATTTAATTTTTGTGACAGCCACATAAGGTACATAAATCTTGAAATGTTAGATATCAGTTGTTCTGTCTCATTCCAGTGTCTGAAGCACTACTGTGTAACATTCAGTTTTCATAAAAACCCTAAACTATGCTGAAGTCTGTTATTCTACTTTATCAAAATACTCTTTCCTAATGTAGTTATATTAACTAGTTATATTGGAAGTCTTTGTAAGCAACACGCATAGAGCAGCTGCTGTGTGGCTAGCACTGCAGTGGTGCTCAATTTTCTTATTTTTTCTTCCTTTATAATGCTGGTGTCATGGTTTAGTCACTCAGTCTTGTCTGACTCTTGCCACCCCATGGACTGCAGCTCTTCTGTCCACAGAATTCTCCAGGCAACAATATCAGAGTGGGTTGCCATTCCCTTCTCCCATGTGATTAGGTTGATTTATTTTTTATTTTTATCTTTTGGTGCCTAATGAGCTGACACTGTTCAGAGTGTGGTAGGAAGAGTAAGAAGACTCTCACAAGCAAATAAATGTACAGGTTCATAAGAAATTGGATAAGTACTCATCATTTTTTACTTTGGCAATTACTTCTAGGAAATTAAAAATTTTCTCTAGGTTACAGCAAGATCTCAATTAAAATATCATAATATTAATTGAACAGTTATGTGGCTGAAATTTGTGGACCTGCAGCCTGATAGTCTGATAAGGTCACAGTAGAACAATATGCCAGTATAGTGGTCACTCAAATTTCCAGTAGAGCTAGATGGAAGTGTAGCAGTCATTTAGAGGAGTTGCTCATTAAATCTGTGTGAGAGGTTGAAGGAGAAGATGCCTTCTAAATAATAGAAAAATTTCCAAGGAAAAAGGAGGTCTTTAGATATGGACAAATATCTGTAGCCATGCCTTCAGATTAGAGGGATATTTCCAGATAATATTCTGAAAATGAAAAAACATGAAGATTGTAGAGTCTCTGGAGAGAAAAGGTGGAAAAGGGAGAAAGAAATCTTGGATGTTACTAGAACATATGTTCTAGTGAAAGTAAAAATGTTAGTGGCTCAGTGTTGTCTGACATTTTGCAACCCCATGGACTGTAACCCACCAGACTCCTCAGTCCACGGACTTCTCCAGGCAAGAATACAGGAGTAGGTAGCCATTCTTTTCTCCAGGGGATCTTCCCAACCCAGGGATTGAATTCCCGTCTCCCATATTGCAGGTGGATTCTTTATCATCTAAATCACCAATTCAGAGCACCACCGCCCCCAAAAAAACTCACTAAATTTTGTAGCAGTGAAGTAACTTGATCAAACACATCGTTTAAACATAAAGATGGGAAAAGTTGGAGCCAGAGAGATTAAGTGAGAGGCTGCTGTAAGGAATGTAAGGTGAGAAGTAGACTTAAATTATTTGATGGCATCAGATTAGAAGACATGGAGGTGTGCTGTAGAGGCTCTGGGTTTGGGGGAAATGTAAAAATTTCTCTTTCTTTTAAAAATAATTAATCAATTTGTATTTTTGACCACACTATGGGGCATGCAGAGTCTTCTTTCCCTGATGGGATTGAATCCATGTCCCCTGTTTTGGGGGCATGGAGTCTTAACCACCAGACTGTAAGCGCAATCCTGAAATTCTCTTTTTGGTGGAGTGAATATTGGAGATGGTCTGTGAAACATCTATTGACAGCATTCAGCCAGAAGTTCAGTACCAGAAAAGTAAATCTGAGGCCCATGTTTGTTTTCTATAAGTGCATATGCTCAAAAGAGTTGGATCCAGTGAATAAATAAACAACACCAGGGAGAGTTTATAGAGAAGCTCCTAAAATAAGAGAATCAAGAAGCAAATATTAGAGAGGAGCTTAAAGAGACAATTTTATGATAGATGGAAAGAGGATAGATTTATTCTATAAAAAGAAGTCCAATTTGGGTAATTGGTAATAGATTATGGTAATAGATAATGGTAATAGTTATCTTCATTTCTCTTTATTCATTAAGAGATTTACCTTTAACAGACTTTTTAAAATATAATTTTGTTTTCCTCTCTTGTGTCTTAAAATATTTTTCCATCAAATCATCTCCTTTATATTATCTCATCCCTGTTTCTCAGTGGGCCTATTTGTGTCTTTATTATTCATTAAATTACTAATGTTGCACATCACTGATCATTGTCTTGCCTTTTTATGTTAATCTCTAAGACAGATCAAAATTTTCACATGGAACAATTATGTCCTTTACATGAGATCAAATGATAATCTTTCCTTTGTTATTCAAGTTAATCTTTGCTGCACTGTATGAATTATTTTATGTAGGTATTTTCTATCACTAACCTAAGAATAGACCATTCTGATTATGTAGTTTTATAAGTGTTGCTTCCTTTATTGAGATTGTGTTTTCCTTCTTTTCTGGTTATATAGACTCCTCTTTGAAGTTTTATTTCAATCCCATCTCTTCATTAGAATCTTTCTTACTTCACATCGCCATTCTCTTTATTCTGTCTAAACCACACAGGTTGCATTTTTCTTATATTGTTTTCAGTTGTTTGAATATTTAAAATGTTGTTTTATTTTCATAATATATTTTAATCTTCTTCTAGGCAAAAACTACTTTTTTTTTCCTTTTACATGAAGCATCCATTTCTCAGTATTAAGTGTAAAGACTCATGCTTGCCGAAATCATTGTATTATAATGGTGTCATTGTGACTTTTTTTTTGGTTCAACATTTAATTTTTGTCAATCTCTATTGCTGCTCTTTTTAAAGACTATCTATGCTATGGTATAATATATAGAAACTGTTTTAATCAGTCTCAACTGAGCCTGGAAGTGCAAAGTAAAAAGCTCAGTTAAGGTCATGTGGTATAAAGAGCAACTATATCCACTGCAAAGTAAGTAGCTGTGGAATGTGCTAATATTTCTTTTTAAGTTTATTATAAATTTGTAACCAAATTTCTCCATTTCCTATGTGGTATGAACCAGAGGAAATAGGCTTATTTTAAAGCCTGAATTATGGTTGGCTATCAGTTCAGTTCAGTCGTTCAGTCATGTCCGATTCTTTGCGACCTCATGGACAGCAGCAGCCAGGCCTCCCTGTCCATCACCAACTCCCAGAGGTTACTCAAACTCATGTCCATTGAGTCAGTGATGCCATCCAAACATCTCATCCTCTGCCATCCGCTTCTCCTCCCACCTTCAATCTTTCCCAGTATCAGAATCTTTTCAAATAAGTCAGTTCTTTGCATCAGGTGGCCAAAGTATTGGAGTTTCAGCTTCAGCATCAGTCCTTCCAATGAATATTCAAGACTGACTTCCTTTAGGATGGACTATAGGAAAATAATATTTCTATACCAAAAGTCATTAAATTGGAAAAGTTTGAAGAAAGGGTGTTATTTGGAAAATTTTAAAATCAATTCCCATCTAGCAGAGATGGCCTGCCTTTCAGAGCTATTCTGGAGTTAATGACCTCTATAGGTCCTTCTAGCTCTGGACTCAGTCTCAGGACCCCTGTATTAAACTCTAGTTTCTTGCCAGGGTTTGTTATAATTCATCATAATTAAACCAGGGAAAATTAATGTAACAGCTGAGTTTAAATAAATGTTGGCAGACTTTACTCCAAATTAACCTGGTAAAACGCATAAGCAGCTGATTTCCTTACTCAGTTTGTCACCCAGAACACTTTATAAGAATATCTTTTCTAATGGCAGTTTAGAATTTCCTGTTCTGTTCCTGGTGAGAAGTTTTACTGCTTACACCTTTCAGGAATGTTGTAAAGAAAAAATAAGCAAAAATTGTAAAACACTAGGAAATTTTAAAGTGCTCTATAAATATCAAGTAATGGCCAAATTAATTGTAGAAATTCTGTAAGAAAAGAAATTACCCAAATAGTTAAGTATCTAAAGGAAACTTTGACTAAAGTTGGTTTTACTATAAAGCAGTGTTGTAGCCACATGTTCAGCGAAACAAACTCACTCAGAAGGACAATGCAGATAGTGGAGTGCAGTTTATTACACCGACGTAAGGCAGAGTCTCCTCTAAGCCAAGGACCCCAACCAGCATTTGTGAAAATCTTTTATATGCCATGTGTACGTGTCTGAACCCACCACCCCAAATTCCTTGAGACTTACATAAACCAAGGAAAACACAATCCCAATAACCCCATGATTCACATGCTATGTGCTCATGTGCTCAAAGAGTCAGACAATTAGCCAATAATCAATAAACCTGAGGTTACACTCTGATAGATACAGAAAAATTTATGGCCTGTCTGGAGGAAGGGGTGATTAGTATATGTTTTCTTTTAGGCGATGAGTAACCTAGATACGATCTTCAAGGTTCCCCTGTCTGGAGGGGGTCTTACCTTCTGTTGTTGTTTTCATAGGCACTAAACACAGAGTTCAGAGTTCGTTGGAAAGGTGGCCGAGCATGATCAGCATGAACAGGCCTAAGATGGAGTCCAGGCCCTATGAATTCCTTCTTCAGCATCTCTTGAGTTTTCCTAATGTTTCTTTTTATCCATCATATAGGTATATAGCACATTTTAGGTTTCTAATCAGCATGAGGTAATTGCTAAAAGATTCTGTAGACAAGGGCAAACACTGGTATTTGCCTTGAAGTTGTTCTTTGTGATGCATTATTTATTTTCTCTATATGGCTGATAAAGAACAGTATTTGCCCAGAAATGTGCACCCATGTTGTGAGAATAAAGAAAGTAAAAAAATCTCATTCTAACAAAAATGGATGATATCACAACGACAGCAAACTGAATTCATTCACATTACTGTATACTTATATAGTTACTATATTTTGCGTGTGTGCATGCTCAATTGTGTCCTACTCTTTGTGACCCTGTGGACTGTAGCCTCCCAGGCTCCTCTGTCCATGGGATTTTTCAGGCAAGAATACTGGAGTGGGTTGCCATTTCCTTCAGCAGGGAATCTTCCCCACCAAGGGATCAAACCCAGGTCTCCTGCATTGGCAAGCAGATTCTTTACCACTGAGCAGAGCAGGGAAGAGTTCGTGCACTGTGTGACTTGTGATTTCGTTCTCTCTGCTATTGAACTACCTCTGAGTTCTGGGCTATCTATCATTGGTATTCTCTCAGTGACTCCTGGCCCTCTGGCAGAGCAGAGGCAG
The DNA here is from genome assembly GCF_001704415.2 of Capra hircus. Classification (NCBI taxonomy): domain Eukaryota; kingdom Metazoa; phylum Chordata; class Mammalia; order Artiodactyla; family Bovidae; genus Capra; species Capra hircus. Next base: position 74,126,760 of record NC_030814.1, read on the forward strand.
CAATCCTCTGCAGTTGGTGGAATAACCTGGTGCCCTGAGAGCTTTGGCAGTGCTCACACATACTCCGCGTACTTGCTGTGAGAGTACCTAGTGCTTGACTTCAACAGCTCCAGGGCTTGCATCTATAAGAAAGCACCTCTTTTCCCAGTAGAGCCCTCGGCCTGATGTATTTGCTCAGCTTGCTCTTTGTTAGCACGTAATAGGGACATTTGGGCATTCAGTGAGAAGGGTGCCGAAGGCAACTGAGTGGAAGGGAGCTTGCCAGAACATTCCAGGCAGCTTCTAGCTCCAGATTCTGTCACACCTGCCCCGTTACCCTGACTTAGGGACAACTGCCAGGACGGCTCCTAGGATCAGGCCAGTGAAGTTTTTATTTCCCTCGGGCAACTTCAGTGATGGACTGTTTCATGGTTGCATTCTCTTGAGTGGTCTCAGAAGTCACTTGCAGAATGAATGCCAGCAGCTTGGAGTTGCAAACCCAACCGTGGCATAGACCTGGGATAGACTGATCAGGACTCGCTGTACAGAACGGCACGGTATGATATAGATCTAGGAAGGGGACATAGCCAGGTGGGCCACTCAATTTTAATCACCTCTGATTAACTGAGCAGGGTTTGGTTATATTGCAGGACAGATGCTGAGGAATGTTTAGGCTTAATGGATTCTGAGAGTCCTGCTTTACTCTCCAAGCTGTTGTCATTTTTCCACCTGGCTTTTCAGCTTTCTAGATATTTTTTAATAGTGCTTAGTCGCTGAGTCGTGTCTGACTCTTTGCAACCCCATAGAAAGAGCCTGTGGCCCACCAGGCTCCTCTGTCCATGGGATTTTCCAGGCAAGAATACTAGAGTGGATTGCCATGCCCTCCTCCAGAGGATCTCCCCAACCCAGGGATAGAACCCAGGTGGATTCTTTACCTTCTGAGCCTCCAGGGAAGCCCCAGATATATTTTACTTCTTGCCAGAGTCTTACCCTTATAAAACCCTTTGTTGTTTCGGCCTTTTAGGATTTAAAGTAACTTATATTTAACAACTTAAAAAAAATACCAGAAATTTGGTCGAGCAGAGTAGTTAAGTAGCAGGTGTTACAAAGGAAATTGACATCCAACCCTACTTTGAGAAGAGTACAGTGTTTGGCTTGTTGATTCAGTGATGTGTTTTTCTTCTTTTTTAAGTGCTGGAAAGATGGAAGAATTAGGTCATCTTTCCTAGATCCTAAATCTCCAGTTCATGCGGGTGCATTCTTGACGTCTTCAGCTAGTCATCATTGTGGTTTATTTCCTCAAAGTATGCAACTAGAACTTAAAAAATATATATATTATATGTCAAATATAGTTGAAAAATTATTTTCTCCTTTAAGAATGTAAAATATCAATAAGCACATGAGTGTGCATTACTGAAGATCTCAGATGCCTGCAAGGGCAGGAAGTAGAAATAAAAGGAAAAAGGGACTCAGGTGGGAAATGTTGGGAGGTAAGAGGCCTGCTTTATTGAAAGCTGGCTTTCGCAACTTAACTTCAGCTGATGTGTCTTAGGATTCCTAGTCTTTTTTTAAAATTCCAAATAAAAGATTAAAAACAGGTTTTTAATCCAGTTTTAAATGTCAATATAAAATGTATTATTTTGAAAAAACTTTGGTGGCATATTGGATGGGCTAGACTGTTCATGAGCTGCCAGTTTATAGCATTTATCTTAAAGGCAGGTGGGAAAAACTGGAGTTAGATTATGAAATTATTATTTTTAATCTAACTTTTAGGATTAGAAATATTAGAGAGTTACTTCATATAGCTCTTTTAGTATTTCCTCATTTGTTTTCATAATATTAAAAAACAAGTTGTGTCAAAAATTCTTTTAAGGGAGCTCAACTCTGGACCATAATTTCCTTTTACCCTTATTAGAGAAAGGGCAGTATATATCTACTAAACTTTCTTAAATGGCAATAAAAATTTTATCTCTTCTTCAGCTTACTTTGCAGCATTCTTTTTGATACCATCCCCAGCAAGGTACTCTCAGTGGAGGTAAATTTTTCCTTACTCTAGGCAGCTTGGCTGCAAGAAGAATATAGGGTTTGGAGCTATGCATCATGTATGTACATGGGATAGAACTCTATACTTCAACCAGAAAATGCTTCTCTTTCAGCTGTGTTGATGTCACTTTCTCCCTCCTCCTTTAAAATACATTTTTATTTCCTCTATGATTACATTACTCACAGATTTTTTTTTCCCTGGACCAAATCCTGGTGGTTTAAGCAACTATGATTTTTGGCCACTTAAGCCATTTTAAATACACTTGAATGCAGCTAATTTTGTTAGCAAATCAAACTCAAGTCTACTCACCCATGCCCAATAAAGTCAATCTGCTGGTACTGGGTTGCAGTCAAGGAAATGCAGTATTTATTATAAGGCATATAAGTTGTCTGGGACAGCTAGTGCTCAAAAAGCCCAGTGCCCCTCTCACCCCCACCCAATGGGTTTCAGGAAAGCATTTTTAAAGTCAAGGTGAGGAATGGGTATTTCAGGGTTTGTGATCAGCTCATGAATAGTCCTCTGACTGGTTGGTGTTTAGGTAACAGGACCATGTCACAGAGTTAACATCATTAATCCTTAAGTTCTAGTAGACCTAGGGATTTGAACTCAAGGTCATCAAGCCCTTAGGATCCCCTTATGGGGATTTTAGCATCTGTAAAGCAACTCAGGAAATGTGCATCATCTGCTGTCTAGGTAATTCAGAAAGGACTAAAGCAGAGGATATGGGGCAAGAGGCTGTCCCAGGAAGGGTCCTGCTCAGTTACACTTCTGAATTTAGAAATAGGTTTGGTTTGACCACGTCTGCAGAGAAGAGAGAGGCTGCCAATTCCACTCCTGGCTCTTCTTGACACATTCTGTATTTATCCTGATAAACTGTACATGCCATTTTGGGGATGCATTTTCCTTGCTGTTCTTGTCTATACATGCTCTTTGCTTACTTGGTATGAACTTCCTCCTCGCTATAACAAAGGAAACAGTGATTGCATCTACTGTAGTCTGGGTATCATCTCTTCTTGTTGTAAGACATTTGTTTTAAAGGAGCAGGGAATATCACCCATGTGAACATACCATCACTACATTTGTTAGAGAAAATATTTGCAGGGAAAATAAACCAAATATTGACTTAAGTGCCTACAGTTTTAGTCACTTCATTTACCTTGGTTTTATCAGCATTTGTAGTTTATCTTCTCTCAGCCAAGCTTCCAGGTTCTATGAGGTGATAGTGTTCATTTTCAAGCCAATTTAGTTAAATATTCAGTAAGATGCCTTGAGGCCATGTATTAAAAACTTTAACAGTCACTAAATCCATCTATTGCATTTTCTCTCTTAATTGAAACTCTCGGCAACAAAATCTACATTGAAGAAATAATTTCACGTCTTCATTTTCTTTTTCCATTTTTCTTGGTTGTCTTCCAGGTGTTCACAAATAAACTTCCCTATATCTTTCTGATGGGATAAACAAAAATTTCCATGATTTATACCATAATAATGTTTGTGGTTATTTCCTTGATTCCCAAATATTTCTGAAAATGTCTCTGTTTCCTTAAGCTTCACAGATCAAAATGACCTATGCCCATTGCCATAATCTGGGTCATATAACTATACATTTTTTGAGAGGATATATTCATGCTGGAGAACAGTTTTGGTTATCAGGACTTATGCTTAACTTTCCTCCATACTCGTAAATAATAGCCCATTGCATAGAAATCTGTGTGGACATATGCTAACGCAGACCGAAATATAACATGCATATCAACAAAACTTAATCAGTCAATCTAAGAAAAAAATTGTAAAATTTTATTCAAGCCAAATATGAGAATTATAACCTGGGAAGAACATCTCAGAATGCTCTGGGCACTGTTGTGCCAGTTGAAAATCAAGGCACAGTTATGTAAGTTTTTTTAAGATAGAGAGCTGTACATTAAAGGATATATTTTATTGACAGTTTACATAATCCAGATTTAGGCATCGTCCTGGTGGATTATGTGAACCCTTACAAGATCAAGAAGGAAGGTTAGTTTTTCACTTTGTCTCGTAGATTCTGGAAAAATGTTGCTCTTTGTGGTTGAGCGGGTATTCCTCTGTTGGGGGAGGTTTGATCCATGCATCATATAGGTGCACAGTACACACTGAAGGGAGAGAGGAAGTCAAAGGACAGAGAAAAATTTTTGTGTTTAAATTTTTCTTGCCTTAAAGTGATAATTTTGTCGCACATATATGTCACCTATGAATTCAAATTACAAACTATCTCCCAAAATCTCAGTAGAATGAATTCTTATGAGTTTCCCATTTCCTTTTCAACATGGAGATGCCCTCTTTTCAAAAGGCTGTCAACCACAAATTAGCACTTTCCAAGCCATGAAGTTAAAAGACGCTTACTCCTTTAAAGGAAAGTTATGACCAACCTAGATAGCATATTCAAAAGCAGAGACATTACTTTGCCGACTGAGGTCCGTCTAGTCAAGGCTATGGTTTTTCTAGTGGTCATGTATGGATGTGAGAGTTGGACTGTGAAGAAGGCTGAGCGCCAAAGAGTTGATGCTTTTGAACTGTGGTGTTGGAGAAGACTCTTGAGAGTCCCTTGGACTGCAAGGAGATCCAACCAGTCCATTCTGAAGGAGATCAGCCCTAGGATTTCTTTGGAGGGAATGATGCTGAAGCTGAAACTCCAGTACTTTGGCCACCTCATGCGAAGAGTTGACTCATTGGAAAAGACTCTGATGCTGGGAGGGATTGGGGGCAGGAGGAGAAGGGGGCGACAGAGGATGAGATGGCTGGATGGCATCACTGACTCAATGGATGTGAGTCTGAGTGAACTCTGGGTGTTGGTGATGGACAGGGAGGCCTGGTGTGCAGTGATTCATGTGGTCGCACAGAGTCGGACACGACTGGGCGACTGAACTGAACTGGACTGATGGGCATTTGCCATCTGCCTCTGCAGAGGCAGAGTCCTGTGCTGCCACAGTTGTTGATCTTCCACACGCCCTGAAGGGATTTCTCGGTGGAGAATGAAGCACTTTGTGCTCCAGGGAAATTGGTGGAACAGGACTTTAGATATTAATACATATTTTCATGAACTGATTTCATGGTCCCAATCCTTGCATCTCCTTATATCTAGGAAAGCATTAAATCCATTCATGACGATGTCAGCTCCTGATGACTAGTAGAAAACCTTTTGTAAAATAAGTGCTTGACTGCATTGAACATCCCTTCACTAAAATCATGTATATTGACCTTCTCCCACCACCTCAGAGCTCTCTGAGATGCTGTCTTCCAGCCTGAAGTCCTCATTTTGCCCCCAATAAAACTTAATTTGCACTTCTGACATTGTGTATCTTTTTAGCCAACAGCTTTCACTCAGAGTCAGCTAGTGATGGCTCATCTCCTATGAGTCTTGTCAGCACCATATAGAAGCTCATCCTCTTTGTTCAACATTGCTTATAATTTTATACATCTTCAACCATTACTAATCTTCACAAAGCTGAAATTTATAGAAGTGAGATGACATCTGTAGAGCCACAGAATTTCAATTCAGTGTTGATGTCAAAGAGCTTTCCAGGTGGCACAGTGGTAAAGAAATGCCTACCAATGCAGGAGACCCAAGAGAGGAGGGTTTGATCCCTGGGTTGGTGAGATCCCCTGGAGTGAAGTAGAAATGAATAGCTTTATTGCTTTGCCAGGCAAAGGGGAAACAGTGGGCCTATGCCCTGAAAAATTGTGTGTCCCAACCTGGGTGGATATTTTTGCGAGATGTTCATTTTTAAAACATTTTATTTCTTTATAAGCCAGGTCACATGGCATGCAAAATCTTAGCTTCTTGACCAGGGATCTAAGCCATGTCCCTCGCATTGGAAGTGTTATAGCTACGTATTTCGGGAAACAAACTCACTCAGAAAGACAATGCAGATAGTAGAATGTAGTTTATTACACCGGTGGGCTGAAGGCAGAGTCTCCTCTTAGCCAAGGACCCCAACCAGTTTTTGTGAAAACTTTATATACCTTAAGTGTATAAGGTTCCCTGAAACTAGTCTGAACAAAGGAAAGAGAAAGATACAATCAAAGTTAACCTGTGATCATATGCCTTAAGCCTAGGTAGTTAACAGTGGACAATTATCACTAGGCCTGTGGTCATACCCCAATAAGCATAATAGAATGTATGCTTCTATTCAGTTACACAGATAATTAAGGTATTCTTTTAGGTGATGGGGGTCTGGTTTTCCAGTTAGTATGTCATTTCCATAGATACTGGGCATATAGCTCAAAGTCCACAGTCCCACCCATGATGGAGTCATGCTTTCAAGACAGAGCCTGTTCTGTTTCCTCCTGCAGAAGTGCTAAATCTTAACTACTGGACCATTAAGGAAGTCCCAGTGAGGAGTTTTATAGGGGTGGTTTAAGGGTGCAGTTGCTGATAAGGATCAGAGTGTATAAAGGGGCTTGTTGTTCAGTCACTCAGTCCTATCCTACTTTTTGCAACCCCATTCTCTGCAGAATGCCAGGTTTCCCTGTCCTTCACCGTCTCCTGGAGCTTGCTCAATCTCATGTCCATTGAGTCAGTGATGCCATCCAACCATCTCATCCTCTGTCATCCCTCCTCTTCTACCTTCAATCTTCCCCACCATTAGGGTCTTTCCTAATGAATTGTCTTTACACCATCAGGTGGCCAAAATATTGAAGCTTCAGCATCAGTCCTTCCAATGAATATTCAGGATTGAATTCATGGCGTCAGTCATCATCTGCAGTGATTTTGGAGCCCATGAAAATAGTCTCTCACTGTTTCCACTGTTTTCCTGTCTATTTGCCTTGAAGTGATGGGGCCCGATGCCATAATCTTTGTTTTCTGAATGCTGTTTTAAGTCAGCTTTTTCACTCTCCTCTTTCACCTTCATCAAGAGACTCTTTAGTTCTTCATTTTCTGCCATAAGAGTGATGTCATTTGCATATCTGAGGTTATTGATATTTCTCCCTGCAATCTTGATTCCAGTTTATGCTTCATCCAGCCAGGCATTTCACATGATGTACTCTGCATATAAATTATATAAGTGAGGTGATAATATACAGCATTAACATATTCTTTTCCCAATTTGGAACCAGTCTGTCGTTCCATTTCCAGTTCTAACTGTTGCTCCTTGACCTGCAGGTCAAGAACTAAAGGGCCTGTGTTGCCTTAATCTGGCCTCAGGTGATCTCCTAAGGAGATTCTGAGATTATCAAACTGTGGCCTTCTTTCTGGAATGAAGAATGCTTCATCAAGTAGTTAACAACTTCCATTTGTTGGACATTTTAGCTCTGCAGAAGAGCTCAAAGATACTGTTATGTGCATCCCTTGAAGGGGAACCAGAATCCTGTTCCAAGACTGCACTATTGTTTCTTGACTGCTGCTACCTTTTCTCTGCATCCTCTCCCTTCCCTGAAGAGCAACAGTTTTAAAGCTCCGTTGGTAAAGCATCTATCCTCACTGCTGGAGACCTGGGTTCAGTTCTTGGGGAGGGAAGGTCCCCTGGAGAAGGAAATGACAACCCTTTCCAGTATTCTTGCCTGAAGAATCCCATGGACAGAGGAGCCTTGCCAGCAATAGTCCATGGGATCACAAGAGTCGGACACGACTTAGCAATATCTTACTTTCTTTGGAACTCAGAGAAGGTCTTGGAGGCTGAGGCCTGTTTCCTACAAAGAGAAACAGGGGACAGAGAAAGTTTTCTGTCCCCAGGATGCCTAGTTCTTTCTATATCTTTCTATAATCTGTTAGATTTCTTGTTCCAGATTCCTGTATTTCAGTACTGAAATGCTGTATTTTTAATCTTTTTAATTTTTTTTTTGGTCTCACATTTTTTATTCTTTTCATGAAGCAAGGAAACTATGAATTTAACTGCTGGGATGCCTAATTTGAAGTGACTTGAAGTGGTAGATATTAATGATGTGTAAAAAGCCTTAAGCCAGAATAGTTTTAAACCTCTTTTATTATACAGTTGAGTTTCAGTTACACCTGAGAGCCCTCTGTACTGTTTCATAAAAGCTCTATTTTTTTCTCCCAAATTTTCATTGCATTCATTTCAACATGAGGTTTACATGTAATATGTCTTATTCTTCATTGTTAATGTGAAATAACTGTGTATTTGTGTATAGTCCATTCATCTGTAGTTTCATAGACACATTAAGAAGTATAATATATTTCTCTAAAGACTGGCTTTGCTAGTTAGGAAAACAAATATGATAAAAAATTTATTTTTTGTACTAATTTAGGCTTTCATCTTATCTGTACTACAAGTCATGTTCTTTAAAAGGCACACACACACACCCATTACTAATTATTTACCATGCTTTTGAGGAGGTAGAAAGTCTGTACCCAGCCATGGTTGGCCTTACTCATATGCAGCCCTGTGATGTTTCACTCGGCATTCCAGCTGTTTATCTCTCTGTTGCTTGCCATATTCTAGTCTAATTCAGTATTATCTCAGGGCAGGGCCAGCTTTTTCATCTGTACGGACTGCTATTCTCTAGGTATCTGTACAGATAGGAATGAAAGGTATGGTGGTGAGATGAGCCTCCAGATGGTCTGCTAATGAAGGGTATTTTGTTGTTGTTGTCAAGGATAATGAAATTATTGTATTTAAAGAATCTGAGTTTGTAAAATTTTAAGTGTTTTTACTAAATTGCTCTTTATTAATCTTGAGAGAAGTTTAGTCTTTTTAAACTTTTGTTTACTCTTAGGCCCTCATTATAGTGGTTAAGAAGCTGTGCATGTTTCCTTATGAGACTTTTTTAAAAAACCTTTTGTTAGATAGATGTCTACCATATACAAAATGGAACAGTACAGAACAGCAGGCTGTGACCCATGCACCCATAACCCTTTGGAAACAACCTTTAACTCTTGCAAGTCTGGCTCCATCCGTAAATTTACCTACTTCCCCCAATCCACTCTTAATCCACAGCTAATCCCTGATATTACATTGAGCACCCTTGAATATTTCAGGTTGCATTGCTATTGCAAAAGTATTCTTTTTTTTTAAGAAAATAAAATACTATCCAAAAACTTACAGATAGTACTTAATGTTATTAAATAGCCAATCAATGTTGACAGTTCTAATTACCTCATAAATGTCATAGTTTTTCAATTATCAAAATCAAATTGAAATTCATAAATTTTCATTGGCTAATATATTTCTGAATTCTTGTTTTTTAAAAACATAAAACTATTCTAAAATTAAAAGTTATTGAACATTGCAAAGATATTACTGAGAATTTCTGTGATGGTTAATTTTATCTGTCAAGTTGACTGGCTAGGGGTTGCCTGGATTAAACATTATTTCTGGGTGTGTCTGTGATGATGTCTGGAGAGATTAGCTTTTAAATCATTGGGCTCTGTAGATTACCCTGCCCAACGTGGGTGGTGGTGGTGGTGGTGTTCAGTCACCCAGTCATGTCCAGTTCTTTGTGACTCCATGGATTACAGCACACCAGGCCTCCCTGTTCCTCACCAGCTCCCAAACTTTGTTCAAGCATGTCCATTGCTTTGGTGATGCCATCCAGCCATCCCTCTTCTCTTCTGCCCTCAATCATTCCCAGCATCAGGGACTTTTCTAATGAGTCAACTATTCACATCAGATGACCAAAGTACTGGAGTTTCAGTTTCAGCATTAGTCCTTTCAATGAGTATTCAGGGTTGATTTCTCTTATGGTTGAATTGTTTAATCTCCTTGCTGTCCAAGGGTCTCTCAGAAGTCTTGTCCAGCATCACAGTTTGAAGGCATCAGTTCTTTGGTGCTCCACCTTCTTTATGGTCCAGCTCTCACAACTGTGTATGACCGCTGGGAAAACCATAGCCTTGACTATACTGACCTTTATTGGCAGAGTAATATCTCTGCTTTTCAACATACTGTCTAGCTATGTCATAGATTTCTTACCAAGAAGCATATGTCTTCTGATTTCATGGCTGCAGTCACCATCCACAGTGATTTAGAGCCAAAGAAAAGGAAATCTGTCACTATTTCCACCTTTTCCCCTTCTGTTTGCCATGAAGTAAAAGGGCCAGATGGCACAATATTAGTTTTCTTAATATTTAGTTTTAAGCTGGCTCTTTCACTCTCCTCCTTCACCCTCATCAAGAAGCTATTTAGTTCCTCTTCGCTTTCTGCCTTTACAGTGGTATTATCTGCATATCTGAGGTTGCTGATGTTTCTCCCACCTATCTTAATTCCAAATTGTAACTCATCCAGCCCCGCATTTCTCATGATTTGCTCAGGGTATAGATTAAATAAACAGGGTAACAGCAGACAACCCTGCCTTACTCCTTCCTCAATCTTGAACCAATCAGTTGTTCTATATAGGGTTCTAACTGTTGCTTCTTGACCTGCATACGTTTCTCAAGAGACAGGTAAGATGGTCTGGTATTCCCATCTCTTTAAGAATTTTCTACAGTTTATTATGATCCACACAGTCAAAGGCTTTAGTGTAGTCAATGAAACAGAGGTAGATGTTTTTCTGGAATTCCCTTGCTTTCTCTATGATCCAGTGAATGTTGGTGATTTGATCTCTGCTTCCTCTTCCTTTTGTAAACCCAGCTGGGATATCTGAAAGTTCTTGGTTCACATAATGCTGAAGCCTAGCATGCAAGATTTTAAACATGACCTTACTAGCATGGGAGATGAGTGCAATTGTCCAATGGTTAGCACATTCTTTAGTGCTGCTCTTCTTGGGAATTGGGATGAGGGTTGACCTTTTCCAGTCCTGTGACCACTGCTGGGTCTTCCAGATTTGCTGACATATTGAATGCAAAACCCTCAGTGTAATTTCAGTATTGACCATTTGTTGATTTCCATGTGTAAAGCTGTCTCTTGTGTCATTGAAAAAGGGTATTTGCTACGATTAGTGCATTCTCTTGGCAAAAATTCAGTTAGCCTTTGCTCCACTTCATTTTGTTCTCCAAGGCCAAACTTGCTTCTTACTCCAGATATCTCTTGACTTCCTACATTTGCATCCCAATCCCCATGATAAATAGAGCATCTTTTGGGGGTGTTAGTTCTAGGAAGTCTTCTAGGTCTTCATAGAACTGGTCAGCTTCTTCAGCATCAGTGGTAGGGGCATAGACTTGAATTACTGTGATGTTGAATGGCTTGCCTTGGAAATGAACCGAGATCATTCTGTCATTTTTGATGTTGCACCCAACTACTGCAATTTGGGCTCTTTTGTTGATTACAAGGGCTACTCCATTTCTTCTATGGGATTCTTGCCCATGGTAATTAATATAATGGTCATCTGAATTAAATTGCCCATTCCTGTCCATTTTAGTTATTGAAACCTAAGATGTTAATGTTTATTCTTAGCATCCCTTACTTGACCACATCCAATTTATCTTGATTCATGGACATAACATTTCAGAGTTCTATGCAGTACTATTTGCCACATTGAATTTTACTTTCACCACCAGATATCCACTACTGAGAGTTGTTTCCACTTTGGCCCAACTGCTTCATTCTTTCTGGGACTATTAGTAGTTCTCCTGTGCTCTCCTCCTCTCTGTGTCCGGACTGATCAGCATTTAAATCAGTGGACTTAGTAGACTACTCTGCCCAATGTGGTGAGCACATCCAATTATTTGAAGGCCTTGACTAGAACTAAAGGCAGAGAGATGTGGATTTCATCTCTTCCCCACCCCACCCACCCACCCCACCCCCCCACCCCCGCTACCGACTTTCTCTGCTAGAACTGAGATATTTTATATCCTGCCCTCCCATGGTCTGGAATTTACATCATCCTCCACCCCACCCTCTACCCCCAATTCTCAAGTCCTTAGACTCAGACTGAAGTAACCACTGGGTTTCCTGAGTCTCTAGCTTATAGAGGGCAGATAGTGGGGCTTCTCAATCTATATAATCAAGTGAGTGATTTCCTCACTATGTGTGTGTGTATTCTGTTTCTCTGGAAAACTAATGTTACTCAGTGACTAATATAGCCCCTGTATACTCTATATCCAGTTTCCCCATTTATTAACATCTTGCATTAATATGGTATTTTTATCACAATGAATGAACCGATATTGATAAATACTATGCACCAAAGACTGTTTTATTCAGATTTTCACAGTTCTACCTATCATTCTTTTCCTATTCCAGGATCCCATCTAGGATACTACATTGCCATTATTACTTCAGATATTTATTCTGTTCTCTTCTCTCTCTCTTCTTCTGGAATTACCATTACACGTATGTTTTACCTACCGAAGTTGTTTTCATGGTTCTTTGATATTATATTCCCCTTGTTTATTTTTTGTTTCATGAATTTCAGACTGTGAAGTTTCTCTTCAATTGTTTTCAAACTCAGAAGTTCTTTGCTTGTCCATGCTGAATCTACTGATGAGCCCATTGTAGTCATTCTTCAATTTTGCTATTTTTTTCTCCTAGCAGCTTTTTTTGTGCTTTATTATTGAGTTCTTGGACTTTCTGTTTGTGTATATTACTCATTTGATTTTGTATGCTATGCAATTTGTTTATTAAAGTAGTTAACATAATAAGTATGATTATTTCAGATTCCTTATCTATTATTTTTTTACATTTGCATCCTATCTGAGTCTAGTTCTGGTACTTGTGTTTAGAGTGTGTTTTTCTTGCCTTTGATGTGCCTTATAATTTTTTTGTTGACAGCCAAACATGATGTATAAGATGATCTTTGGGGTGAGCATTTATGCTAATCAAGAGAGGAATTTTAGCATAGATGCCAACAGTTTCAAGTTCCTCTAGTATTCCTGCTTTTATCTCTCCTCTTGTCTTTGTCCTTCCCTAATCACTCTACATCTGTGTCTTGCGGCTCCATCAACTATAATACACAGTTATTAGTCTGAAGGCTACTGGAGTCTAAAGTGGATGTAGGAGGAAGCACTCTATGATTTTCTACTTAAACCTCAGTTTACAATGTATAAAAATAACTCAATGAACTCAACAAAGGCTAGTTAACTGTTTTTAACAGCAAGATTTTCTTGCTGCACCCCCAGGAATCCATGAGACTATCTCAATTTTGTAATGGTCACTCACTCTTTATGACAATAAAAATCAAATATGAGATATTTTATCCATTACTTATCCATTTGCACTTTGTATGTCCCCCTCTAAAATGTGCACCTCATAAAACTAGGGGTTTTATTTCTTGTTTCTCTTACTTTTTATCATCAGCATTTATATCACTGCTGGCACATAGTAGATATTCACCAAATATTTGTTGAGTAGAAAAAAAATTATATTCAAATGTGTAATCTTTAGTTAGAAAATTATAAGTTTTGACTATGTTGATTATGATATATCAATTGAAAATTGTCACCAAAATTAGCCACACTCTTATGGCCTTCTTCCCTGTCCTGTCCAACCTAATAACATTTTATAAAATCAACATTTATAATGTAGTTTTAAAAATAAAATAATTCATTAAAATTTAATTCCTAGTAAAAGAGTAGGAAATGTTAACTTCAAAGGGCTTGTTATCATTTTTCCTACAGATCAAATAAACTAACTTTAGTCTGGGAATGTGGCTTCTGAAAGAGAAGAACCAAAAAAATCCAAATTTCCTCAGATGGCTGTGGTTCAAATATCTTTTCACTTATAAAAGGATTGTGTTTTTGAGATTTCTAAAAGCCACTCTTTAACTATTTACTCTTTCAACCTCTAAATTATTTCTGTACTGTTACTTACACTCAGAAGGGGTAGGGTGAAACTGTTAGTCAGTCATTCATGTCCAACTCTTTGTGACCCCAAGGACTGTAGCCCACCAGGCTTCTCTGTCCATGGAATTCTCTAGGACAGAATACTAGAGTGAGTAACCAAAAGGGATCTTTTCCAGGGGATCTTCCTGAAGCTTGGTCTCCTGCATTGCAGGCAGATTCTTTATGGTAATTTATGTACCTTTACCATCTGAGCCACCAGAGAAGCCATACAGAAGGGGTAGAGGTCAGAGCGAAGTAAGGGAATAAACCAAACAATCCCTGGTGTTCACTTGTCCAAAATACGCCCTGTTATACTAAATCTTTTGCAGAAGGCAATGGCACCCCACTCCAGTACTCTTGCCTGGAGAATACCATGGACAGAGGAGCCTGGTGGGCTGCCGTCCATGAGGTTGCGAAGAGTAGGACACGACTGAGCGACTTAACTTTCACTTTTCACTTTCATGCATTGGAGAAGGAAATGGCAACCCACTCCAGTGTTCTTGCCTGGAGAATCCCACGGACGGGGGAGCCTGGTGGGCTGCTGTCTATGGGGTCGCACAGAGTCAGACATGACTGAAGCGACTTAGGCACAGCAGCATCCTAAATCTTTGATTATAATTATGTTGCATAACAATTATGTTTGTTCAAAATGTCCCATGGTTCTGAGTAAGCCCCTCCATCTACTGGCATTACATCCCTCACCCAAATCCCTGGGATCACCTTGGAGACAGGATCTGTATCTTTTTCTACATATCACTAGTGCCTTGAACAAAGCTTGATGTACAGAACAGGAAATGTTAAATGAGTAAGTGATTAAATGAAAGAATGAAGCTAGAAGCAAAGGCAAAGTGCTTTGCTCCTCTTCCTGCCTTTGGACACAATTATGCTTAGTCATCTCAAAAGAGAGGGTTGAATTCTCTTCATGAAAATCTTTAGTCCTTACACATATATACAGTACTAGGTATAAAAGAGATAACTAATGAGAACCTGCTGTATAGCACAGAGAAATCTACTCAATGTCCTTTGGTGATCTAAATGGGAAGTAAATTTAAAAAAAGAGGGGATATTTGTATACACATAGCGATTCACTTCACTATACATACAGCAGAAACTAACATTGTAAAACAACTATATTCCAATTTTTAAAAAACTCTAGTCCTTACTTTCCATTATTGGCAAAGGCACAAAGCCTCAGTGCTTACAGAAGGTTGCTGTACCTCAGCCTAATAGTCACTTTAGCTTTATTTCCTTGCTTTGACTTGTGTGCCACAGACAAATTACAGTGTTCCGGCAATTATTGAGATAACTCAGGTAATAAACCTGCTTTTTTAAAAAAGAGTCATTACAGTGCAAATGGAAAACAGTTGCTCACCATTAGATAACATTTTTATAGGCATGATTGAACTCAACATTTAACCACAGGAGGGGCAGTATGTAACCCCAAATAATTAATATTTCTTTGCTAATAACATCTATGTTCATTCTCTCTTATCATTTCAGTGTCCAATATTCTCAAGTTCCTTGAATACAGAGTCCCATATTAGAAATGGTGTTTTAAATTCTACCATCTCTATCATTGTTATTAAATGATAGTTATGTCTGTAGAGAACATTAGCAATAATGACCTCATTCTAAGCAATCCCCCAAATATAAGGAAACGTGTAAAAGAACCCTCTCCATGGTAATAATTTTCCTTGAAGACTTGGTGACATTTCTCATTTCAATTCAGCTTTGCAATTTGATTTTTATAAGCATTTTCATATGGTATAGCTGGTAATATTTTCATAAGAAAATAATAAATAGCATTCTGTTTTTACATCACACACAGCACCTGCAAGGCTCATTCAGTGGCTGGCTGTGGGGTCAGCATCTAAGAGAGGTCTCTGAGTTTGGATTGGTGATAGAACTTACTACATAGGAAAGTTTTTCATGGAAGACCCCTGAGTACCATTTATATGGCATAGTAGGCTTACATAGTGCTGACAGAGGCCCAGAAAAGATGAGTTTCAGCTTGAGATTGTTAAACAAAGAAATCAGAAACCAGGGCAGTACACTAACCCACCACAAATGGAAACAGAAACCGTGGGTCTAAGGAGAGTTTTGCCTAAGTGCAGAAATCACTGTCTTTACCCTTTGATTAGACAGATAATAACAGTGAATTATAACAAGGCTATTCCAGTAACTGAGCCAGTACAGTTTGCAAAGCCATGTACTTTACAAACACAACCAGAAACATGGGCTTTCAAATATATGATTTTCCCCATTCTGCTTTTTAACATTTTATCAGCATGAGAGGTGAAAATAGTTTGAATAAAAACTATCTTAATTATTTACAAAAATAAAATAACTATTACAGCTTTCCATGAGAGACAAATAGCAAATATGCAATTGATTAGTTGTTACTAGCATACAACAGAGAAACCTTTCTTGATGTTTTTCTCTGCTTGCTATCACTATTCTGGAGCCAAATCCCTTTGTCAACTAATTTCCAAGCTATTTCTTTACAAACCCATGAAAAACAGGAAGAGAGAAAAACCCCAAACACTTATATAAAATTTATATATACACCAGTTAGGGATTAATCATTGGTGAGGAAATGCATACTTGTGTTTCGGCTGTTAACTCATTGCTTCTGGCTATATTTTATTTTCCATAATATTTTATTCTGGAATATTCCCTGGAGGAAATATTCCCTGTTCTGTTAGGATGATCAGTCGAAATTTAGTAGCCACGTGTATAATATGCCATGAGAATGTGCTGCTCAAAAAGAAGTACATCCAAGTTTATTTTACAAAAGCTTCTGTTGACCCCAGTGATAGTTAAGAGGCTTTCGGAAATGAATGCTTTTTATAAGGCTAAATAATACACAAAAGTGGACAGCTATTATTTTGCACTTTGAATTATAATTAATATCTTCCATTAAGAATTTCTATGAAAGTTACATTTACAAAAAAACAAAAAGAAAGTTACATTTACAGATTGACAGGAGGGTGCTCATAACAATTTTTTAAAATTTATTTCTAATTGGAAGACAATTGCTTTATAATATGGTATTGGTTTCTGCTAAATATCAACATGAATCAGCCATAAGTTTACATACGCTCCTTCCCTCTTGAACCTCCCTTCCACCTCCCACCTCATCTCACCACTCTAGGTTGCATGACATTTTTTTTAATAGTACTTATAACCTAGAAATATTATAATGGGATGTCATCTACGCTTGCAAGTCATATTATATGGTTTAGCTATAGCTGTGGGAAAAGAATCTAAGTGCCTCTTTTTCCTTGATGAAGAATTTAGCCAACATTCCAATAGTCTTGGCCAATCAGGCATACTGTTCTCTGATCATGGAATTGCAGTTACTCAATGTTCCACTGAAAGAGAGCATTAAAAATCTTCTTGTCAGGAAACTCACATAGCTGGGAAAGAAGGGTCCTTCATACTGAATGGAAAGGACATTTTTTTCTGACACAGTCTGGAAACCAAGTTACAGATGATTGTAACCATAGTCTCACTTAAAAATAGCTTGCCAGAGGCAGCGTGTATTGACTAATTTGCTTCTTGTTATCCTGAAAAGGAGATGGGAATTTGACTAAAGTTCAAGTACTTTTGAAATTCTGTGCATTATGTCTTCCTTCAAACTTGTTTTTTTTTTTCTCTAATACTAAGAACCATTCACTAAAGACTTTACTTTTTTATTTTATTTTATTTTATTTTATTTTTTTTACTTTATTTTACTTTACAGTACTGTATTGGTTTTGCCATACATTGACATGAATCCACCATGGGTGTATACAAGCTCCCAATCCTGAATCCCCCTCCCACCTCCCACCCCATATCATCTCTCTGGATCATCCCCATGCACCAGCCCCAAGCATCCTGTAGCCTGTATCAAACATTGAATTTTAAGGAGATAATTTGTTGAGGAAATACAATTCTTTTGCTTCTAGCCACTTACTCAAAAGAGTAAATGAATCCTGCAAAAAACAAGAGTGGAAGAAAAGCAGAACAGATAAAAACTGAAGAACTGCCAAGAAAATCTCAAAATTTATGTTATTTGCCCTTCAACACCTAACAGCAAGGTATTCTATCAGATACTGATGAGGATTTAGAATATTTCTTGGACTTTAGTCCCATAGAAGTAGGACTTTCTCTGTTCTTTGTTCTGAAGGAGAGATAATGATCAAAGCCTAAGGAAGATGCTTCTCTTTTTTTAAAATTAAAAAAAAAAAACTTTTTGTAATGGGAAATGGCCAATTAACACACAATGTTATGATAGTTTCAAGTGAACATCAAAGGGACTGTGCCCTACACGTATATGTAGCCTTTAGCCTCTAAACTCCCCTCTCATCCAGGCTGCCATGTAATATTGAATAGAGTCCCATGAGCTATACAGTAGGTCCTTGTTGGTTATGCATTTTACATATAGATGTATGTAATGTCCAGTTAGGGAGATGTTTTTCTCTTTAGATAAGCTCTTCTTTTCATGAAATCTCCTTAAGGACAGTTCAGTTTAGTTCAGTTCAGTCGCTCAGTCGAGGCCTACTCTGCAACCCCATGAATCCCAGCACGCCAGGCCTCCCTGTCCATCACCATCTCCCGGAGTTCACTCAGACTCACATCCATCGAGTCCGTGGTGCCATCCAGCCATCTCATCGTCTGTTGTCCCCTTCTCCTGCCCCCAATCCCTCCCAGCATCAGAGTCTTTTCCAATGAGTCAACTATTCGCATGAGGTGGCCAAAGTACTGGAGTTTTAGTTTTAGCATCATTCCTTCCAAAGAAATCCCAGGGTTGATCTCCTTCAGAATGGAGTGGTTGGATCTCCTTGCAGTCCAAGGGACTCTCAAGAGTCTCTCCAACACCACACTTCAAAAGCATCAATTCTTCAGTGCTCAGCCTTCTTCACAGTCCAACTCTCACATCCATACATGACCACAGGAAAAACCATAGCCTTGACTAGACGGACCTTAGTCGGCAAAGTAATGTCTCTGCTTTTGAATATACTATCTTGTGTTGGTCATCACTTTTCTTCCAAGGAGCAAGTGTCTTTTAATTTCATGGCTGCAGTCACCATCTGCAGTGATTTTGGAGCCCAAAAAACTCAAGTAATCAGGTCTGTATGGGTGATGAGTTGGTAACTGACTGAAGGCTTACATTTGAAGAGCTGAAAAATAGAAATATCTTTAACAATTATAATTTAATTAAAGTTGTAAAACATCATTGGCTCCCATGTATAATATTTCAGGTATAAAAAATGATTTGGGCATCAGTAGGATTTGTTCATAATGAATACATACAAAGAATTAAATGTTTCATCTTTTGTTTATTACATCTTTTTAAAAATAACAGTTATTTTGAGTAATATATTTAGAAGTAATATACTAATATTTGTTCAGCAAATATTTCCAGCTCTTTGCCTACTAGGCACATACACTTTTATGAGGGGAGGAGGACATGTGAATATTCTGGCAGATCAGTTGTGAACAGGGGTGATATGTGTTACTTCTGGGCCACTATATTTGTTGACTGATACAGTTTTCTTTTCATTGTTGATCCACAGTTTCTTTCAGACATCATACTTAATCATGGCTGCCTTATTTGCTTGTCTCTAGAATATGAATGCTGCATAATAGAAGCCTCAGCCACTTAAGATGTACTTGTAGCAGAAATTGAAAATAAACCATATCATTTTTTTGCCACTGAGATTTTAGAGTGCTTTAACCCACCAAAACCTAGGCTATCTTGAAAGGTGTAAAAGAAGAGTTTGTTTTTGTTTTAAATAACAGATGAAGGCACTGTGGTCCAAAATCAGTAAATTATTTAAGAATTTCAAAGTTGGAAGAGACCTCAGCATTAAATAGCCCATTTAGTAGCCTAGCAGCTTGACTCTAGTTCTCTTGGATCTTTTATAATTTAATTGTTCTTGAGAGAGTTAAAGCCCCATTTTTTTTTTCTGAATGCATCTCTGTAAACATTTCAGATTTAAGATCTGCATATCTGTGTCTGTAACTAGAGATTTATCTATATATTTAGTGAATTTGTCAGGTCTCCCATATAGATTAAATATAGGGGTGAAGTAGAGAGAAGTGTCAATTTGACTTCTGGGTCCTGACTGAATGAGTAGATTAATGGCAATGCCTTTCATGGATAAAAGAAACATTGATGGAGAACCAGTGTTTTGAATGAACTCTTAGGTTCACTTTTGGATGTGTTGACTTTGAATCACACCCCCGCCCCCCAAGATATCCAAGTCCAAATGTGAAAATAATAAATACAGAATTCAGATCCAAAGCAGAAGTATGGACTTGAATATAGATTTGCGAATTATCTGTACATGGGAAAATTTATGTGCATGGATGACATGGTAGAAGGAAAAAGAATGGGATAATGACAGGGGAGACTTTAAGGTAAAAGATTTTTAAATATTAATGTTTATTAAACAAATCAAGTGCTTACAAAGTAAATATTAAGTTCATGATAGGAAAGATATATAGAAGTAAAATATATAGTATGATAAACGGCAACCCACTCCAGTATTCTTGCCTGGAGAATTCCATGGACAGAGGATCCCCCATGGGCTACAGTGCATGTGTTTGCAAAGAGCTGGACATGACTGAGTGACTAACATACACACACATAGTAAGTAAAATATATAGTAAGATATATAGATGTAAAGGAGGAGAGTATTGCATGATAAAAGCCAAGGGAAGAGTGTTTTAAGAATGTTCTAGTGTTGATGGTGCTGAAAATTCAAGTAGAATGAAGACTATGAGATTTGGGAAAATAGAGATCATTATTGACTTCAGTAAGAGTTGTTTCAGTGGAGCATAGAACTGGGATATCATTTTTAAAATAAGATACTTAAGTAGATTCTTTCCCTCTTCGTTTCTTGGTAGTTTATTGTGATTTTTGTTTGATTGATTTGCTAGGAAAAATATTGTAGAAAATACATCTGAAAATACAGACAATGTTTAATGAAGGTCTACAAACATTGTAATGTTAATATATCATATGTAGAGTTAGCCCTTTCATGTATATTAATTCATTAGAACCTTAGCATTCCACCTTCATGAACACTTCTAAAATCTATGGAAGCAAACCTATTCCATTGCCTTGAAATAATTATGTTTTTCAATTAATTAATTTACATTAGAGGATAATACTTTACATAATTGTGATGGTTTTTGCCATACATCAACATGAATCAGCCACAGGTATACATGGAACATCATCTCAATATTTTGCCACAAAACAGAACAGTTCTAAAAATAGTTAAAATTATTTGTTTACATTTTATTTTTTATTCAGAAAGCCTATGTAATAATGAAATATTAAAATGCAAATGCTTTTTGTTAATCAAAATGTACATTGGTATTAAATTACTATCTAAACAGAGTATATACATATTAAAAATCAAGAAGTAAACTATTTAAGGAGTCTAGCAGGAGGACTAAGGCAAGCCCCTTCACTGGCAGAGAGCCATGTATAGCTCCATTTATGAAGAGAATAGGTAGGCATCTGGTCGAGCATCATCTGTTTGGACAAGAATTTTCTTAAAAGCTTATCAAGGGCATTAGTGTCTTTCTGGCTCTTCAAATAAGACATTTACAATTAAATTATGCTTGTGTTCTATTCCTTCAAACATCTATAAAAATAGATTTTGAACTGTTAGATTAAATGAGTAATAAGCTTTGAAGCTACTTTCTCTTATTTTAATTAACAGAAATGCCATGCATAAGGTCATTTTATAAAATACTTTAAATCAGTATCTATGATAGAGCTTTATGGTAGATCATGAATGAATACAGAATAACAAATATGAACATTGATTAGTATGTAATTTAATGTGATTTTAGTTTCACTTTACTAACTTAGAAGATTAAATGAAAGAGTGGTTCACATTAGATTGAAAAATGCTCAGGGTTGGTCATCCATCTATTCCTTAGTGTCCATTAATTTTTTTTTTATTTGCCAAATATTTGCAACCATGAAGTGATAGCATTTGTAGCCACGTTTAAATATTATTTTGATTTTTCCAAGTATCTCTTTCAAATATATATTTGCTTGTTGTTAATTATTATTGTTGGAACAAAAAATTCTGTACCTCAAAAAGAAATAAAACTTTAATTGCCACCTCTTATCAATGTAGTGATTGCATGTGTGCTAAGTCGCTTCAGTTGTGTCCGACTCTTTGCAACCCTATGGACTGTAGCTCACCAGGCTTCTCTGTCTGTGGGATTTTCTAGGCAAGAATACTGGAACAGGTTGCTATGCGTTCCTCAAGGGGAGCATCCTCACCCACGGATTGATTTTCAGACTGCATGAACTTGGTGTCTCTTTGAGTCCCAGTGTATTCTGAGTCAATTATTGCAAGTAACTCCCAGTTTCCACTCCAAATCCATCAACTCTAAATAAGAAAACAATGTACCTTTCAACAATTTAAATTCAATTTTGATGTGGTAAATAATTTCAAAATTAAATAACCCATTCTTAAAATTGTCAAGACAATATCTTTCTTGTCTAATTTGTCATTGGTTTTGTAAGCTTCATTGATTGCTAGGCCTCAAATGATTAGTGAAATCATCACTTTCCATAAACAATGTCTATGATAACTTTATAGGTAACTAAACCACAGGATTAAAAAAGTAGTCCCTCGAGGCAAATATGTCACTGTGATTAATACACAGTAAAACTGGTTGAAAGAAGTTTTGCCTATTTGTTTCACAGGCAAATAGAAAGTTGATTTCTAATTTGTTTCAGCAGATATAAAACCATGCTAGATGACAGGAGAAGCTATGTTGGATAAAAGTATATTTGTCATCTTTTAATTCTCCTTTTGTACCCCTAACGAGTAAAGTAGCTTTATTCTGTAGACACAACTGGGTGCTTACCCTTTGTATTTCTTGATACGTAACTGTTTGGGGGGTCCTGATAAGGCTTTTTTCTGGCCTTACATTTGCTATTTTCTACTTTTCTCACTTATTTTGTATGTCAGGGAAGAAGCCATGCATGCTTTCCTTTCCACTGCCAAATAAAAGGGCTTCTCTGGTGGCTCAGATGGTATAGAATCCACCTTCAAAGCAGGGGACCTGGGTTTGACCCTTGGGACAGAAAGATCCTTTAGAGAAGGGAATGGCTATCCACTCCAGTATTCTTGCCTGGAAAATCCTATGGACAGAGGAGCCTGATGGGCTGAAGTCAAACATGACTGAGTGACTAGGCATGCATACACAAACGAGGAATAAAAGGACAATTTGGAGACTTGCTCATCCCTCATGAAATGTAACCAAAATGGATTTGATCTTGACCTCAATAATTTGATAATACTAAAATTTGAATTACTGAAGAAAAATTATTCACCACTGAAATTAAAAATGATAATTATTTCTTCAAATGATTTAAGAAAAAACAAAAGAAATTTAGCATAATTGGAAAAAGATAAAAGGGCAATGGCAAAAAATTATAAGCATAAAGCAAGAAAAATACTTAATATAGCAATATGGACTACGTTTCAATGAGCACAGTTCTCCAGTAATATCACACAAAAATTTTAGTATGAATGTTTTAATCTTTAGAAATGTCCTAAAGTGAAAGTGAAAGTGTTGGTCTTTCAGTTGTGTCCGACTGTGTGATCCCATGGACCACTGTAGTGCACCCGGCTCCTCTGTCCAAAGGATCCTCCAGGCAAGAACATAGAAGTGGCTTGACATTCCCAACCCAGGGATCAAACCTGGGTCTCTTGCATTGTAGCCTGTTTCTTACCAACTGAGCCATCAGAGAAGACCCTAGAAATGTTCTAATTCTGTGATAATTATTAATGTATAAGATAAATAAGAAGGTGAGAAAAGCAGATAGTATCACAAGTAAGAAAAAGAGTTTAAATGATACAGAATCATGTTACTGTGAAAAAATGTCTCTGACAAAGACATATCACAAACATTGTTTACAGCAGCAATAAGTCACAAAACCACAAGCAATTAGGAATAAAGTGGTTACTAAGGAAAAATGATAGTGGAAATTTTAGTATGTCACTCTATGATTCAATTACAGATCAAATGGACAGAATAGTAATAGCAGCTGCCAATTACTAGATTCAAGGTTTTATGTATACTATCTTTAATGCTTTACAGTTTCATCTCATTTTATAAGTGAGAAAACTGAGGCTCAGCAAAGTTGGTAACTCACTTGGGTTCATACAACTATTAAGTAATTGAGCTTGAATTTGGAATCAAATCCTTATGATTGTAGAATATCACATTTACAAATAAATAAAGCTTTAATTATTTGAAGTACTATTAATAAATATGGTTAGATTTATGTATATGAATATGTGATAGCCATATATTTGATAATATTATAGGCTTCAACAAATTAACTTTCAAAACTTCTATTAGATTAGTTGAAATCAAGAAGGCAAAAAGTAAATAAGGATATAGGAGATAGGAGACATATGTTTACAAAATGAATCTAAAAGATAAATATCAAAAGTGGTGATTTGAAAATATGGGCAATACACAATTTTTTAAGTCCATGAAACATTTGCAAAATTTGATCATATACTAGGCCACTGAAAATTTTATTTTCGATAATAGAAGTAACAAAACATTGTTAATACATTGGAAAATAGAAAAGAGCTATGTTATCACTTGATGACTAATTTTAAGAGCTGTTTATTTGAAATGTAGATAGATAATATGTCAATAGATAATAGAAAACATAATGGATGAACCAACAAGCGAATTTTTTATTTCAAAAGTAAATATGTTTAGAAAGATTATAGGCAAGGAGAAAAAGAAAATGAGTTATGAAAGAAAATATTTGTGTTCTCTGTACATGGAATATTGATAATTAAAATATTATTCAAATTAACTTTTAAAATGGTATGAAATAAAAGAAGGATAATCACTAAGAACGGAACTTAGAAATTTGCCAGAGGACATGCTTTGTAAAAGTAGTAGCCTAGCACTTAGGAGCCTATGACCCCTAAATCCTACCTACTGTCATATTGTTTTACAATTGTGTCTAATTTTCCTTCAAATAATATATAATTGCTGTTATAACATTTTGGCCAGTCAGGAAATCAGAGGCCAGTTGAATGTTAAGTATGGTTTATTCCAAGTTGTAAAAGTAGTGTAATATTAGGAATCTATTGATATAATATTTATAGGTTAAAGGACAGTAATTTAATGGTGTTCCCTAAAATGCAAAAGATGTGTGATAAAATATATTTCCTGATTTAGGGAAAAAATCATAGTGAGGGGACATGCATAATATATTAGAAGAATGCCTATAAGAAGTCTAAGGCCAGCAATATTAATATTCAGTAATGAAGTACTAGATGTATCCCATTATAACAAAGTAAATAGAAGTGTAAACACTAATATTACTTATATTAAACATTGTTCTGATAATACTAGCCAGTGCAAATAGATATGTGGAATAAATAATAAGCATAAAAATTGAAAGGATTTATAGATGATAAGATGGAAACCTAGACAGTAAAGAAGCTGAATAAAAAACAATAAGAATTTGTTTTAGCTTGCCAGGGCTGCCATAATAAAGTAATGCAGACTAGATAGTTTAAAAACAGAAACGTGTTTCTTCATAGTTTTGGAGAATAGGTGTCTGAGTTTAAGACGTGTGCCTAATTGTTTCTTCTGAGAGTGTCTCTCCTTGGTTGCAGATGACTGCCTTAGATTTTACGTGGTCTTTCCTCTGTGTCTGTGTCCTAGTCTTCTCTTATGAGGACACCAGTTGTGTTGGGTGCACAGTAAGGTGAATTTATTTCACCTTCATTATCTCTTAAAAGGTACTCTCCCTTTGTACAGTCACATTCCAAAGTCCTGGAGGTTAACACGTCAACTTACAAATTTTAGGGTACACAAGTCAGCCCATAAGAGGATTTAACGAAGATTTCGGTAAATTAATAGAGTAGGAAATTAGGTACAAACGTATAACCCTTTCTTAAATCAAGCAATGAGTGATAGGCATGTAATGGAAGAAAAAAGATACTATTTACAATGTCTAGAAAAAGGAAAATGACAGCTTAGATGAGGGTGGCAGAATTGCCATTGTTACCTTGGGCAGATTTGAGAAGCTAGATAAACGTTACAGAGCCTTCCAAGGAACAGTATTTTGTGTATTGTACAGAAGGAAAGGCATTCCTCTAAAAAATATACAACTTTAACTTTACTATCTGGACTGGAGGCTTTTCAGGAAAAAAAAAAACAAAACAAAACGTGTTTATGTCTTTCTTTTTCCTTAATATTAACCAATAAATTGATCCAGTGGTTTCAGGTGTTACTTTAAACAATGTCTTTGTAAGTATAAGTAAAATGTATTTGATTTTATAAAAGCCAAACCATCTCCTTGATTTTGTACTACTTTAGCATTCTTTGGGACAAGCCATGCATAATCTCAAATAATGTGGCCGAAGAAATCTAGTAATAAAAAAAAAGCTTTAGAATAATCTAATATCTTTGAAATTAGTGACATTCTTTCCTCCCTCTTTCATTCATTCTCCTCATGCACCCTGAAGTTTCTTTTTAATCTCCCCAAAGTAAATATGTTAAGAAAGAACCAGTCATTTCTGGGCTAGTGATTAATGAGTAAACCTCATGGAGAGTTTTCCAATGTGTAACCCTAGGTCTTCTGTTCAGACTCTGCCTATTGTTTTGTATTTTGCTTTCTTCTTTGCTTCAAGTACTCAACTTGATTTCTACTTCTTTAGGAACTGCCCTTGCCCAGATCTGCCTTTCAGGGATTTATCTGCTAGGTTTTGCTTCAGTGATAGACAAAAATCTACCTAGACACCCAACCTTCAGCCCACCCATGTAGCTGCTCCTGAAGACAATTACTTCAGAATTTTCCACTTAAGCTTTTCACTGCTGATCCTTATGGTGAAGGAAAGACAAGATGATAACCAGGGAAAGTCAGAAAATCTTGATGTTCTTATACTCCTTATCCCTGTCTCATAAGCGCATGTCTGCTTTTCGAATCCAGTGTATTTCCAATGGCTTTTAATAGAATTTACCCTCCTGTGAACAGACAACTCCTCAAGGTTTCTCTGTAATTTAACTATAAAATATTCATTGACTAAATTATCACAGCAAAATACATGAGTCCTGATCAAAGTCTAATACGGAGTTTCCTTGTTCAAAAGAAAAAGAGATTACTTAACCATAAATGGGTGTTTTACTTTATTAATAATCAAATAGCATCATTTTAATAAAAAATAGGTATATAAATATTGAAAATTAAGTGTAATAGAAAACAAGACCACATATGAAAATTTTAAATCCTAATCTAAGTTTTTTAACATCTGAAAGTTTGAAAGGTATTGATTGTTTTTTAAATGGCTAAGTGACTTTAATTCCAGTTAAGATGGAGTAACCAGCCTCATCCTCTGTCACTCCCTTCTCCTCCTGCCTCTAGCTTTGCTGTGTTTCATGCTTTAGAATATTCTTTTACTGTTTTTGGTAATTACTCATATTTTAGCTATTAATAGTTAGTCATTCTTTACACCACATTCCTTTGTTCAAGTAACTGATGAGATTTGTCTCTCAACTGGACCCCAACTGATATAACATATGAAAATATCTGACTCAAAAAGTTGAGATTGAGAGAGACCTGAACAGTGAAGGAACTAAAATTATAAGATATACTAACAATAAACAAGTGGAATTAGTATTATTTTTGAAACACAGCACCATTTACAATAGCACTTCCAAAATTTACTTAGGGTTAATCCTACAAGCTATGTGTAAAATCTATATGAAGAAAACTACAAAAATCTGATGAACAAAATCAAAGAACTAACTAAATGAAGAGATATTCCATGCTTATGGATAAGAACACTCAATATCAAGATGTCAGTTCTTGCCAACGCAATCCAAGGATTTATTATAATATCAATCAAAATCTCAGAATGCTACTCTGTGGATGTTGAAAAAATGTTGCAAAATGATCCTTAAGTTTAAATAGTCAAAATATTTACAATTGCCAAAACAAGATTAAGGAGGAAAAACAAATTGGGGGACTGACCCTACCCAATTTGAAGACTAAATATAATCCTACAGTAAGACAGTGTGGTATTAACAAGATAATAGACAAATAGATCAAAAGAAGAGAATCCAGAATCCAGAAGTAGACCCACATAAATAGCACAACTGATTGTTGACAAAGGAGCATTGGTAATAAAATAGAGAAAAGATAGTCTCTTCAGTGTTGAAACAACTGGACAACCACTTGCAAAACCACAAATGTATATACAGACCTTCCACCCTTCACATAAATTAAGTCAAAACAGATCACAGACCAAAATGTAAAGCATAAAAGTGTGAAAACACCTAGAAGATAACACAGAAGAAAATCTAAATGACCATGAGTACAGTGAGGATTTTTAAAATACACCACTAAAGGTATGATACATTAAAGACATATACTGAGAAAAAATATTTGCAAAAGGCACATCTGATAAAGAACTGTTATCCAAAATATATGAAATTTTAAAACTCATAAACAGTTTTAAAAATATGCAAAATATCTTGACATCTCATAAAAGGAGATATATTGATAGTAAATACAAATATGAGAAGATGTTCTACATAATATATCATCAGTGAAATGGAAATTCACAGGTCAATAAGACACTACTACACACCTATCAGTGTGGTCAAACTGTGGAATACTAACAGCGCCAAATGTGAGGAGAGTGTGAAGCAAGAGGAACTCTCATTTACTGCTGTGAGAGAGGTAAAATTAGAAGACAATTAGTAGCTATTTTCTACAAAACATACAATTACAAGATGATACTGTTAAAGTATTGCACTCAATATACAAACAAATTGGGAAACTCAGCTGTCGCGACAGGATTGAAAAAGGTCAGTTTTCATTCCAATCCCCAAAAAAGGCTATGCCAAAGAATGTTCAAACTACTATACAACTGCACTCATTTCACATGCTAGTAAACAAATGCTCAAAATCCTTTAAGCTAGGTTTCAACAGTACATGAACTGAGAACTTCCAGATGTACAAGGTGGATTTAAAAAAGACTGAGAAAATAGAGATCAAATTGGCAACATCTCTTGGATCACAGAAAAAAAACAAGATAATTCCAAGATAACATCTACTTTTGCTTCATTGACTATGCTAAACCCTTTGACTGTATGTATCACAGCAAACTGTGGAAAATTCTAGTGATGGGAATACCAGACGTCACCTTACCTACCTCCTGAGAAACTTGTGTGCAGGACAAGAAGCAACAGTTAGAACTGGACATGGAGCAATGGAAAATGGGGAAAAGAGTATATCAAAGCTATATATAGTCACACTGCTATTTAACTTCTATGCAGAGTACATTATGCAAATGCTGGGCTGGATGAATCCAAACTGGATTGAAGGTTGTCAGAAGAAATATCAATAACCTCAGATATGCTGACTATACTACCCTAATGGCATAAAGTGAAAAGGAACTAAAGAGCCTCTTGATGAGGTGAAACAGTACAGTGAAAAAGCTGGCTTAAAACTCAACATTCAAAAAACTAAGATCATGGCATCTGGTCCAATCACTTTATGGCAAATAGATGGGGAAAAGTGAAAACAATGACAGATTTTATTTTCTTGGGCTCAAAAATCACCTTGGACAGTGACTGCAGTCATGAAATTAAAACACCTCTTGCTCCTTGGAAGAAAAACTATTGACGAACCTAGACAGCATATTAAAAAGCAGGGATATCACTTTGTTGACAAAGGTCTGTTAGTCAAAGCTATGTTTTTCCAGTAGTCATGTATGTTTGTGACAGTTGGACCAAAAAGAAGGATGAGAGCTGAAGAACTGATGCTTTTGAATTGTGGTGCAGGAGAAGACTCTTAAGAGTTCCTTGGATGGCAAGGGATCAAAGCAGTCAATTCTAAAGGAAATCAACTCTGAATATACATTGGAAGGACTGATGCTGAAGCTGAAACTCCAATCTTTGGCCATCTGATTCAAAGAACTGACTCATTTGAAAAGACCCTGATGCTGGGAAAGATTGAAAGCAGGAAGAGAAGGGGGCAACAGAGGATGAGGCTGTTGGATAGCATCAGTTACTCAATGGACATGAGCTTAAACAAACTCCAGAAGATAGTGAAGGACGGAGAAGCCTGGTGTGCTGCCGTTCATGGGGTCACAAAGAGCTGGACACGACTTAGCAACTGAACAACATATGATGCAGTACTGTGACTTATCCCTGAGACTTATCCAAAGGAGCTGAAAAACTACATGCACACAAAAACCTGCACACAATTACTTAACAGGCTTTTTTTTTTTTCATATTTGCCAGAACTTTGGAAGCAATCAAGTGATCCTTCAGCAGAAAAGTGGATAAACTATGAAAAATCCAGAGAATAGAATATTATTCAGCACTAAAATGAAGCTATGGAGTCAATCCATGGAAAGAAAAGGAGGAATCTTAAATGCATATTACTAAGTCAAAGAAGCCAAGGTGAAAGGGCTACATATTGTGATTCCACTATTTGACATACTGTAAAAGGTCAAACTACAGAGATAAGGGGAAAAAACAAACAAAAAAAACCCAGTGTTGGCCAAAGGAGTGAGAAAGGATGAACAGGCACAGCAGAGGATATTCAGGGGTGAATATGCCCTATTTAATATTACAATGACAGATATATGTCATTATGTATTTGTTCAAGCCCACAGAATGTACAAAACCAAGAATGAACCACAAAGTAAACATGGACTTTGGGTGATTTGATTATGGTGTGACAATTGTACAGTGGTGTACAATGTACACTGTACCACACACGGATTCAACCAACCAAGGATCGTATACTGCTATAGTACTTACAGCATTTATTAGAAAAAAATCCACATATAAGTGGAGCTGCACAGTGAAAACTCATATTGTTCATGTCAATGTAATTACTATTGTTGTATACATTTTGAAGGTGATACAAACAAAAGAAAAAATATTAACACAATTCTGATTTTGTTATTGTGAAAATTCAGATGTTATACCTAAAATATAAAAATGTGATTATGCTGCCTGGAATATATACCATGACCAATTAAAGGGGAAGGGAAAGAGGAGATATAAGACAGAGGCAGAGAGTGTGGAGGGAAGAGAGAGAGAAATTTCTTGGGAGGGAGAGAAACAGAGATTGAGAGGGAGAGAGAAAGGAGGCGGGATGGAGGGAAGGTAATTGTGTGCAGGGTCTTTTGTGCGTAATACCATCCATTTTCATTCTATGTCCTTTTCCCATCTCTCTCTCTCTCTTTCTTGGTGCCAAGGAGGCTTGCTGTACCAATGGATTTATTTGTGTGTTGGTTAGCCATTTGGTAAATACTACTAGCAAGGGCCTAGAAGAAGGAAAGATGCTGAATGCTTTATTCTCCCAGCTCCTTCCTCAAAGAGTTGCTGCGATATGGTTATGCTACTTGATAAATGGTGTTTACCTCCTACTGAAACACTCTCTGACACTGTTTCCACTGTTTCCCCATCTATTTCCCATGAAGTGATGGGACCGGATGCCATGATCTTCATCTTCTGAATGTTGAGCTTTAAGCCAACTTTTTCACTCTCCTCTTTCACTTTCATCAAGAGGCTTTTTAGTTCCTCTTTACTTTCTTCCATAAGGGTGGTATCATCTGCATATCAGAGGTTATTGATATTTCTCCTGGCAATCTTGATTCCAGCTTGTGTTTCTTCTAGTCAAGCATTTCTCATGATGTACTCTGCATATAAGTTAAATAACCAGGGTGACAATATACAGCCTTGATATACTCCTTTTCCTATTTGGAACCAGTCTGTTGTTCCATGTCCAGTTCTAACTGTTGCTTCCTGACCTGCATACAGATTTCTCAAGAGGCAGGTCAGGTGGTCTGGTATTCCCATCCCTTGAAGAATTTTCCACAGATGCTTACTCCTTGGAGGAAAAGTTATGTCCAACCTAGATAGCATATTCAAAAGCAGAGACATTACTTTGCTGACTAAGGTCCGTCTAGTCAAGGCTATGGTTTTTCCAGTGGTCATGTATGGATGTGAGAGGTGGACTGTGAAGAAGGCTGAGCACTGAAGAACTGATGCTTTTGAACTGTGATGTTGGAGAAGACTCTTGAGAGTCCCTTGGACTGCAAGAAGATCCAACCAGTCCATTCTGAAGGAGATCAACCCTGGGATTTCTTTGGAAGGAATGATGCTAAAGCTGAAACTCCAGTACTTTGGCCACTTCATGCGAAGAGTTGACTCATTGGAAAAGACTCTGATGCTGGGAGGGATTGGGGGCAGGAGGAGAAGGGGATGACAGAGGATGAGATGGCTGGATGGCATCACTGACTGGATGGACATGAGTCTGAGTGAAGTCCGGGTGTTGGTGATGGTCAGGGAGGCCTGGCATGCTGCGATTCTTGGGGTCGCAAAGAGTTGGACACGACTGAGTGACTGAACTGAACTGAACTGAAACACTCTCTGTAGACAGTCTTCCATCTCTATTGTCTGATAATACATTCTTCCCTTGACTTTTAATCTAAGGAAGGTAACTTAAGCCTGCTATTTCTAGTACACAGTACTACACTGTCCCTAAGATTTCTCAACACCTTGCTAGTTCCTTTTCAAAACATCCCTTTATTAAAAATACTCTTTAAATTTTCCTTACTTTATTGCTCCATCCCTTTCTGCAAACATCTTGACCAAAGCAAAAAGATGAAAAATTCTGTGAACTTGAGCTTAAATGATAATGCCAAATATTCTAAGCCATATATCATTAAGTGCAAAAGTTTTTCAGCCAAATATTAAACATTTCATGTGTTTGAATTAGAAGTTAGTTTATTTTAAAAAACCTTCTAGAGAGCAAAGTCCACTTTGATATTTGGGAAAATATGTTTCTAAAATAGAATAAAGTTTAGGAGGAAATGAATCCATCTTCTACCGTTTATCTCTCAAGCATCATTTTTTTCTCCCTGTAAGTAAGAATATTAAGTTTCTTGTGTTCCCTACCCATTCTTTTTTTTTTTTTAAGGAGTCTAAATTTTATTCTGAAAATAATAGGGAGGTTTTTTAAATTAATTTACTTATTTTAATCAGAGGCTAATTACGTTAGAATATTGTAGTGGTTTTTGCCATGCCATTGGTGTATATGTGTTCCCCATCCTGACCCCTCCTCCCACCTCCCTCCCCATCCCATCCCTCAGGGTCATCCCAGTGCACCATCCTTGAGCACCCTGTCTTATGCATCAAACCTGAACTGGTGGTCTATTTCACATATGATAGTATACATGTTTCGATGCTATTCTCTTAAATCATCCCACCCACCTTCTCCTGCAGAGTCCAAAAGTCTGTTCTTTACATCTGTGTCTCTTTTGCTGTCTTGTATATAGGGTCATTGTTCCCATGTTTCTAAATTTCATATGTATGTGTTAGTATACTGTATTGGCCGTTTTCTTTCTGACTTACTTCACTCTGTATATAATAGGCTCCAGTTTCATCCACCTCATTAGAACTAATTCAAATGTGTTCTTTTTAATAGCTGAGTAATATTCCATTGTGTATATGTACCACAGCTTTCTTATCCATTTGTCTGCCGATGGACCTCTAGGTTGCTTCCATGTCCTGGCTGTTAAAAACAGCGATGCGATGAACATTGGGGTACATGTGTCTCTTTCAATTCTGGTTTCCTCGGTGTGTATGCCCAGCAGTGGGATTGCTGGGTCATATGACCTACTCCAGTATTCTTGCCTAGAGAATTCCACGGACAGAGGAGCCTGGTGGGCTACAGTCCATGGGGTCACAAAGAGTTGGATACGACTTTGCCTGTGTGTACTGAACTGTAACTTCCTCCAATTTTAAAGGAACACTGGAGGAGGAAATGGCAACCCACTCCAGTGTTCTTGCCTGGAGAATCCCAGGGACGGGGGAGCCTGGTGGGCTGCTGTCTATGGGGTCGCACAGAGTCGGACACGACTGAAGCGACTTAGTAGTAGTAGTAGTAGTATGACAGATCTATTTCCAGTTTCTTAAGGAATCTCCAGACTGTTCTCCATAGTGGCTGTACTAGTTTGCATTCCCACCAACAGTGTAAGAGTGTTCCCTTTTCTCCACACCCTCTCCAGCATTTATTGCTTGTAGACTTTTTGATAGCAGCCACTCTGACTGGCATGAGATGGTATCTCACTGTGGTTTTGATCTGCATTTCTCTGATAATGAGTGATGCTGAGCATCTTTTCATGTGTTTGTTAGCCATCTGTATGTCTTCTTTGGAGAAATGTCTGTTTAGTTCTTTGGATCATTTTTTGACTGGGTCGTTTATTTTTCTGGAATTGAGCTGCAGGATTTGCTTGCATATTTTTGAGATTAATTCTTTGTTAGTTCCTTCATTTGTTATTATTTTCTCCCATTCTGAAGGCTGTCTTTCACCTTGCTTATAGTTTCCTTCATTTTGCAAAAGCTTTTAATTTTAATTAGGTCCCATTTATTTATTTTTGCTTTTATTTCCATTATTCTGGGAGGTGAGTCATAGAGGATCCTGCTGTGATTTATGTCAGAGAGTGTTTTGCCTATATTTTCCTCTAGGAGTTTTATAGTTTCTGGTCTTACATTTAGATCTTTAATCCATTTTTAGTTTATTTTTGTGTATGGTGTTAGAAAGTGTTCTAGTTTCATTCTTTTACAGGTGGTTGACCAGTTTTCCCATCACCAATTGTTAAAGAGATTGTCTCTTCTCCATTGTATATTCTTGCCTCCTTTGTCAAAGATAAGGTGTCCATAGGTGTGTGGATTTATCTCTGGGCTTTCTATTTTGTTCCACTGATCTATATTTCTGTCTTTGTGCCGGTACCATGCTGTCTTGATGACTGTAGCTTTGTACTATAGTCTGAGTCATGCGGGTTGATTCCTCCAGTTCCATTCTTCTTTCTCAAGATTGCTTTGGCTATTCGAGGTTTTTTGTATTTCCATACAAATTGTGAAATTATTTGTTCAAGTTCTCTGAAAATTATCATTGGTAGCTTGATAGGGATTATATTGAATCTATAGATTGCCCTGGGTATTATACTCATTTTCACTATATTGATTCTTCCAATCCATGAATATGGTATATTTCTCCATCTATTTGTGTCCTCTTCGATTTCTTTCATCAGTGTTTTATAGTTTTCTGAATATAGGTCTTTTGTTTCTTTAAGTAGATTTAATCCTAAGTATTTTATTCTTTTCATTGCAATGGTGAATGGGATTGTTTCCTTAATTTCTCTTTCTGTTTTCTCATTGTTAGTGTATAGGAATGCAAGGGATTTCTGTGTGTTAATTTTATATCCTGCAACTTTACTATATTCATTGATTAGCTCTAGTAATTTTCTGGTGGAGTCTTTAGGGTTTTCTATGTAGAGGATCATATCATCTGCAAACAGTGAGAGTTTTAATTCTTCTTTTCCAATCTGAATTCCTTTTATTTCTTTTTCTTCTCTGATTGCTGTGGCTAAAACTTCCAAAACTATGTTGAATAGTAGTGGTGAGACTGGACACCCTTGTCTTGTTTCTGATTTTAGGGGAAATGCTTTCAATTTTTCACCATTGAGGATAATGTTTGCTGTGGGTTTATCATCTATGGCTTTTATTATGTTGAGGAATGTTCCTTCTATTCCTGCTTTTTGGAGGGTTTTTATCATAAATGGATGTTGAATTTTGTCAGAGGCTTTCTCTGCATCTATTGAGATAATCATATGGTTTTTATATTTCAGTTTATTAATGCAGTGTATCACATTGATTGATTTGTGAATATTGAAGAATCCTTGCATTCCTGGGATAAAACCCACTTGGTCATGATGTATGATCTTTTTTAGTTGGATTCTCTTTGTTAGAATTTTGTTAAGGATTTTTGTATCTATGTTTATCAGTGATATTGACCTGTAATTTTATTTTTTTTTGTGGCATCTTTGTCTGGTTTTGGTATTAGGTTGATGGTGGCCTCATAGAATGAGTTTGGAAGTTTACCTTCCTCTGCAATTTTCTGGAAGAGTTTGAGTAAAATAGGTGTTAGCTCTTCTTTAAATTTTTGGTAGAATTCACCTGTGAAGCTGTCTGGACCTGGGCTTTAGTTTGCTGGAAGATTTCTGATTACAGTTTCAATTTCTGTGCTTGTGATGGGTCTGTTAAGATTTTCTGTTTCTTCCTGGTTCAGTTTTGGAAAGTTGTACTTTTCTAAGAATTTGTCCGTTTCTTCCAAGTTATCCATTTTATTGGCATATAGTTGCTGATAGTAGTCTGTTATGATCCTTTGTATTTCTGTGTTGTCTGTTGTGATTTCTCCATTTTCATTTCTAATTTTGTTGATTTGATTCTTCTCCCTTTTTTTCTTGATGAGTCTGGCTAATGGTTTGTCTATTTTATTTATCTTCTCAAAGAACCAGCTTTTAGCTTTGTTGATTTTTGCTATGGTCTCTTTTGTTTTGTTTTCTTTTATTTCTGCCAACATTTTTATGATATCTTTCCTTCTACTAACCCTGGGGTTCTTCATTTCTTCTTTTTCTAGTTGCTTTAGGTGTAGAGTTAGGCTATTTATTTGATTTTTCTCTTGTTTTTAGTTAAGCTTGTATTGTTATGAACCTTCCCCTTAGCACTGCTTTTACTGAATTCCATAGGTTTTGGGTTGTTGTGTTTTCATTTTCCTTTGTTTCTATGCATATTTTGATTTCTTTCTTGATTTCCTCTGTGATTTGTTGGTTATTCAGAAGTGTGTTGTTTAGCCTCCATATTTTTGTATTTTTAATAGTTTTTTTTTTTTTTTCCCTGTAGTTGACAGCTAATCTTACTGCATTGTGATCAGAAAAGATGCTTGGAATGATTTCAGTTTTTTAATAAAATCTACCAAGTCTAGATTTATAGCCCGGGATGTGATCTATCCTGGAGAAGGTTCCGTGTGCACTTTAGAAAAAGGTGAAATTCATTGTTTTGGGGTGAAATGTCCTATAGATATTAATTAGGTCTGACTGGTCCATTGTATGATTTAAAGTTTTTTTTTCCTTGCTAATTTTCTGTTTAGTTGATCTATGCATAGGTGTGAGTGGGATATTAAAGTCTCCTACTATTACTGTGTTACTGTTAATTTCCCCTTTCATACTTGTTAGCATTTACCTTACATATTGTGGTGCCCCTATGTTGGTTGCATATCTATTTATAGTTATTTTATCTTCTTCTTGGATTGATCCTTTGATCATTATGTAGTGTCCTTTGTCTCTTTTCATGGCCTTTATTTCAAAGTCTATTTTATCTGATATGAGTATTGCTACTCCTGCTTTCTTTTTGTCTCTATTTGCGTGAAATACATTTTTTTCCAGCCCTTCACTTTCAGTCTGTATGTGTCCTTTGTTTTGAGGTGGGTCTCTTGACTACCCATTCTTCTACAAAGATACGTGAATGGATGGATGGAGGGATAGATGAATGAATAAAATGTATGGGGAAAATTTTTACACAAATACGAGTACAATGTATACAAGATAATTTTCTCTTAAAAGCTACTTAGAGCTTTTTATATATCTGTCTCATTTTTGAAGAGACAGTATTTTGGTACAGTAAGTCCCCATATACAAACCTTCATGTTGTGAACTCTCAAAGATGCAAAACTGCCCCCTTGTGCCAGCTCTTTTACTGTAGTTTTCAAGGTACTATGTTGTAACATAAAAAAAAAATGCTTTAGTTTTTTTTTTTAATGTATTTGTGTAAAAAGTATTATAAGCCTATTACAGTACAGTAGTATATAGCCAATTTTGTTAGTTGGGTACCTAGTCAAACTTTGTTGGACTTATGAACCATTTGGACTTAGGAATGCTTTCTTGGAGCAGAACTTGTTCATATAATGGGGATTTACTGTATTCCATTCTATAATATGCCATAATTTATTTATGATTATGATGGTCAGTTAGCCTGTTTCCATTGTCTTACTACAATATAAAAATTTTTGTTTTGTTACAAAATACTAAAATAACATTTTTGCATGTGTATATGTGCTCATCTATAATAATCAATATAAAAATATACTTTTATAATAAATCCTGAGTAGAATACATACATTTAAAAATTTGACATTGTCGATGTTCTCTCCATTGATGTACTAAATTATATTCCCATCAATAATAATGTTTCCATTTTCCTACACAATTTCAGTACAATTTAGTAGGTAAAGTGTCATATATTTGTAACTTCTGTTTCTGTTCTGACTGGCATAAGTAACATTATGTACCTTTTTGTATATTTAAGGATTATTTATATTTTCATTTAAGTGAACTGTTCGTGTCCTTTATCCATTTTTTCTAAAATATTTGTTATTTTTGGAAATATTAATTTCAGTGAGTATTTTATATATTAAGGAGATTACCTCTCACCTCTGATGTGTGCAGCAACATTACTTTTCTAAGTTTTTTCTTTTGACACAGTTTATGTTTTTATTTTGCCATTAAGGTGGTTTTTAATTTTGCCTGGCAAAATACATTAAACTTTTTATACTTTCTAGGTGTTAAGCCATATTTAGAAAATTAGCCACCCCCCAATGTTTTTAATTTTCTTTATTTTTTGTTCACAAATAATTTTTGTGTACATCTATAGGCCATTCATTTTGAATTTATTTCAGTGTTAGGAATTAAATAGGAATTAAATAATTAAATTAAAATTTATTTTCCAAAGTGCCTGTTTTCAATGCAGCTACTATAAAACCATGTATTGAAAAATCAATTTTCAGCATTCATTTGTGTTGTTTGTAAACATATATTAAATTCACACACATATATTTTTAATAGTATAATATATATACCTATACATATATAACCTATTCTGTATACTTTATTATATTTTATTTTACCCATGCTTTACTTAATATTGCTTTATAATGTTTTAAATCCAATAAAGTAGTATCATATTTTTGAAACTTTGTTTTCTGTATAAATTTAGATCTTTTTGTTTTCCTGTATCTAGGATTATAGTCCTATTGACATTTTGATTGTGACTTTATTAATTAAAATTAAATACAAGAATTGACATATTTTCCCAGGTGGCACTAGCGGTAAAGAACTTGCCTACCAATGCAGGAGATGTAAGAGATGTGGATTTGATTCCTGGGTTGGGAAGATCTCCTGGAGGAGGGCATGGCCACCCACTCCAGTATTCTTGCCTGGAAAATCCCGTGGGCAGAGGAGCCTGGCAGGCTACTGTCCATAGGGTCACAAAGGGACAGACATGCCTGAAGAGACTTAGTAGCAGCATGATTCTGAATATTCCATGAGGAATGGTATATAGAATCGCTTGGATATATCTCTTATTGTCCTTCAGGAAATATCTGTTATTTTCTTATCCCATCATCATAAAGTCAATTAAGCAAAATGTTTGAAACAGTTTTATTCCTGTTCTTGACCCAAGATTTACAGTGAATCTTATCTGCCCTTCACTTTCAGAAGATGCCTTACCTGTTTCACAGAGTAAATAAAATCCACACAATTTCTTCACTTTTCTGCCACAACATTCTTACTTCCTTGAATATGTACCAAACCTTTTCTCCTTTCTTTCAGGAAAAAAAAAAAAAAACAAAAATGTTCTGTTTTTCTGAGATAAGCTTTGTTCCCATAACCACCTTTCCTTTCTTCAGAGTGACCTGTCCATTGCCTTGGATATTTACATATTTTCTCTAACCATCCACTATTTCCCACATATACTACCATGATTATGGTCCAGGATATTGACCTCCTTTGCC
Source organism: Capra hircus (assembly GCF_001704415.2). Lineage (NCBI taxonomy): Eukaryota > Metazoa > Chordata > Mammalia > Artiodactyla > Bovidae > Capra > Capra hircus. The sequence goes on from NC_030814.1 coordinate 74,166,201, forward strand.
CAGGGATAATTGAATCAATTTTCTGTCTTCTTGTACTGGTTTCTGCCACTCTCTTCAAGTTCATTCACCAGTTTTCTTTTACAGTGTTTTGTTCAAGGACTCATTTGATTGTTATGCTGTCTTGGTAAAAATTCTTCATTTGGTTCTCATTGTTTTGAGAATGAACCTGACTTACAGAAATAAACCTGTGCATTCTGGCTTGTCTACCTTTCCAGCCCTGTCTGTCTCTAGTCCCTGTGACAATTTGTGGACTCTTAAGGTAACCAGTTCATACACTCTGTGATCTTAAGCAATTTCCTAAGCTTAGGATTTAAAATCTTAAACTGATTTAAATGAAAATAATGATCTACTTTACAGAGTTGTGATATTACAGAGACTAAAAGAAGAAAGAAAAAAAATAGGCACTCAGGACATCATCTGGCTATGAATACATATTTCCTATTAACTTATTCTGTTACATTCTGTCTTGTCCTTTTTCTTCAGGCCATTTCCCACAGAATGGTGACCTTTTCAAAGCAAAAATAAGCTTAAATATCTGTATGTTAAAGAGCAAACCCCTTCCTTTCAGCACCCAACAGTTATTTGTTGAGGGCCATTTATAAGCAAGTTACTGTGTGGAATAATACTAAAATTGTGGCAAACAAAACACTGCCTTAAAGAGCTTATGTCCTAATAGAAGAGACATCTATCATTCGTATCTAATTCACTTAAATTCTAAGGGAGAATCCTAGGGAGCTGAGAAACAGTGCAATTCTGTATCATGTGCCCTCATGACTTCAAGGCCCCAAAAAACTTTGTTTAGGGAAGTCAAGTTTTAGCTGAACCTGATAATATGGACAGAAATTATCAAGGAGAACACTGGTAAACTTCAATGAAAGGAGATTCGGTTAACAAGTCTTTAATGTGGCTAATGAATCCTTTCATAAATTTGCCCCAGTTTGTTTCTCTGGCTCCTATTGTTCCCCTTTCAAATGCTTTTCTTGCGCCATAAAATTTATTTGTATTTTCCTAAAGACATGATATTCTTTTTGACTCAAGGCCTTTGTTTATGTTATATTTTCCCTTGGACTGATTTTCTCATCCTCTTACTTAGATAACCCACCTTTCCTTCAGATCTCAGCTTGCATACTTCTTCTTCTGGCAATGCTTCCTACACCTCTTAAAGTTGAGTTAGATTTTTTTTTTGGTAGATCTAGGTTTTTAAAATTAGTTGTTTTTTTTTTTTTGTAGAGAGTACCACTCTTTATTACTACACTGAACTATGATTGCCTCCTTACTTTGTAAAACTCCATAAAGACAAGCACCATATTTTATTTTGTTTTGTTTTGTTTCTCTAGTTTCAGTTTCAATGTCTGATACTTTGTAGGGGATCAGTAACATTTGTTGAATGGATAGATGAATTTGAAATATAAAAATAAAATGCAAGTTGCATGTATAACTCAGAATGCAGTGTTTTCTAATATATTGTTGAATAACATAAGTGTACTAAGGACTTAGGAAAACAGTCTCACTTCTTCTCAGTCTAAATAATGAGCATCCTTCCTTCCAACAGAGCAAAATTAGGAAAATATATGGTATAAAAATGACTTTGGAGTGTGAACTATCACTATTAATAAATAACTTAAAGAAAAAACTCTACTACTTCTAGAAATATTGGAATTACTAGTTTTCACCTCACAAGGGAATGTACAGATTCTCACATTTAAAACTAACGTGTTAAATGGTTCTAACGAAATTGAGAGAATCAGCAAAAACCTGTGTCTAATACAAATGTTCACAGATATTTATGATTCAGAGTTGGGGTTAAAAAAAAAAACTAGCAATCCAAATATCCATCACCTAGTGGAATGGTTTAAAACATTCATCATGTTTATACAGGGGAATACTCTTCAGTATTGATGAGAAGACTGTAGGAACCTTCTATGACATAGATCAATCTCAAAGGTATCAACAAACAGTAAGAAAGTAGACAAAAAGGACAGTGTATTTGATGATTCCATTTATATGAAACTTATAAAAAGGCAAATCTCTGAGAGACAGGAAGCATTCTTTGCCTGGATTTAGGGATGGAAGCAGGGGTTGACTGTAGATGGTCAGAAACAAATCTTTCAGGGTGCTGGAAATGCTCTACTCTGATGGTGGTGGTTGTGGTGACATAACTGTATACATCTAGTAAAAGTCACTGAAATACAAATGCCAGTTTATAGTATATAAATATAATATTTAGTATACTGATATTAAATATATAATACTAAGTATATAGTATATAAATACTAAGTATGTAGTATATAAAGTGCTGTTTATAGTATATAAATTACACCTCAGTCAAGCTCCTTACCACAAAATTGAAATAAACACATCCTAGTGCACTTTCAATTAGAGTATAAATTTATACAAGGTTTTGGAAGACATTTTGGTAATAGATATCAGAAGCCTGATGATAACATTCGTTTTGACACATTTATTGCATTTCTGAAATTTTGCTGTAGGGAAAAGTTAAGTACACAATTATTGATGTACACAAAAATTTAGCTAAATAACTCAATTTTAGTATGCATTTTGTTGTTAAAAATGTTCTTGTAATCATTTAAAATTTCCATTTGTGTTTGCATATAATAAGCATTTTAATAAAAAGTATAATTTCTAGTTTTAGGATGAATATAATGGTAAAAGAAGTTAGAATTAACCCAAATGTCCCAAGGAATAATGGAAAAGTTTGCATGTGATATATGTGTGTGTATATACATATATATGGCAATCAAGTAATATATAATTATTAATTACATATGCTATATTTCTAGATAAAAAAACAGAATTACTCCACTGTTCTGGATTATGTCACATAATGTCTTTTATAGCCACTGACATACCAAGTTATAATAGTACTAAAAATGGATGGTTTGGTTTATGAAATGGTTTGCTTAGGTTTTTTGGGGTTTCTAAGGTTAAAAAGTATGTGCAGGATGATTAAATGATGCTAAGATATTTATTTATGCCCCACATAACATTCTGCAGCAGGCAGTATCATATTTTCCATTCCTGTTGAATACTTTACTTTTAGGAACTCTTTCATTCATAGGATTTTGACTCCTACTACTGAGTATACTATTCCCAGAAATATTTCTCTAAGCCCAACAATTCCTCTGAGCCTAAAACCTCGTGGACATACAAAGTTGAGGCAAATGTTTTGTCTTTTCTTAATAAACTGAAGTAAACTTGGCTCCAAAGAAACTATGTCTGTGCCTGTGACCAATAACAATGTACTAATTGTGGTAGATCCTGGTTGATGTTATATTGAACAGTGTAAGCTATCTCAATATAAAGTGGCTGTCTTAGGAGATACTGGAACTATCTTAAAGTCTGTCAAGTGCTGTGGATGGTAAAGATGATGTAGCTGCAATAAAATGCATGTTTTGGCCTAAATGACCATTCATACTTGTGATTTCTTCAGAGGTCACTGCTTTCTTTATTACCAAGCATGTCCAGAAAATGCCATAACTTGAATGCTTGATACAAAAAGATTTTTTATCTAAAACAATTGTTTCCTTAATTTTTGAATGTTTATCTTCATAATCAAAATTTTGGCTCTATTTACAGGAACTCACCACTGTGGTGTGCTATTATTGGAATTCATATTGCTTCACTGTGTTAAGGCTCCAAAGACTGACTTTGTGGGAAGATTTTGCAAAACCACACATATTCCGTAAAGAAAAACAAGTTTCTTTTGGCATCTGGAAAGTTGATGGTACATTTTTAGCTTTATAGAACTGATCATCATTCATAAATTTACCTACATTATCAAGTGTGTGTATATGTGTTTACAGGTGTCAGGTTTTATTGTATACTTTATTTAAATTTTATTTAAATATATCAAGTGTGTTTTATATGTCATTAAAATATAAATTTTACATGTGCTAATAGGACACAAAGAATTTTGAATAGTAAACACAATAATCTTTTTAAATTTTTGAGATAGAAACAATTTCTATATTATATATCTCTGCTAAGATGACAAGGACACAAAATATTTCAAAAAGCACTCATGATTAATTTTTCCTTTTAGAAATTGAAATTAAGATACTGATTTTCAGCATCTACTCTTGATTTTATGCAAATTAGTTTGGCTATGAGAAAACAAATGCTAATTGATTTGTACTTTTGAAGAATTTAAGAAACCCAAATAGAGCTGCAGTTTTTGATTCAAGAACCCCATGGTTGAGGAAACCTAAAAGTCTGAAAGGACATATTTATTGCCTAGTAAAGACATCATGCTGGAGAAGGCAATGGCAACCCACTCCAGTACTCTTGCCTGGAAAATCCCATGGACGGAGGAGCCTGATGGGCTGCAGTCCATGGGGTCACAAAGAGTCAGACATGACTGAGCGATTTCACTTTCATTTTTCACTTTCATGCATTGGAGAAGGAAATGGTAACCCACTCCAGTGTTCTTGCCTGAAGAATCCCAGGGATGGCGGAGCCTGGTGAGCTGCCGTCTATGGGGTTGCACAGAGTCGGACATGACTGAAGCGACTTAGCAGCAGCAAAGAAACCATATGCCCTAAATTAGCCAAAGAGAATATTCGAATATAAAGTGAAAATACTAAGTGCGTAGGTGTCTCCAGGTATGGTTCATCTCCCTAAATGGAAGTCACCTTGGTGGAGAAAATTCTGGGAGCAGAGGCAATGAGTTGGATGTGGCAGGCAGAAATTATCTGATTACAACCCCATGTAGACTCTGTCTATAGTAAATCATGTGATAAATGTGCCTAGGCCAGTGAGACCAAGATAATCATGATGGTGTGATCACTCACCTAGAGCCAAACATCCTGGAATGTGAAGTCAAGTGGGCCTTAGAAAGCATCACTATGAACAAACCTAGTGGAGGTGATGGAATTCCAGTTGAGCTATTTCAAATCCTGGAAGATGATCCTGTGAAAGTACTGCACTCAATATGCCAGCAAATTTGGAAAACTTGGCAGTGGCCACAGGACTGGAAAAGGTCACTTTTCATTCCAATCCCAAAGAAAGGCAATGCCAAAGAATGTTCAAACTACCACAAAATTGCAGTCATCTCACATGCTAGTAAAGTAATGCTCAAAATTCTCCAAGCCAGGCTTCAGCAATATGTGAACTGTGAACTTCCTGATGTTCAAGTTGGTTTTAGAAAAGGCAGAGGAACCAGAGATCAAATTGCCAAATCTACCGCATCATGGAAAAAGCAAGAGAGTTCCAGAAAAAAAAAACATCTATTTCTGCTTTATTGACTATGCCAAAGCCCTTGACTGTGTAGATCACACTAAACTGTGGAAAATTCTGAAAGAGATGGGAATACCAGACCACCTGACCTGCCTCTTGAGAAACTTATATGCAGTCAGGAAGCAACAGTTAGAACTGGACAGGGAATAACAGACTGGTTCCAAATAGGAAAAGCAGTAAATTAAGGCTGTATATTGTCATCCTGCTTATTTAACTTCTGTCCAGAGTACATCATGAGAAATGCTGGGCTGGAATAAGCACAAGCTGGAATCAAGATTACCAGGAGAAATATCAATAACTTCAGATATGCAGATGACACCACCCGTATGGCAGAAAGTGAAGAGGAACTAAAAAGCCTCTTGGTGAAAGTGAAAGAGGAGACTGAAAAAGTTGGCTTAAAGCTCAACATTCAGAAGACAAAGATCATGGCTTCTGGTCCCATCACTTCATGGGAAATAGATGGGGAAACAGTGGAAACAGTGTCAGACTTTATTTTTTTGGGCTTCAAAATCACTGCAGATGGTGACTGCAGCCAGGAAATTAAAAGACGCTTACTCCTTAGAAGGAAAGTTATGACCAACCTAGACAGCATATTCAAAAGCAGAGACATTACTTTGCCAACAAAGGTCCATCTAGTCAAGGCTATGGGTTTTCCTGTGGTCTGTATCGATGTGAAAGTTGGTCTGTGAAGAAAGCTGAGCACCGAAGAATTGATGCTTTTGAACTGTGGTGTTGGAAAAGACTCTTGAGAGTCCCTTGGACTGCAAGGAGATCCAACCAGTCCATTCTGAAGGAGATCAGCCCTGGGATTTCTTTGGAAGGAATGATGCTAAAGCTGAAACTCCAGTACTTTGGCCACCTCATGTGAAGAGTTGATTCATTGGAAAAGACTCTGATGCTGGGAGGGATTGGGGGCAGGAGGAGAAGAGGACGACAGAGGCTGAGATGGCTGGATGGCACCACGGACTTGATGGACGTGAGTCTGAGTGAAGTCCGGGAGTTGGTGATGGACAGGGAGGCCTGGCGTGCTGGGATTCATGGGGTTGCAAAGAGTCGGACACGACTGAGCAACTGAACTGAGGCCAGTGTGATGTGATTAACCATGTACTATAGAAAGATATATTGACTTAACAGCAAATGAAAGCCTGGACTATCATTTTCATTGCGAGATGTCATTTTCATTTCGTTACATTTCCTCCAAGTTAGTCCTCATTTCTCTTCTTTGAATTCTCTCCCTACACTTTGATGGAGCCAGTGAGACATCCACAGGCTCTGTTGTCCCCATGTTGCATACAAAGGTGCTTGCTGCTACATGAACAAGGACAGCAGGCACTTGCCTAAGCAAAACAATAGCAGGTGAAACATGGTGAAATGTACATATTTATAGATGACCCTGTAGTATTTATAATGTGAAGCTAGAGTCTCCGGTGGAGATCTGGCTGTGGGACTGCACCATTGAGGTCAGTTCAAGGCAGCTGACTGGCTTTCTATATATGGCCTGGGGAACAGCTGTTAAATTTTGAGACTAGAACATTTAAAACAAGTTTTGGACCTATTAAAGTCTAATAATTACAATAAAAAAATGGCACGATGGAGCTTATAAGACACCATAGTCCTGAGGTTGGGGAAATATTTCCCAAAGAAATGATTTTGTGTCAAGTTGCAGTTATTAAAACAAAAATATTTAATTATTTTTGTGGTCTGAGTAACAAGTAGAACAAAAAAAAAATCAATGCAACAAAGTTTATAATTTTGATTATGTGACTCTCTGAGCAGTGTTTTAGCAGAAAAGCAGATGGCTTCTGATTAGGCTTATAAATATAGAAGTGTATCGATCATCCAAACAAAACTCCTTGAAGTGTTCCTTGCATGAAGTCAATGCATCTTTAAAAAGGGAAAACGACACTGTAGCCTGTCTTTCCAGGCTCCAGAAAGTTTGTGGAGCTGACATCTCAATAAATTACTAAGTTGTATTGACTTCTTTATGGACTAGGCACTAACAAAAAGGGATTATGTTGAGCAGCATTTAGAGAAATGAACAGGATCCTGTTTTGATTTTAGTATATTGGTATAAATTTGTCTGTAAAAGAGTTCAAAGTAGTGGAGGGAACTGGAAAAGAGACATATTTGCATGAAAGAATTGGGCAAAGTTGTGACTATTTTTGTGGTGGTGGTTTATTCACTAAGTCATGTCTGACTCTCTCAGCCCCATGGACTGTAGCCCTCCAGGCTCCTCTGTTCATGAGATTTTCCAGCCAAGAATACTGGAGTGGGTTGCCATTTTCTTCCCAGAGGATCTTACAGACCCAGGGATTGAACCCAGGGTCTCCTGCACTGCAAGCAGATTCTTTATCAACTGAACTGCCTTTTGTTTGTGAACAATTCTGGTGCATTAGCTTCAACTCCCCTCCCTTTTGTTTATACAGTGAATGAGACACGTTTTCACCTTCTGTGATCCTTATTCACTCCTACTTTCTGTACCTCTGAATTATCTCCAAGCACATCCACTAAACCCAAGCAAGAGGATGTTTTTGCTGAAGGTCGCACTATCACTCTAGCTTCCCCTAGGAATTTTGGAATCTTGATGTAAACTCCCTAATAGGCCTCTGAAAGCTTCCCCTTCTTAGCCATATACCCTTGGCTCACTTCCTTCTCTTTCCTCTGCAAAGCGGGAACTCTGTCATTTCTCTTAGTAATCAGAAACATACTTGTCATAAAATTATATTTATGTGAATCTCATAGAATATATGAAAGAAAGCTAAGTATTTCCACATAAAGTAGCTCTTGTGGTCTCTGGAGTTGTGTTCTAATATTAATTATGTGAAACATTTCATTTAGCTCTTCATGGCATGAAAATTCTAGCAACATTTTTAAGACCAAGATGGTCAAAATTCACTCAGTAGGCTTTTAAATTTAAACATTATTTACTTTCCTCAATTCAATTCCCAAGTCATTCAAGCATTTTTAGGAACAAGGCTCATCCTACCCATCTTAGAGCAAACATTTTATCCTGGCCAATACAAATGTAACTCAGCCCAAAATAACAAGGCCAAAGCTGAACGGATTTATACCGGAGACATCTCTATTTTAAAATATGAGTATTGAAATGTTACCAACTCTTGTATCTTGTTTCTAGAGTCACAGGACACATTTTATACAATTTAGGGGTTTTTTTTTTTGGTCTATATCTATGTCATAGAGAAGATTTAGAGAAGCTATTATGAAAAGTAGGGGAAATCAAGACTATAGAATAATCAAACTGAAACAGTGGAGGTTTTAAAAAATATAAGTTTCTGATTAAATGTTTTTTTTCGTGTGTCTCTTCAGTTAAGAGACGATTTTTTTTGAGCACTTAGGTAAATATCATGATAAAGGCTTTTAAATACCACTTTAATCATCTTAAAATCCTTTGGATTTGAAGCTATCAGCATTACTCCTACTTTGAGAATGAGAAAAATGAGACTTCAGTAACTTAGGTAAATACCCCATAGCTTGGAGTCAAATCTTGCTTCTATATATATTGCCTCTCAAAGACCATTATGTTTCATTTCTGTTTAATGATGGAAAACAAAATAACAAGAAAGTCAGAACGCTAAAGATACTGATCAACCTGATGGCAAAGCAAGAACTGAGACTAGCCTACCCTGACTCAGAATTGTTGGTATATTTTTACTACTTGAAAAAATATTAAATTTATTTATATGAATATGGAATGTTATTGTGCATTCTGTATTATATGACTACTGTATTTATAGCTCTTACATAATGGATGTCATATGAAAACAGTAGAAAGCTTTTAATGTTTTATTATTTTAACCATAAACTTTGCTATTTTGCCCTCTGTTGCTGAAAACGAAGCTCAGAAACTTTTATCCCATATATTCTCGCCCAAATCTATGAAAAGCCCTTGAAAGAATTGCTCAATAATAAATGAGTCATTTGCAGTTTAGGATGGTTTATTTTAGTGGGATAATTCAATTATTCTCCTTTTAATCTGTAGCTGGGTTTAATTGCATGGAAAGCATAGAAATGTATTGGTCACTATTAATTGTTGCATTAATTAATTTTTGGATGGTGTAGTGCAGGGATTTAGGAAGGGAAAGATTTGATTTTGATACGCCAGGCAATTTGTACAGAATAAATCTGGAGGAACATCAGCTGCAGAAAAAAAAAAAATAGTGTAGGATGATACCCCAAACTCCAGGAGACTGGGTAAATGCTATGTCAGAAACTAGAAAAGCTGCCAAAAGGGATGTAAAAATGACCACAGATATTTCAGCTACGTGTTAGTTTTTCCAAGGCACCTGGCATTGGATTCTGTATGGTACAAGAGACACAGAGGGGAACACCCCTGATAAATAATAAACTGTTTGGAACATGAGGAGTCGAGATGGGAAACAGAAACTGCAACTTTGCCTTTTCTCACTGTTTTCTTTTAACATCCTTCCATTTCCCTACTTGTTCTGTCAAATCCCACTTCCATTGCAAGCCTTCTTTTGCTTGCCCTCATCAGAACAAAAGGTCATCAGCCTGGCACCAGACTTTGCACAGTCTGCTAATTTGTGGTTCAAAAACACAAATGCTCTCAGGAAGCAGGCAGGTAACCTAACACATGAAACAGATTGTGTTATTCTACGAAGACAGAAGGGGTACATCACCACCAGACGCTGAATGTTCAACATCCACTTTAACAACTTAAGGTTTATTCAAAATGCGCTGCACCCTGTTTTGCCAATTTAACAGTGCCTCCTGAGCATGATGACTCCTGGTTGCTAAAGGAGAGCAAGTTATTGTACTCTACAGTAGTACTATGGCCGAGAAAACGTTAGTCTCTCAGTGTGTTCAACTTTTCTCAACTCCATGGACTGTAGCCCACCAGGCTTATGGAATCCCAACCCATGGAATTCTCCAGGAAGGAATACTGGAGTGGGTTGCCATTTCCTTCTGCAGGGGATCTTCCCGACCCAGGGGTTGAACCCAGGTCTCCAGCATTGCAGGCAGATTCTTTGCTGTCTGAGCCATCGGGGAAGTCTCAAGACCAAGAAGGTGCTAGTCAATTTCTTTCCAGTATTAAAAATTCCTTCATCAAATGGTAATAATTTTGAGGTTCTTGAGCCTACACTGAGTAAATTATTTAACTTGCTTCTCACTCTATAGATATTGGTCCATACCACCCTCTTAGGGACTTTTCTACCTTTCAATCTGCTGCTTCTGATTGATTGTAGCCTAAGATTCTGGATAAATAACTTATTGAAATTTGACATAAAATTTTGAATCAAATATAAAAATAAAGTTGAGCATGCAAGCTTAGACTTATTTGTAAAGTGCATTGCATATTATGTTTTAATGTAATATTTGATAGTGATATATATAACAGGTAAATTTAAAAGTTTAATAATAAATATTATCTATAAACTCACTATCAAACTTATGAACTGTTAAATGCCAATAATATTGATACTATTTGTCTACTGCTCTGAATTTTATGCATATTATCCACGGTTGTCTTTTTTGAATACTACTATGCTTGAGAAATGCTGGGCTCGAAGAAGCACAAGCTGGAATCAAGATTTCATGCCAGTCAGAATGGCTGCTATCCAAAAGTCTACAAGCAATAAATGCTGCAGAGGGTGTGGAGAAAAGGGAACCCTCTTACACTGTTGGTGGGAATGCAAACTAGTACAGCCACTATGGAGAACAGTGTGGAGATTCCTTAAAAAATTGCACATAGAACTGCCTTATGACCCCAAAATCCCACTGCGGGGCATACACACTGAGGAAACCAGAATTGAAAGAGACACGTGTACCCCATTGTTCATCGCAGCACTGTTTCCAGGACATGGAAGCAACCTAGATGTCCATCAGCAGATGAATGGATAAGAAAGCTGTACATATACACAATGGAGTATTACTCAGCCATTAAAAAGAATACATTTGAATCAGTTCTAATAAGGTGGATGAAACTGGAGCCGATTATACAAAGTGAAGTAAGCCAGAGAGAAAAACACCAACATAGTATACTAATGCATATATATGGAATTTAGAAAGATGGTAACGATAACCCAGTATGCAAGACAGCAAAAGAGACACAGATGTATAGAACAGTCTTTTGGACTCTGTGGGAGAGGGAGAGGGTGGGATGATTTGGGAGAATGGCATTGAAACATATATAATATGATATACGAAATGAATCGCCAGTCCAGATTTAATGCATGATACAGGATGCTTGGGGCTGGTCCACTGGAATGACCCAGAGGGATGGTACACGGAGGGAGGTGGGAAGGGGGTTCAGGATGGGGAACATGTGTATACCTGTGGCGGATTCATGTCGATGTATGGCAAAACCAATAAAATATTGTAAAGTAATTAGCCTCCAATTAAAATAAATAAATGCAAAATAAAAAGAAAAGATAAAAAAGATTGCCAGGAGAAATATCAATAACCTCAAGTATGCAGACAACACCATGCTTATGGCAGAAAGTGAAGAGGAACTAAAAAGCCTCTTGATGAAAGTGAAAGAGGAGGGTGAAAAAGTTGGCTTAAAGCTCAACATTCAGAAACTGAAGATCATGGCGTCTGGTCCCATCACTTCATGGGAAATAGACTGGGAAACAGTGGAAACAGTGTCAGACTTTATTTTTTTGGGCTCCAAAATCACTGCAGATGGTGATTGCAGCCAGGAAATTAAAAGATGCTTACTCCTTGGAAGGAAAGTTATGACCAACCTAGATAGCATATTCAAAAGCAGAGACATTACTTTGCCAACAAAGGTCTGCCTAGTCAAGGCTATGGTTTTCCCTGTGGTCATGTATGGATGTGAAAGTTGGAATGTGAAGAAAACTGAGCACCAAAGAATTGATGCTTTTAAACTGTGGTGTTGGAGAAGACCTTGAGGGTCCCTTGGACTGCAAGGAGATCCAACCAGTCCATTCTGAAGGAGATCAGTCCTGGGTGTTCTTTGGAGGGAATGATGCTGAAGCTGAAACTCCAATACTTTGGCCACCTCATGCGAAGAGTTGACTCATTGGAAAAGACTCTGATGCTGGGAGGGATTAGGGGCAGGAAGAGAAGGGGGCGACAGAGGATGAGATGGCTGGATGGCATCACAGACTCGATGGACATGAGTTTGAGTGAACTCTGGGAGTTGGTGATGGACAGGGAGTCCTGGAGTGCTGCGATTCATGGGGTCGCAAAGAGTCGGAGATTACTGAGCGACTGAACTGAACTGAACTGAACTGAACTGATGTCTTAGATGGTAAAGAATCCACCTGCCAATGCGGAAGATGCAAGAGACACTGGTTCCATCCCAGGGTAAGGAAGGTCCCCTTGAGAAGAGAATGGTAACCCAGTCCAATATTCTTGCCTGGAGAATCCCATCAGCTATAGTCCATGGAGTTGCAAATTGTTGGACACAGCTGAGTGACTAACCACCATCACCATTAAATATTTAAATGGTAAATAATATGTTACTTAGTTTTTTTGTTTCTTAGATTTATAAAAATATGAGGCATTGTTATCTACTGTGAATTGAATTTTTGCTTCAATATTTTTCAGTCTCATCTATGTTATTTTATATAATTTCAGTTTATCTTCCATAATATTCCACTGTGAATATTGCAAAATACTATATTCTTATCGATGCATTGTTTCTAGTTTTTTTTTTCTTTTTGCTACCATGAATAGTACTATTTTGAACATCTTTCCAGCTGCACAAAGGGAAGAATTTCTCTAAAAGAGTGCTTAAACTGTACATTAAAGGATAAATTTTAGACCATGTTCTGGTATATATTTATTATAAAGAGTTTTCTAGTCCATGAATATAGTATATTGCTGCATCTTTCAATAAAATTTCAAACCTTTTCCCACAAAGTCTGTTAGGTTTATCTGATGTGTGTCATCCCTCCTTCCAGAATTACAGTTAGAAGGCAGAGCTTGTCATTTATCCCTTATTTGTCTTGATGACTTTTCATATTTTCTTTTAACTTGTATCTCTGAACAAATATGTGGATACTTCCTTGAGCTCTTTCCTCCAATTCTTTAATAACCTTTTTGCTATTTTGCTACCTATTCATTAATTATATATTTTATTCCAGAATTTTGCTTAATTCTTTTCCAAATTAGTCTCTCCATTGTAGTAGTTTCTTATTGGTTATTCACTCAAAAAGCTTTGTTTTTTTCCTCTCGAATATTTTAGATTACTATGTATTTTTCCTCGGGAATCAAAAGTTGTCTTTTAGTTTCTACTATTTTTTCATGTTACTGTATTTTATAGATGTATTTTGTGATTAACAAAAATTTGTTGTATTAGGTTGAACTGAATTTGTGAGAATACTGTGAGTCTGTGGGCTTCTCTGGTGATACTAGTGGTAAAGAACCTGCCTGCCAATGCAGGAGATGAGGGTTCAATCCCTGGTTTGGGAAGATCCCCTGGAGGAGGGCATGGTAATCCACTCCCATATTATTGCCTGGGAAATCCCATGGACAGAGGAGCCTGCAGGCTACAGTCCATGGGGTCACAAAGAGTCAGACACGACTTAGTGGCTGATTGAATCATATACCATTTAGAGCAATCATCTGGATTAAGTTGATAGTTGTTTAGGTTTAATTTACAATCTTGAAGATTTTCCTTGTTATGAACCCATAAATATCTTTCAAATCAAGTTTTATTCAATTTTAGTAGCATTGTAATAGGAAGTCTTTTAGAGTAGCTATTCTGTTTCCTTCACTGTCAGAAAGTGAAGTCCAAGTTCATGGTAACTGGCTCCATAGCTCCTTTATATCTACTGACTGAGTAATACCCTTCATTAAGTAGAAAATGAAACCAGCAGAATAGCATTACAGCTCTGTGCGTGTATGTGTGTATATTGTGGAATGTGTTAACATGTTTTTGACTTAAATAACTGTGTATATTACTTTGAAGAGCTAAAGTTGATGAACTTCTTTGTCTGGGAACTATTCATATCCTGAAATTTTTATCTGCTGGATATAATGTTGTGGGAATGTTAAGATTGAGGCTGCTGCTGCTGCTAACAGTCATGTCTGACTCTGTGCGACCCCATAGATGGCAGCCCACCAGGCCCCCCCATCCCTGGGATTCTCCAGGCAAGATCACTGGAGTGGGTTACCATTTCCTTCTCCAATGCATGAAAGTGAAAAGTGAAAGTGAAGTCGCTCAGTCGTGTCCGATCCTCAGTGACCACATGGACTGCAGCCCACCAGGATCCTCTGTCCATGGGATTTTTCCAGGCAAGAGTACTGGAGTGGGGTGCCATCGCCTTCTCTGAGAAAATATACTGGTAGCATTTTATTCTTCTAATTAAGATTCTACTTTTTTTTTTTTTCTTCTGACGACAACTTGGGAAACATATAAAATGTAGTGAAGTGAATGCCAGTTTTTTAGACCATGATAGATTTAATATTGTCAGAGAAAAATTTCACTTATCTGTTCATTGTTTTATGCCAAGAAATACAGCTAATTATCCAACTAACTTTAAAATCCAGTGGGCTTTCAATGTGTCATACATATCACCTTTTTGATAGGCTAATCCACTCTCATCAAGGTTTTGTTTTATCATCTTGGCAAGCACTGTTAAGTTTGTGCATGCATTGGAATGCCTGAACAGGTGTTTACAGAGTGTCCTATGAGGTAATGGCAGAGAAACCCCAAGGCTGAGGAAGAGATTTGGGATGCCTTTGAGCAGAGCACTGTCAGATTACTCCTGCACTCAGCTACATTTGGTATTGGAAAGACCATTTCAGTTTAACAGTGATTCAAAACAATGGTTTCTGTTGAATAGACAAAATAATTAGGTTGCAGTAGGGAGCTTTATACCCTCTGACATAAACAAACAAACAAACAAAAAACCCTAACAAAATTTATTATAGTATATTTTGGTTATAATTAGTTTTGTGACAGTCAAAGTAAAGGACAGTTGTTAGCACTAATGACTTAAAAAGGATTGAACGTTGAATCAGATTCTCAGGAATTTACAGTTTGTTTTTTTCCTTCTCTTATCTGTTCAATTTTGTAGTTTCTACTCTGAGAGAGTAAAACTCCCCAAATGATATAGCTTCTTGTTTTATGTTTGAATAAACAATTCATTCTTGTTTGACCTCATATTTTCTGATCTAAGTTATGTATTGTTGCCTAATAAACTGAACTTCTTAAAATTTAGTATCTTTAAAAATACATGCCAGAGTGAAGGAGCATCAGAGAGTGTGAAGAGGGCGCAGTGTCTGAGTACATTTGTGCCTACAATGCAGACTTCGAATAATCCATCTATCCATCTCTACCAGGTCAAAGTTTGTCTACTGGTTTGGTTTCTATTTACTGAACATGCTCCTAGTAACAATTCCTTGTATTGCTTTGCCTCTGCTTTTTGCATATTTCAGATTATTGGAGACAGTTTTAAACAGGCACATTAATGAACACCTGAGCTTTAACCAAAGCTGAATCTTTAATGCTTATGCTTTCTAGCCTAGTAATTGATTGTTTCATATATTCTGCAAACAATCAACTCCAGGAAAAATGGGACTGTTGTATTATCCCAGGGTTAAAGGGAGGACATTTTTCTTAAATTATCTATGTTACTTGTACAGAAATAAACTAATGAAATTAAAAACAACTAAAAAAGTAAAATTATATTGAACTTAGAGTACTTAAAAAGGATAATGTAAATTTTAAGAAATACAAATTACTAAAGTTGTCTATAATAATGATATTGCTGAGAAGTAAAAAATTTCTCTAAAGTGCTTGAAGACAGCTATTGTGTTTATTCTTTGCAGATCAGTGCTTTAGATATTATTGCTCTAATATTTATTATTTGAAATGGAAAAATCATAAGTGAGTATCTAATTCACACAAAACCATGTAAAACAGAATTCATAAAATGAATTAAATTACGTTGCTCTGTATTCACTTCATTAAAGTGGAATGTTGACTACAATAACTGTCTTTTCCCTTTATCACAAAAATAGATGGTATAAAGCTCAACTTCTCAATAAAAATTCCTTGATATGCCTAAGATTGTATAGCAAATGTAAATACTAGAATTATTCTTGTGCTTAATTACAGAAAAGCAGAAGAATTTTATTCTATACTGTGATATGTGGTGCAGGAAGTAGAACTCAGAATATAAATCAAGCAGCTGGTAGAAAAATCCTTGAATCATTTGATAAATACTTTGAGAAAGACACAAAATAATGGCCACAAACTCAAGGATTGGGACATATTGTAGGTATTCTAATTGTTTATATAAATATAAATTTAAAAAAATTAATGTCTTTAGTTTTGCTCATAAACAACAATCTGAGCTTAAAACTCCCAACTGCATGTTCAAATATATGTGCAGTGTAGATGTTAATCATTCAATTTATCTTTCCAAATGTGACAAAGAAAAGGTTTAGGGTAGAAGTTGAGTGTAAGAGCTTTTCAAGGTAACTCACTGTCGATAATCTGAGTAACTAAGCTGAGTTTCATTTATTTTTCTCTTGAAAAAAGAATCATGGGCAAGAATATACAGGAAAAATATTGAAATAAAACTCAAATTTGAAAAGAGATAATCTCTCACTTAGCCAGCAAGACTGAATGGGAGAAGACAGAACAAATCAGAAAGAAGTAATTTAAAGAAGACGTTAAAACTGCTATGAGATACAATTTTATTGGGGAAGGCCAATTTCAGAAAGCATAGTGTAGCAAAGGAAAGATGATAAAAATCAATATTATTGATCAGATGGACAGAGAACAATCAGAAGGGCACAAAAGTAATCTCCATTAAGACATTTGGGTAGCTTGTGAGGCTAATGGCATGGAAAGTCACCTACAAAAAGGGCTGATGGTTTTCTATGAGTCATTTACTTTTTTTTTTTTTTTTTTTGGCTGTTCTGGGTCTTCATTGCTATGAAGGTTTTTCTCTAGTTGTGGTGAGCAGGAGCTACTCTCTTGTTATGAAGCACAGGATCTAGAGCATGCGGGCTTCAGTAGTCGTGGCACTTGGGCTCAGTAGTTGTGGCATGCAGACTTGTGCCACACTCACCCAACTGCTCTGTGATGTGGGATCCTCTCAGACCAAGGATGGAACCTGCGTCTCCTGCATTGGCAGGAGACTCCTTACCACTGAACCACCAGGGAAGCCCATGTACAGCAAAGTGATTCAGTTATACACGCACATGCACACATATAGATAGATAGATTCTTTTTCACTTTCTTTTTTACTGTAAGTTATTACAAGATATTGAATATGGTTCCCTGTGCTATACAGTAGGTCATTCTTGCTTATTTATTTTATTTATGATAGTGTGTATCTGTTAATCTAAAATTCCTAAATTATCCTTATCCTACACCTTTCCCCTTTAGTAACTATAGTTCAATTCAGTTCAGTCGCTCAGTCGTGTCCGACTCTTTGCGACCCCATGAATCGCAGCAAGCCAGGCCTCCCCGTCCATCACCAACTCCCGGAGTTCACTCAGACTCACGTCCATCGAGTCAGTCATGCCATCCAGTCATCTCATCCTCTGTCGTCCCCTTCTCCTCCTGCCCCCAATCCCTCCCAGCGTCAGAGTCTTTTCCAGTGAGTCAACTCTTCGCATGAGGTGGCCAGAGTATTGGAGTTTCAGCTTCAGCATCGTTTCCTCCAAAGAAATTCCAGGGCTGATCTCCTTCAGGACTGGTTGGATCTCCTTGCAGTCTAAGGGACTCTCAAGACTCTTCTCCAACACCACTGTTCAAAAGCATCAATTCTTTGGTGCTCAGCTTTCTTCACAGTCCAACTCTCACATCCATACATGACCACTGGAAAAACCATAGCCTTGACTAGACAAATCTTTGTTGGCAAGTTTCTGAGTCTGTTTTGTTAAAGAGTTTCTTTGTATCATTTTTTTTTCTAGATTTCACATAGAAGTGATCCCGTATGATATTTGTCTTTCTTTGTCTGACTTCACTTACTATGACAATCTCTAAGTCAGTCCCCAGGTACAAACCCAGGTCTCCCACACTGCAGGTGGATTCTTTACCAGGTGAGCCACAAGGGAAGCCCAAGAATACTGGAGTGGGTAGCCTATCCCTTCTCCAGTGGATCTTCCCAATCCAGGAATTGAGCTGGGGTCTCCTCCATTGCAGGCAGATTCTTTACCAACTGAGCTATCAGGGAAGCCCTGCTAAGTCATTCCGCATTACTGCAAATGGCATTATTTCATTCTTTCTTATGAGTGAGTAATATTTCATTGTATGTGTGTATATATGTTATGGACTTCCCTTGTGGGTCAGTGGTAGAGAATCTACTGGCTAATATAGGAGACATGGGTTCGATCTCTAGTTTGGGAGGATCCCCAGGAGAAGGAAATGGCCATTCACTCCAGTAATCTTGCCTGGGAAATTCCATGAACAGAGGAGCCTGGTGAGCTACAGTCCACAGGGTCACAAGAGTTGGACACAGCTTAGCAACTCAACAACATATATTTATATGTAAACACATACACTATATCTTCTTTATCTATTCTTCTGTCAGTGGACATTTAGGTTGCTTACATGTCTTGGCAGCTGTAAATAGTGCTGCTATGAACACTGAGGTGAATGTATATTTTTGAATTATTAATAGAAGTCTCCTCTTTTATGGATGTGTGTCCAGGGATGGGATTGTAGTATTATATAGTAACTGTATTTTTAAATTTTTAGTGAAACTCCATTTTTTTCTCCATCGTGGCTTCATCAATTTACATTTACATCAGTTGTGCAGGAAAGTTTCCTTTCTCTATACTCTCTCCAGCATCTATTATTTGTAGCCTTTTTGTTTATGGCCATTCAGACTGCTGTGAGATGGTACCTCATTATAGTATTGATTTCAGTTCAGTTTAGTTCATTTGCTCAGTTGTATCTGACTCTTTGCGACCCCATGGACTGCAGCATGCCAGGCTTCCCTGTCCATCACCAACTCCCAGAGTCTACTCAAACTCATGTCCATTGAGTCAGTGATGCCATCCAACCATCTCATCCTCTGCTGTCCCCATCTCCTCCTGCCCTCAATCTTTCCCAGCATCATTGATTCATTGTCAGATGAATCAATTCTTTGCATCCAGTGGCCAAAGTATTGGAGTTTCAGCTTCAACATCAGTCCTTCCAATGAATATTCAGGGCTGATTTCCTTTAGGATGGACTGGTTGGATCGCCTTGCAGTTCAAGGGACTCTCAAGAGTCTTCTCCAACACCACAGTTCAAAAGCATCAAGTTTTCGGCTCTCAGCTTTCTTTATAGTCCAACTCTCACATCCGTATATGACTACTGGAAAAACCGTAGCCTTGACTAGATGGAACTTTGTTAGCAAAGTAATGTTTCCACTATTTAATAAGCTGTCTAAGGTGGTCATAACTTTTCTTCCAAGGGGAAAGTGTCTTTTAATTTCATGGCTGCAGTCACCATCTGCAGTGATGTTGGAGCCCCCCAAAATAAAGTCTGTCACTGTTTCCTCATCTATTTGCCATGAAGTGATGAGACTGGATACCATGATCTTAGTTTTCTGAATGTTGAGCTTTAAGCCAACTTTTTCACTCTCCTGTTTCACTTTCATCAAGAGGCTCTTTAGTTCTTCTTCACTTGCACTTCTCTAATAATTAGGAATTTTCATTATATTTTCATGTGCCTATTGACTATCTGGATTTCGTCAATGGAGAAATGTCTATTTAGATCTTCTACCTTTTTTTTTTTTTTTTGATTGGATCACTTGTTTCTTTGGTATTGAGCTGTGTACAGTGTTAGTATATTTAGAAATTAATCCCTTGTCGGTCAGTTGCATCATTTGCAAATATTTCCTCCTGTTTCATAGGTCATCATGTTGTTTTTTTATGGTTTCCTTTATTCTACAAAAGCTTTTAAATTTTATTAGCCTCCATTTGTTTATTTTTGCTTTTCTTTCCATTGTCTCTAGGAGACACATCCCAAAAATGTTGCTCTGATTTATGTCAAAGAATTTCTCCCTATGTTTTCCTCTAGAATTTTTATGGTATGTAGGTTTACTCTTAGGTCTTAATTCATTTTGAGTTCATTTTTGTATGTGGTGTTAGAGAATGTTCTAATTTCATTGTTTTACATGTAGGTGTCCAGTTTTTTCAGCACCACTTATTCAAGACACAATATACAGTCTTTTGTGCACTATATAATCTTGCCTTCTTTTTCTTAAATTAATTTACCATAAATTCATGGATTTGTTTCTGGTCTTTCTACCCTGTTCCATTTATCACTGTGTTTGCTTTTGTGTCAGCCCCACACAGTTTAGATTACTATAGCTTTGTACTATAATCTGAAATCAGGGAGCTTATTTCCTCCAGCTACATTCTTCTTTGTCAATATTGTTTTGGCTAGTTGAGCCATTTGGGTATCCATATTAAATTTTTTTTCATTCCACTGCTGTGATAAATGTAATTGATAATTTGATAGGGATTGCATTGAATTTGTAGGTTACCATGGATAGTATAGTCATTTTAGCAATAGTAATTCTTCCAGTCTAAGAGCACGATGTATCTTTCCATCTCTTTCTGTCACCCTCATTGTTTTTGTTCCACCTGTGTCATAGTATGTAGGACAGTTCTCTTAATTCCTTCAGTTCAGTTCAGATCAGTTCAGTTCAGTCTCTCAGTTGTGTCCGACTCTTTGAGACCCCATAAATCACAGCACGCCAGGCCTTCCTTTCCATCACCAACTCCCAGAGTCTACCCAAACTCATGTCCATCAAGTCGGTGATGTCATCCAGCCATCTCATCCTCTGTCATCCCCTTCTCCTCCTGCCCCCAGTCCCTCCCGGCATCAGAGTCTTTTCCAATGAGTCAACTGTTTGCTGTGATGGCCAAAGTATTGGAGTTTCAGCTTCAACATCAGTCCTTCCAATGAACACCCAGGACTGATATCCTTTAGAATGGACCGGTTGGATCTCCTTGCAGTCCAAGGGACTCTCAAGAGTCTTCTCTAACACCACAGGTCAAATGCATCAGTTCTTTGGTGTTCAGCTTTCTTCAGAGTCCAAATTTCACATCCATACATGACCACTGGAAAAATCATAGCCTTGACTAGATGGATCTTTATTGGCAAAGGAATGTCTCTGCTTTTGAATATGCTACCTAGGTTGGTCATAACTTTCCTTCCAAGGAGTAAGCGTCTTTTCGTTTCCAGGCTGCAATCACCATCTGCAGTGATATTGGAGCCTCAAAAAACAAAGTCTGACATTGTTTCCACTGTTTCCCCATCTATTTCCCATGAAGTGATGGGACTAGATGCCATTATGCTAGTTTTCTGAATGTTGAGCCTTAAGCCAACTTTTTCACTCTTCTCTTTCACTTTCATCAAGAGGCTTTTTAGTTCCTCTTCACTTTCTGCCACAAGGGTGGTGTCATCTGCATATCTGAGGTTATTGATATTTCTCCTGGCCATCTTGATTCCAGCTTGTGCTTCTGCCAGCCCAGCGTTTCTCATGATGTACTCCGCATATAAGTTAAATAAGCAGGGTGACAATATAGAGCCTTGATGAACTCCTTTTCCTATTTGGAACCAGTCTATTGTTCCATGTCCAGTTTTAACTGTTGCTTCCTGAACTGCTTATTCCTCAGTATTTTATTCTTTTTGATGTGATGATACTTAGGATTGTTCCTTCATCTCTCCTTTTTATTTTTTTGTTGTTAGTGTATAGAAATGTAACAGATTTCAATATATTAGTTTTGTATCCTACAGCTTTACCAAATTCACTGATGAGCTCAAAGAGTTTTCTGGTAGCATCTTTAGGATTTTCTGTGAGTAGCATCATGTCGTCTAGACAGTGGCAATTTTATTTCTTCTGCAATTTAATTCCTTTTATTTCTTTTTTTCCCCCCTCTGATTGCTATGATTAGTACTTTCAAAACTATGTTGATGTAAATTGGTGAAAGTGGCCATTCTTTCCTAGTTTCTGATGTTAAAGGGAATGTTTTCAGCTTTTCACTGTTGAGTATGATGTTTGCTGCATGTTTCTCATAAATAGAGTTGATGATGTTGAGATATGTTCCCTCTGTGCTCACTTTTTGGAGAGTTTTTATTTTTTAATCATAAATAGATGTTGAATTTAATCAAAAGCTTCCTTCTAAATCTATTGAAATGATCCTATGGCTTTTATTCTTTAGTGTGTTAATGTGATACATCACACTTTTAACCTTCCACATAGATAGAAGAACTAAAGACAAATTAGTGTAGTCTTTAAGTGGGCAAATTGATGATATTAAGGCAAACCAATTGCATGCATCTTATGACTCAGCAGTCCTGTGCTTAGGCACTTACTACATATATATTCCATAGATTTTTCATATGCATGTGTGAAATGTTAATTACAGCAATGTTTATGATTAGCAGTATTTGGAGACAATTTAAGTATCTTCATTAGTAAAATGCATATACATAAATGTGTAACATAGTGAATCTGTCAGTGATTCAAAACAATGAGTTAGATGTACATATAGCAAAATGGTGGCTTCGTGGAGCACTTGGTGGCTCAGAGGGTAAAGAGTCTGCCTACAGTCCAGGAGACCCGGGTTCAATCCCCCTTGTGTCAGGAAGATACCATAGAGAAGGAAATGGCAATGTACTTGAGTATACTTGCCTGGAGAATCCCTTGGATGGAGGAGCTTGGTAGGCTATAGTCCATCAGGTTGCAAAGAGTCAGACATGACTGAGCTACTTCAATTTCACTGTCACAGCAACATGGATAGATTTTCTTTAATTTAAATTTTTCGAGGAATAATTTACACACATTAAATTATTTTTTAAATGTGCATTTTGATGAGCTTTGATAAACCTCTACAATCATGTAAATACAAGGATAATCAAGATATACAAATATTCATTCATCAACCCCCAAATTATCTCATGCCCCTTGCAGTTAATTCCCTCTACTATATTTATGTACAACCTAATCTGTATGCAGGTCAGGAAGAAACATTTAGAACTGGACATGGAACAACAGACTGGTTCCAAATAGGAAAAGGAGTCCGTCAAGGCTGTATATTGTCACCCTGCTGATTTAACTTTATGCAGAGTACATCATGAGAAATGCTGGACTGGAAGAAACACAAGCTGGAATCAAGATTGCTGGGAGAAATGTCAATAACCTCAGATATGCAGATGACACCACTCTTATGGCAGAAAGTAAAGAGGAACTAAAAAGCCTCTTGATGAAAGTGAAAGAGAAGAGTGAAAAAGTTGGCTTAAAGCTCAACATTCAGAAGACGAAGATCATGGCATCCGGTCCCATCACTTCATGGGAAATAGATGGGGAAACAGTGGAAACAGTGTCAGACTTTATTTTTTGGGGCTCCAATATCACTGCAGATGGTGATTGCAGCCTGGAAATTACAAGACGCTTACTCCTTGAAAGGAAAGTTATGACCAACCTAGATAGCATATTCAAAAGCAGAGACATTACTTTGCCAACTAAGGTCTGTCTAGTCAAGGCTATGGTTTTTTCAGTAGTCATATATGGATGTGAAAGTTGGACTGTGAAGAAGGCTGAGTGCTGAAGAATTGATGCTTTTGAACTGTCATTTTGGAGAAGACTCTTGAGAGTCCCTTGGACTGCAAGGAGATCCAACCAGTCCATTCTGAAGGAGATCAGCCCTGGGAAATCTTTGGAAGCAATGATGCTCATGCTGAAACTCCAGTACTTTGGTCACCTCGTGTGAAGAGCTGACTCATTGGAAAAGACTCTGATGCTGGGAGGGATTGGGGACAGGAGGAGAAGGGGACGACAGAGGATGAGATAGTTGGACGGCATCACTGACTCGATGGACATGAGTCTGAGTGAACTCCGGGAGTTGGTGATGGACAGGCAGGCCTGGCGTGCTGCGATTCATGGGGTCGCAAAGAGTCAGACACGACTGAGCAACTGAACTGAACTGAATCACTGATTCATTTTCTTGTTGTTTTGCCTATCCTAGAATATTATAAAAATTGAATTGTACTGTGTGTAGTCTTATTCTTTCTCTTAACATTTTATTTTTGAGATTCTTCTGCTATAAACATAACAATTCTTTGTATTGCTGAATAATATTCTCTTATTTTGCTATAAGCAAAATGTGTTTATCCTTTCACCAAGTGATGAATATTTGGGTTGTTTCCAGATCTGGGCTGTTTTGAATAAGTTGCTATGAATATGTGCATACAGATACTGTGCGAACATATGTTTTTCTTCCTCTTGGGTAAATATCTAGAAATTAAATAGCTGGCTTATATGGAAAATGTATATTTAACTATATAAGAAATTGCTAAACTCATTTCCCATTGATATACCACTTTGAATTCCACTAACAATGTATAAGATTTCCAGTTCTATGTTTACATCATCATTTGCTAATGTCAACCTTTTTTTGTTTTAGCCATCCTATTATATGTTTACATGCGTGTTACAGATTCAGTTTACATTTTCTTGATAGCTAATTTATTTGGTCATCAATTTCATGTGCTTTTAAAGCCATTTGTTACTGTCTATGCTGACATGTCCCAATCAGATTTTTGCCTTTTTTGAATTATGTTCAGTTATAAAGTGTTCTTTTTATATTGTGGCTATAGGTCCTTTTGTAAGGTATATGATTTGCAAACGTTTTTCTCCTAACTGAGGGCTTGTATTTTCATTTTCTAAATTTTATTTTGGAAACGTTTATTTTTTAATTTCAATGTAGTAGAGTTTATCTAATTTTTTCTTTATGGTTGATGTTTTTGGAATCATATTTAGGGCATATTTTGTTGTCACAAATAGTTTTCTGTTTTCTTTTATGTATTTTATATGTTGTATATATAAATTTATGTCTCTGATCATTTTTAAGTTAATTTTTGTGTGCAACATTAGGTAAGAATAAGGGTAACTGAAGGCCTAATTTTTCCAGTACTAAGTTGAAAATATCTTTTCTTCATTAAATTAATTTGGCACACGTATGCATATATTTCTGTGTGTATTTCTATTCTGTTCCATTGAGAGATCTGTCTATCTAACTTTCATACCCTATAGGTAAAACCTTTATAATTTATTGATTACTCTAGCTTTATATTTATAATAAGTACTAGCATCAATAGTATGAGTCCTCCAACTTTTTTGTTTTCAAAATTGTTTTTACTATTTCATATTCTTTGCTTTGCAATACGTGTTTTAGACTCAGCTTCTTAATTAATACAAAAATTCTTCAAGAATTATGCTGAAATGTTTTTGAATTTGCAGATAAATAAATTTAAGACTTCTGATAAGGAAAATGTGTAATTTTCTTCTTTTACTTGATTTCTTTCAGCAACGTTTTGTAGCTTTCTTTTTTTGAGTATCAATTTATTTTTTATTATTATTATTATTTTTTAATTTTAAAATCTTTAATTCTTACATGCGTTCCCAAACATGAACCCCCCTCCCACCTCCCTCCCCACAACATCTCTCTGGGTCATCACCATGCACCAGCCCCAAGCATGCTGCACCCTACGTCAGACATGGACTGGCGATTCAATTCTTACATGACAGTATACATGTTAGAATTCCCATTCTCCCAAATCAATACTTGCTAAATTGACCACTAATTATTTCATGTTTTTCAATAGAATGAACATTGTGTGTGTGTGTGTGTGTGTGTGTGTGTGTGTATTTAATTTGAGGTTAAATTTTCTTTTTTTGGAATGTAGGGATGCAATTGATTTTTGTATCTAGACTGGTATTCTGAGTCCTTCATAAACTCACTTATTAGTTAAAGCGGGTCTACCCAGATTTGGGGGGATTTTTAAATGTGGTTTAGTTCAGTTCAGTTCAGTCTCTCAGTCATGTCTGACTCTTTGTGACCCCATGGACTGCAGCATGCAAGGCTTCCCTGTCCATCACCAAATTCCAGAGCCTACTCAAACTCATGTCCATTGTGTCAGTGATGCCATCAACCATCTCATTCTCTTTCTGTTTGCCTTGCACCTTTGATATTTCCCAGCAGCAGGGTCTTTTCAAATGAATCAGCTCTGTGCATCAAATAGCCAAACTATTGGAGTTTCAGCTTCAACATCAGTCCTTCCAGTGAATATTCAGGAATAATTTCCTTCAGGATGGATTGGTTGGATCTCCTTGCAATCCAAGGGACTCTCAAGAGTCTTCTCCAACACCACAGTTCAAAAGCATCAATTCTTCGGCAGTCAGCTTACTTTATAGTCCAACTCTCTCATCCATACATGACTACTAGAGAAACCAAAGCTTTGACTATATGGAACTTTGTTGGCAAAGTAATGTCTCTGCTTTTTAATAAGCTTTCTAGGTTGGTCATAACTTCTTAGAAGGAGCAAGCATCTTTTAATTTCATGGCTGCAGTCACCATCTGCAGTGATTTTAGAGACCCCAAAAATAAAGTCTGTCACTGTTTCTACTGTTTCCCCATCTATTTCCCATGAAGTGATGGGACCAGATTTCATGACCTTAGTTTTCTGAATGTTGAGTCTTAAGCCAACTTTTCCACTCTCCTCTTTCACTTTCATCAAGAGGCTCTTTAGTTCTTTCTTCACTTTCTACCATAAGGGTGGTGTTATATGCATATCTGAGGTTATTGATATTTCTCCTAGCAATCTTGATTCCAGCTTGTGCTTCATTCAGCCCAGCATTTCTCATGATGTACTCTGCATAGAAGTTAAATAAGCAGGGTGACAATATACAGCCTTGACGTACTCCTTTTCCTATTTGGAACCAGTCTGTTGTTCCATGTCCAGTTCTAACTGTTGCTTCTTGGCCAGCATACAATTTTCTCAGAAGACAAGTAAGGTGGTCTGGTATTTTCATATCTTGAACAGTTTTCCACAGTTTGTTGGGACCCACACAGCCAAAGGCTTTGGCATAGTCAATAAAGCAAAAATAGATGTTTTTCTGGAACTCTCTCACTTTTTCAATGATTCGATGGATCTTGGGAATTTGATTTCTGGTTCTTTTGCCTTTTATAAAACCAGCTTGACCATCTGAAAGTTCACAGTTCACATACTGTTGAAGCCTGGCTTGGAGAATTTTCAGCATTACTTTGCTAGCATGTAAGATGAGTGCAATTGTGAGGTAGTTTGAGCATTCTTTGGCATTGTCTTTCTTTGGGATTGGAATGAAAGCTGACCTTTTCCACTCCTGGGGCTACTGCTGAGTTTTCCATGTTTGCTGGCATATTGAGTGCAGCACTTTGACAACATCAGCTTTCAGGATTTGAAATAGCTCAACTGGAATTCCATCACCTCCACTAGCTTTGTTTGTAGTGATGCTTCCTAAGGCCTACTTGACTTCTCACTCCAGGATGTCTGGCTCTAGGTGGGTGATCACCGCATTGTGATTATCTGGGTTATGAAGATCTTTTTTGTATAGTTCTCCTGTGTATTCTTGCCTCGTCTTAATATATTCTACCTCTGTTAGGTACATACCATTCTGTCTTTTATTGTGACCATCTTTGCATGAAGTGTTCCCTTGGAATCTCTAATTTTCTTGAAGAGATCTTTATTCTTTCCCACTCTATTGTTTTCCTCTATTTGTTTTCATTGATCACTGAGGAAGGCTTTCTTGTCTCTACTTGCTTTTCTTTGGATTTCTGTATTCAAATGGGTATATCTTTCCTTTTCTCCTTCGCCTTTCACTTCTCTTTTTTTTGGGGCTTCCCTGGTGGTTGTGAGGTTAAAGCATCTGCCTGGAATGCAGGAGACCCGGGTTCGATCCTGGGTCAGGAAGATCCCCTGGAAAAGGAAATGGCAACCCACTCCAGTACTCTTGCCTGGAGAATCCCATGGAGGGAGGAGCCTGGTAGGCTACAGTCCATAGGGTCACAAAGAGTCAAACAGGACTGAGCGACTTCACTTTCCCTTTCACTTTCTCTTATTTTCATAGCTGTTTGTAAAGCCTCCTCAGACAATCATTTCACCATTTTTGCCTTTCTTATCCTTGGTGATGGTCTTGATCACTACCTCCTGTTCAGTGTCATGAACCTCAGTCCGTAGTTCCTCAGGCACTCTGTCTATCAGATCTAATCCCTTAAATCTATTTGTCACTTCCACTGTATAGTTGTAATAAATTTGATTTATGTCATACCTGAATGGTCTAGTGGTTTTCCCTACTTTCTTCAATTTAAGTCTTATTTTGGCAATAAGGATTTGATGATCTGAGCCACAGTCAGCTCTCAGTCTTGTTTTTGCTGTCTAAAAAAAAAAAATAAAGAAAGAATATTCAATCAGAAAATCAAAAGAAATGTAGAGCAAACAGATTGAAATGAAGAAATACAATTCTGATCTTATTTGACAATATCTCCTACATAAACGTGGTCCACTGAAGAAGGAAATGGCAAACTGCTTCAGTATTCTTGACTCCATCTTTGGCTGCAAAGAATATAATTGGTCTGATTTTGGTATTGACTATCTGGTGATGTTCATGTGTAGAATCTTCTCTTGTGTTGTTGGAAGAGAGTGTTTGCTATGACCAATGCATTCTCTTGGCAGAACTCTGTTAGCCTTTGCCCTGCTTCGTTCTGTACTCCAATGCCAAATTTGCCCATTACTCCAGGTATTTCTTGACTTCCTACTTTTGCATTCTAATCCCTCATAATGAAAAAGGCATATTTTTGGGGTGTTAGTTCTGGAAGGTCTTATAGGTCTTCATAAAATGTTCAACTTCTTCTTTACATTATTATTCAGAGCATAGACTTGGATTACTGTGATACTGAATGGTTTGCCTTGGAAACCAACTGAGATAATTTTGTTGTTTTTGTGATTGCATACAAGTACTGTATTTCAGACTCTTGTGGACCATGATGGCTACTTCATTTCTTCATTCTTGCCCACAGTATTAGATATAATGGTCATCTGAGTTAAATTCCAAAATCACTGAAGATGGTGATTGCAGCCAGGAAATTAAAAGATGCTTACTTGTTGGAAGGAAAGTTATGACCAACCTAGATAGCATATTGAAAAGCAGAGATATTACTTTTCCAACAAAGGTCCGTCTAGTCAAGGATATGGTTTCTCCAGTGCTCGTGTATGGATGTGAGACTTGGACTGTGAAGAAGGCTGAGTGCCAAAGAGTTGATGCTTTTGAACTGTGGTATTGGAGAAGACTCTTGAGAGTCCCTTGGACTGCAAGGAGATCCAACCAGTCCATCCTAAAGGAGGTCAGTCTTGGGCGTTCATTGGAAGGATGGATGCTGAAGCTGAAAGTCCAATCCTTTGGCCACCGCATGTGAAGAGTTGACTCATTGGAAAAGACCCTGATGTTGGGAGGGACTGGGGGCAGGAGGAGAAGGGGACAGCAAAGGATGAGATGGCTGGATGGCATCACCAGCTCGATGGACATGAGTTTGAGTGAACTCCGGGAGTTGGTGATGGACAGGGAGGCCTGGTGTACTGTGATTCATGGGGTCGCAAAGAGTCGGACACAACTGAGCGACTGAACTGAACTGAACTTAGTGAAATTCACCCATTCCCGTCCATTTTAGTTCGCTTATTCCTAAAATGTAGATGTTCGCTCTTTACATCTCCTATTTGACCACTTCCAATTTGCCTTTTTGATTCATGGATCTAACATTCCAGGTTCCTATGCAATATTGCTCTTTACAGCATCTGACTTTACGTCCTTCACCCATCACATACACAACTGTGTGTGTGTTTTTCTTTCTTTACTTTGGCTCTGTCTCTGCATTCTTTCTGGAGTTATTTCTTCACTGATCTCTAGTATCATATTGGGCACCTACTCACCCAGGGAGTTCCTCTTTCAGTTTCCTATCTTTTTGCCTTTTCATACTGTTCATAGTGTTCTCAAGGCAAGAATACTGAAGTCGTTTGCCATTCTCTTCTCCAGGGGACCATGTTTAATGTGGTAGATACTGTCAAATAAGAATAGAATTGTATTTCTTTTTTTCAGTCTGTTTGCTCTACGCTTCTTTTCTTTTCTGATTGAGGTTTTTCTTTTTTAATAATAGGAAATGTTACTCTAAATTGCTTTTATTTGGAAATTCACACATTCTTAACTCACTAAAATAATATATATATCCATTTAAATCTGTGCGATTAATTGTGTGTTAATTATACATCTGAAAATTATTTACACATAAATTATATGTTGTGTGTTTAATATATAATAATGGCCTTACTAACTTCTGTTGCCATAGATTAGTTGACATATTTTAGAGTTTTATATAAGTCAAATGATAGCATACAGTGTTCCTTTTTCTTACCTTTCATCCTAATTATTTAAAGATTACTCCTTTCTATTTCATGTATCAATATCTCCTTCCTTTTCAGTGTTAATTAGTATTGCTTTGGGGCTTCCCTAGTAGCTCAGATGGTAAAGCGTCTGCCTGCAATGCAGGAGACCTGGGTTTGATTCCATTTTATGGATATACCCATTTGTTCATTAATTTACCTGTTGATGAACATTGGGTTGTTTTTAGTTTTAAAGTGTTATAAATAATCTGTTCTAAACATGCATGTAAAAATCTTTGAATGAATATATATTTCGTTTTATTTCAGGTAAATACCTAGGAGTGAAATGGCATGACCATCTGGTAGGTGAGTGCTTAACTTTTAAGAACCACTAAACATTTCCTAAGTGGTTTTACCATTTAACATGCTGAATCTGAGAGATTTAGTTGCTTCACATACACACCAGTACTTGATATTTTCTGCTTGTGTTATTGTATTCATTCTATTGAGTATGTAGTGGCATTTTACAGCGTTACTTATTTGCATTTTGAATTTATCATTGGTTGGAAATCTTTTCATGCTCTTATTTGCCATCTGTATATCCTTTTTGGTAAAATGTCTCTTCGTTTCTTTTGCAGTTTTTCTAATTGGATTGTTTGGTATTTTTCTGTTGAGCTTCTGAAATTCTTTTTTTTTTTTTTCCTTCAAATTGAGATTTGATTGATATATAACAGTATGTTAGTTTCAGGTGTGTGACATGATGAGAGCTTTTAAGATATAGTCTCTTAGCTATTTTCAAATACATGATAGACTATAATTAGCCAAAGTCATCGTGCTATACATTTCTTCCTCAGGGCATTTATTGTATAATTGGAAATTTGTAATACCTTTTGACCCGTTTCACCCATTTCAGTCTGTGGTAGTTGGTTAATCATGTTGATTGATTTTTCAAGTGTTTACAAATGCTTGCGGTCTTGAGCTTAAAGTTTTATTTTTGAGAAATACTTATTTAAGTTTTTTACTATGCTACTTGGAGTAGGAAATGGCAACCCACTCCAGCATTCTTGCCTGGAAAATCCCATGGATAGAGGAACCTGGTGGGCTACAGTCCCTGGGATTGCAGAGATGGAGAATACTGAGTAACTGAACATACACTGTGTGACTACTCAGGTTATAAATTTTCTTGTGTGACTTTTGGTTATTTATATCTTTCAAGGAATTAACCATTTCATCTTGTTATCAAATACGTTGTCATAAAGTTGTTTATATTCTTTCCTTGCCAATCTTTTAATGCCTATATGCAGAGCTATAGTAGTGCTATATACTTTCCTGATATTAGTAAGCTATATTTTTCTTGATTAGTCTGCCTAGAGTCTCATCAGTTTCATTAATCTTTAAAAAAAATGCTTGATTTTATTTACTTTTTCCTTTGTTTATTTTTTTTTCTTTTTCTTTTTTTTTTTTTAAATTTTAAAATCTTTAATTCTTACAGGAATTCCCAAACATGAACCCCCCTCCCACCTCCCTCCCCATTACATCTCTGTGGGTCATCCCCATGCACCAGCCCCAAGCATGCTGTATCCTGCGTCAGACATAGACTGGCGATTCAATTCTTACTTATCTTTTATGTTTTATTCCTTTTTGTCCTGACCAGTATTGTTTCCTTTCTTCTGTTTGCTTTCAGATTAATTGACTCTTTTCACTTGATTGTGTAGAAATCAGTGTCTTTTTTTTGAGACTTCTTATTGTATAATTATAAGTATAGCTAAAAATTTGATTTTAAACATTGCTTCAGCTGTCTTCCATAAATTTTGATGTTATATTTTCATTTCCACTCAATGCAAATATTGTTTCATTTTGCAGTTTCTTTTAATCATATTCCACATAGAAGTGTGTTGTTATACTTTGATTACTTGAGGATTTTCCATATATATTGTTATATTTATATGTATAGTTCATTTTTTATAAACAGATAGTTTATTTTGTATGATTTCAGTTATTTTATATTTGTTGAGGTTTGATCTCTGAGGTTATAGTCTCTCTTATTGAATAATTCATCTCTCTTGAAAATATTGTGCTCTTGTTGAATGTTATTTAAATGTGAATTAGTTGATTTTACTCTCTGATAAAATTCCTTGTTTTGAAATACGTGTTTCATCTGACATTTATATCACCAAAAGAATTTTCTTTTCATTACCCTTTCATGATGTGTCATTTTCCATTGTCTTAACTTTTAAAGAGCCTAAAATTGGGTATGGCTTTGTTAACTAAACTGAAAATCTCTACCTGGTTTTAACAGTGTTTAGACAAATTACAACTACAGTTAAAGCATTTATTTGTATGTTAGGATTGATCAGTTAATATGAAAGCAATGTTGATACATTTATATCTCTCTTCTTACTTTTTGTTTTCAATATATCCCACTGTTGCTTTGTTCAAATTTTCTGTTTTCATGCCTCCTTAGAAGTAAAGGAGTTATTGTAATTAAATTATTATTTAAATTAGAATTAAAGTTATTATTTTTCCATTTTATCTTCATCTGTAGCTTAATAAGTATATCTCTTTTAATGTTTGTTTTTTTTTTCCAATTTGTGTCTCATAATTTTTTTTCATTAGACTTTGAACATTTGTGTAAAGAAAGAGTACAGAGTAAGGTAGATGACATGCAGTCTTAGGAATCAGTGTTCCCTGCTTCTGGCAGGTTTTGTGAGGGATTAAGACAATACTGTCATTAGTTTCTGTGACCCTGAACTGTCAGGAGTACAAAGGGGGCTCATTTTTAACATTTTTCTCCCTCCCTACACAATAGCCAAATTACCATCTGTAGATGAGGAGTCTTGCTGAGAGATATTTGAACACAAGCAAATCTCTTACTTCTCCAGTGGTGGTAGCACTTTGCTTTGTATTTTTGTAGGGTACTTAAAACTAGAGACTTTTCACCAGCAACAGCCAACCTTTGCCTGGGATAGGAAGAAGGGCTATTTTTCTCTTCTTCCCTAAGAGACAGCTTCTGTTTAACCCCTTCTCCAGAGACTGCTTCACTATTTCTGGGAAGATTTTTCTGCCACATACCTAGAGGAAGAGAGCTTTGGGTAACTATGAGAGAAGAGTCCCAGTCACTTCTGGGTTTCATGTCTATTCCACAGAAGCAGCCAGTAAATTGTTCTCTGCAGGCCTCACTGCTGGGGAAGACTTCCTCAAGGATTCTTCATTGCTTTCACCCTCTCTCTCGGATGCCTGGTGAGGGTTTATCGGAAACACTATGGCAAATGGCTGGGGCTTTTTTTAGCTTCTGAAACTTTCAGGGATTTTTAACCTGTCATACTAGCTCATATTCTACTTTTACATTTCTGTTAGCATTTCAGTTATTTCTTTCTTCTTACCCATTTTCATAGGTGATATTTCTCTATCTGGTACTTTGTCTGGGCAAAGTCCTATTTTTCCTTGTGGGAGTTTGTCACCCTCTGAAATTCAATTTACCTCATTGCCTTGAGACCTCAACTTACTGATGGATTAAAAAAAAAAAAAAACCTCTTGCTTTGTGTGTGTGTATATATATATGTGTATATGATATTTACATATATATATGTATTTTCTTGTTGGGTGAGAGCAATGATCTCTTGTAGTTTTCTATATACTAAGCAGAGGCAAAACCTCTGATTGGGTCTTTAAGCATAATTCTTCAGTGAAAAAAGTAGAAACTATAATGAGATATATAACATACTGCCATTTAAGTAAATTAAAATATTTGCACATTATACAATTCATGTTTTGTAAAAGCATAGTAAAATAAATAGAAACACTTTGAATACATTAAAATTGTTCCCTGGGGATGAAGGAAGGAGAAGTAAGATACTATAAATGAATGAATTAGGGAATGAATGAATGGAGTGAGAGAGGACTTTTTCATTAAACAGGTTGATTACATGCAATAAACTGATGACTTTGCTAAACTCAGCCCCTGTAGCTGAAGCCCAGAAGCTATTAATAAACAATCAAACACAAATCAGATAATTTGGCATTATCTTATTCTACTTATATATAGAATAATTGTAATAAGGTGCTACAATTACATGCATATCATTTTGGTGTACCTTGGGTAATTTTGCCATTTCTGAGCCTTTGTTTTTTCCATTAGACTCATGAGTTTTAACTTTAAGGTCACTCCCAACTAATATAATGATATAATAAGGAAGACCAAAAAGGGGAATAGATGGCTGGACTTGAAGCGGTTTGGTTAAGATACTAGAAGAGTGCAACCTCAGAGAGGACATTTTGATAAAGGGAAAATAAATTTTTGTAGACTAAGATTCTTTGAGGTAGCTTCGTTGTTTATTTAAAACTTTTTTTTTTAAATTGAAGTATAGTTGATTAACAATGTGCTAGTTTCTGCTGTATTGTGGAGTGACTCAGTTTAAAGAATTCAAGGCAAAGAACATTGAAAGAATAAGGAGAAACTTCGACTGATGGCTTCTGTAGATAAAGCCTTGCTGCTGCTGCCGCTGCCGCTAAGTTGCTTCAGTCATGTCTGATTCTGTGCCACTCCATAGACAGCAGCCCATCAGACTCCCCCGTCCATGGGATTTTCCAGGCAAGAGTACTGGAGTGGGTTACCATTTCCTTCTCCAATGCATGAAAATGAAAAGTGAGAGTGAAGTCACTCAGTCGTGTCCGACTCTTCGCAACCCCATGGACTGCAGCCTACCAGGCTCCTCCATTCATGGGATTTTCCCGGCAAGAGTAGTGGAGTGGGGTGCCAAAGCCTTGCTGGCACTGAGTAAAATCTTAAACTCTACACTCTTGTGCCTGGGCATATACCTCTGTTATGAGTCTTGAGGGTTCTGCAGATTGAGAAAACAAGAGTTCTACCCCACAATCATGATTCTGAAAAGGATTTGTATTCTCTTTGGGAAGCTCGGTTTTCCAACCACATACAGAACCTGAACAAAGGAATTGCATATAGGTGGTTTATTTGGAGAAAGAAAGGAGATCAGTTGAGGGAGCATCACTGAGGCACCACTGAGAGTAAATAGGGAAAGACCACAAGTCTCTGTAAGAATATACCATCAGATTGCTCACTGGATATGGCTGTTGAAACTTGATCTCCAGGAGCCCTTCTGAGGAGTAAATGGAATATTTCTCAACTTGTCCACTAAACATTTCCAAGAAAACACAACTTGTCTCGTCTTCTTTTTGTGGGGGAGTTTCCCTGGGTGTGTGAGTAACATCTGATATTTCTGAGCTGAGCTCCCCACCTTATCACAGCACTGGAAAAGCCCTGAAAGAAAAACCGCATGAAGCATGTTTGAACCAATGTAAGGCCAACAAAACCAGAATAGAATCCTATAGGAATCTAGTCACAGAGTCAGGTGGCCCTGAGAAGGGTGCATGTTTGAAAGTCCAAGAGGGTCTGAACTCCTGAAGCTTTAACATGAGTTCCCTCCATCTGGGCTCTGAGACATAGTTTTTCTATATGACCCATAGAGAGATTTCCTTCTTATTCTTATTTTCTTCTGGCTAAACTCAAGACTGAGATTGGCCTAGTCTCTGTGTAATTTCTCAGTGAGTTCAAGGATCTGGACAGGGGTGTTGAGATAGGACATTTTCTAATATGTTATATTTTTATTTCATGGAAAAAATTCATAATTGTAAGTGTGTTGTTTATATAGAGCACCATAATTTTTGGAGGTGAGTGTACTTTGAAATGAGAAATACTATTTGTATTCATAAACTCTTGAAAAATCATTTTCCTCTGCTATTTCGTTTGCTCTCCTCACTCTGTAGCTCAAGGTTTTCTGTGCCTTTGAGTAGCCTTCCATGTGCTAAAGCTGCATCATTAAAACTTCATTTCTCAGAATTACAATAAACCCAAATCCATATTATCCTTATAGCAGGCGCTCAAAGTGCTGGGTTTTGACTGATCATAATCAGGATTTTTCTGCCATAAGTGTGGTGTCATCTGCATATCTGAGGCTATTGATATTTCTCCCAGCAGTCTTGATTCCATCTTGTGCTTCTTCCAGTCCAGCATTTCTCATGATGTACTCTGCATATAAGTTAAATAAGCAGGGTGACAATATACAGCCTTGACGTATTCCTTTTCCTATTTGGAACCAGCCTGTTGTTCCGTGCCCAGCTCTAACTGTTGCTTCCTGACTGCATATAGGTTTCTCAAGAGGCAGGTCAAGTGGTCTGGTATTCCCATCTCTTTCAGAATTTTCCACAGTTTATTGTGATCTACACAGTCAAGGGCTTTGGCATAGTCAATAAAGCAGAAATAGATGTTTTTCTGGAACTCTCTTGCTTTTTCCATGATCCAGTAGATGTTGGCAATTTGATCTTTGGTTCTTCTGCCTTTTCTAAAACCAGCTTGAACATCAGGAAGTTCACGGTTCATGTATTGCTGAAGCCTGGCTTGGAGAATTTTGAGCATTACTTTACTAGCTTGTGAGATGAGTGCAATTGTGCGGTAGTTTGAGCATTCTTTGGCATTGCCTTTCTTTGGGATTGGAATGAAAGCTGACCTTTTCCAGTCCTGTGGCCACTGCTGAGTTTTCCAAATTTGCTGGCATATTGAGTGCAGCACTTTCACAGCATCATCTTTTAGGATTTGAAATAGCTCAACTGGGATTCCATCACCTCCAGTAGCTTTGTTTGTAATGATGTGTCCTAAGGCCTACTTAACTTCTCACTCCAGGATGTCTGGCTCTAGGTGAGTGATCACACCATTGTGATTATCTTGCTCTTAAAGATCTATTTTGTATAGTTCTTCTGTGTATTCTTGCCACCTCTTCTTAATATCTTCTGCTTCTGTTAGGTCCATACCATTTCTGTCCTTTATCAAGCCCATCTTTGCATGAAATGTTCCCTTGGTATCTCTAATTCTTTTGAAGAGATCTCTAGTCTTTTCCATTCTGTTGTTTTCCTCTTTTTCTTTGCATTGATTGCTGAGGAAGGCTTTCTTATCTCTTCTTGCTATTCTTTGGAACTCTGCATTCAGATGCTTATATCTTCCCTTTTCTCCTTTGCTTTCGCTTCTCTTCTTTTCACAGCTATTTGTAAGGCCTCCTCAGACAGCCATTTTGCTTTTTTGCATTTCTTTTCCACAGGGATGGTCTCGATCCCTGTCTCCTGTACAATGTCATGAACCTCCATCCATAGTTCATCAGGCACTGTGTCTGTCAGATCTAGTCCCTTAAATTTATTTCTCACTTCCACTGTAAAATCGTAAGGGATTTGATTTAGGTCATACCCAAATGGTCTAGTGGTTTTCCCTACGTTCTTCAATTTAAGTCTGAATTTGGCAATAAGGAATTCATGATCTGAGCCACAGTCAGCTCCCAGTCTTGTTTTTGTTGACTGTATAGAGCTTCTCCATCTTTGGCTGCAAAGAATATAATCAATCTGATTTCAGTGTTGAACATCTGGTGACTTCCCTGTGTTGAGTCTTCTCTTGTGTTGTTGGAAGAGGGTGTTTGCTATGACCAGGGTGTTCTCTTGGCAAAACTCTATTAGCCTTTGTCCTACTTCATTCCATATTCCAAGGCCAAATTTGCCTGTTACTCCAGATGACACCACCTTTATGGCAGAAAGTTAAGAGGAACTAAAAAGCCTCTTGATGAAATTGAAGAGGAGAGTGAAAAAATTGGCTTAAAACTCAACATTCAGAAAACAAAGATCATGGCATCTGGTCCCATCACTTCATGGGAAATAGATGGGGAAACAGTGGAAACAGTGTCAGACTTTATTTTGGGGGACTCCAAAATCACTGCAGATGGTGATTGCAGCCATGAAATCTAAAGATGCTTACTCCTTGGAAGGAAAGTTATGACCAACCTAGACAGCATATTCAAAAGCAGAGACATTACTTTGCCAACAAAGGTCCATCTAGTCAAGGGTATGGTATTCCCAGTGGTCATGTATGGATGTGAGAGTTGGACTGTGAGGAAAGCCGAGTGCCGAAAATTTATGCTTTTGAACTGTGGTGTTGAAGAAGACTCTTGTGAATCCCTTGGACAGCAAGGAAATCCATCCAGTCCATCCTAAAGGAGATCAGCCCTGGGTGTTCATTGGAAGGACTGATGCTGAGGCTGAAACTCCAATACTTTGACCACCTCATGCAAACTGTTGACTCATTGGAAAATACGGTGATGCTGGGAGGGACTGGGGGTAGGAGGAGAAGGGGACAACAGAGGATGAGATGGCTGGACGGCATCACTGACTCGATACACATGAGTTTGGGTGAACTCTGGGAGTTGGTGATGGACAGGGAGGCCTGGCGTGCTCTGATTCATGGGGTTGCAAAGAGTCGGACACAACTGAGCGACTGAACTGACTCAACTGAATAAGGATTTTTAAATTTCAGGTTGTGTTGTTTCCACATCACTCACCTCCCAATAGAAATACGCAAGTAAAGCTGTAGAAGCATCCATCTCCTCTGCAATAATGGCATCTCTTGGGCTTCCCTGGTGGCTCAGCTGGTAAAGAGTCCACCTCCAATGCGGGAGACGTGGGTTTGATCCCTGGGTTGGGAAGATGCCCTGGAGAAGGGAAAGGCTACCCACTCTAATATTCTGGTCTGGAGAATTCCATGGACTATAGTCTATGGGGTTGCAAAGAATTGGACACGACTCAGTGACTTTCACTCTTTTCATTAGTATTAGTTGTCAAAAATACTTTCCACTACCAGGTGAAAGATAAACGAGAGAAAAATACTGATGTTTCCACCTAATGAATTCTTTAAATTAGTGTTTTATTTATTTAAGCATAAATAGAAAATGAAATAAGAAAGGTCATTTAGAAAGGATGATAGGATATAATCTTCAGAAGGGGTTTAAGGACAAACTGTTAAGAAAAATGTAATACATTTAGTATCAATAAAAAGAGATGTCAGTGGGTGATTATGAGAAGATTGGAGGTAAAATAGTAAGAGAAAAAGGTGGAGGAAGCAAGCTGAGGTTAGATTTGGATTATAGAACTGCAAAAATCGGACAAATTTCCATGACAACCTCAAGAAGGTTTTAAATGGTAAAAGAAAAACCGGTACCAAATCC
Source organism: Capra hircus (assembly GCF_001704415.2). Lineage (NCBI taxonomy): Eukaryota > Metazoa > Chordata > Mammalia > Artiodactyla > Bovidae > Capra > Capra hircus. The sequence goes on from NC_030814.1 coordinate 74,205,675, forward strand.
CAACTTCTGACTCAGGTTTACAATACTTGAAACTTCTGATTCACAATATTCAAACTAGGAAATGCAATGTCCTTTTAGTATAATTTCATGTTGCTCATGGACCTTTTATTGGTATAAACATTTTTTCTTTCTTTCATAATTATTTACTCTACACAGTCTGATCTCAGTATGAAGTCAAATATCATTTCATTATTTTATATTAGAACTTTATACAAAACTTATCAATGAACTAATCAACAAAAGGTAAAGCTGACATTTAAATAGCCACACTTCTTTTGGCATTAGCTACTGTGAAATTCAGTGTAATGAAAGATTCACCAGTGCTTGCCTCCCACTGTCCTTGCCAGGCCCACTGGATAAGAAAAATCTAACTCGGAAGGTTGTCACTGCCAGGGGTGAATCCCATGACCTTTGACTTTTTATACATGTAAGTGTCCAACATACCAGTGTGTTTTTTCCAACACAACTAGGTTTTGGTTTGTTCCTTTGAAAATCAGAAATGCATTTTCCTAGTAAAACAGTATTCTAAACTGACAAAAGGGTCCCAGATCCACCCACCAAAGTAGTTTTTGTGTATCTTCAGCATAGCTAGACTACCAACTGGGGACTGTCTTACTGCTGAGTCTTAAATGGTCTTTGGCAACAGCATGAGAAGAGAAATGGGGTCAAACAGAAAAGAGAGGAGGAGAGATTCCCCATGTTAAGGGCTCATGATTAATCATGGGGAGAATGTTGAAATAAAGGATTTCAAATAAGATGAAGTTTCTCTCATTACTTTTTCATTCTATATTCTTGGCCTGCTTCCTCTGCCTGGTGTTTCCCAAGGTCCCACAAGGCTCTCAAGTAGGTGTTGAGAAGAAAACCCTCTAATTGTGTCTAATTGGTTTTGACTGTTATATTACCACTTCAATTTTCTGAAAGGGTTAAAAAGGAATGCTTTTTAATCAAAAGATCTGTAACTGGCTGCATTGAAAGACATGGAACAAAAATGCAATGTTCTGCGGCATGCAGGCCCAGCCTGTGTCAGGTAGCTATGCTGGTCGCTGTGAGCGTGAGTGACAGGCTCTATCCATCCTCAGTTCACATCTAGTTAATTCTGACCTGAGTGATTTTGCTCCTGGATAACCCCGCCCCTTCTTCTTAATGTGAAGGTCAAATGTTACCTCATCTGGCACATATCACAGCCTCTGAGCTCCCCAAGCACTTAGCTGTTATATGGCTAAACCCGAACTCTGCATTTAATAAAGGAGAAAGGAAAGGGAGGGAGAAGGGAAACGGGGGAAGGATGAGGAGAAGTAGAAGGAAAGAGAAAAAATTTATCTCTTCTCTTGTGGTTGCCCTCATGAGCTATAATTCATATCTAATAATTCTATTAATATTTAATGATCGCTATAATGAATGTCTTTTAAAATCTAATTATATTTAATATTTAGTGAATGAAGATTTCTAAAATATTAACTTTAACCTTTACAATTTTTTAAATGAAACAAAGAAAAGAATTACCTAAAAGAAAGGCCCCTCTAGGATCCTGTTCCATTTATACTTTGCATCCTATTTATCTTTTTTCTTAAAGTGTCACAGTATCCATGACTTAATTTGTATTTTTATGGAAGAAGTGGCAAGACATAGTTTGAGCAGAAGCCTTTCCAGAATTCCCACTTCTTCAACTACCCTGAACAATCAGAAAATTGATGAGAACAAGTAATCGCAGTTACATTTAGCAGCATAGAATCACATTTTTTACTATTAAAAATTTCTCTCCTCACCTCTTTCATTCTACCCCATTTCCACAGAATATCAGTGTTATATCATGAAGCAGGCTGAAAAAGTTCAGATTCAGGAAAGGTGGACAGAGAGAATATACTGATAGTAAATTGTGTGTCATGAATTATATTCTATGTGTATGTGTACATAATAGATTATCATAAATACATCTTACTATTTGATTTGCATTCACTTTGCAATAAATGAAAATTAAATAATAAGGATAAGGTTTATACCAGGGCTTCCCTGGTGGGTCAGTGGTAGATAATTCACCTTCTAGTACAGGAGATATGGGTTCGATCCCTGGTTCAAGAAGATCCCCTGGAGAAGGAAGTAGTAACCCATTCAAATCTTCTTGCCTGGGATATCCCATGAATAGAGAAGCCTAGCTGGCTATAGTCCATAAGGTCTCAAAAGAGTCAGACTCAAATTAATGACTAAGCACGAGCATGAGGGTTTAGAAACTTCAGCCAGAAATGAATGGCCTTGGTTACGTAATACTGAAATAGCACATCTAAAAGGAATATTCTATCATACTTGCCCTAAATTTAAAAAGGTCCTTTGCACAAATTATCGGAATTATTTATTTATCATCTCCCATAGTAGACCACGAGCTTCTAGAGGACAGAGGTAATATTTATCATCCTTGCACTTCACAGTACTTAGCAAAGTTCTTAATGTAAGACAGGTGTTCAATAAATATTGAATGGCTGAATGGAAATTGTCCAAACGTTCTGCTTTCTTTAGAATAGTTTCATCTTTTACTTTTTTTAAAATTTAAGTTTATTTATTTTAATTGGAGGCTAATTACTTTACAATATTGTATTGGTTCTGCCACACATCAACATGAATCCACCACGGGCGTACGCATGTTCTCCATCCTGAACCCTCCTCCCACTTCCCTCCCCATACCATCCCTCCAGGTCCTCGCAGTGCACCAGACCCAAGGATCCTGTATCGAACCTGGACTGGTGATTCATTTCTTATATGATATTGTACATGTTTCAATACCATTCCCCCAAATCATCCCACCCTCGCCCTCTCCCACAGAGTCCAAAAAACTGTTCTATACATCTGTGTCTCCTTTGCTGTCTCTCATACAGGGTTATCATTACCATCTTTCTAAATTCCATATATATGCGTTAGTAAACTGTATTGGTGTTTTTCTTTCTGGCTTACTTAACTCTGTATAATAGGCTCCAGTTTCATCCACCTTATTAAAACTGATTCAAATGTATTCTTTTTAATGGCTGAGTAATACTCCATTGTGTATATGTACCACAGCTTTCTTATCCATTCATCTGCTGATGGACATCTAGGTTGCTTCCATGTCCTGGCTATTATAAACAGTGCTATGATGAACACTGGGGTACATGTGTCTCTTTCAATTCTGGTTTCCTCGATGTGTATGCCCAACAGTGGGGTTGCTGGGTCATAAGGCAGTTCTATTTGCAATTTTTTAAGGAATCTCCACACTGTTTTCCATAGTGGCTGTACTAGTTTGCATTCCCACCAACAGTGTAAGAGGGTTCCCTTTTCTCCATGCCCTCTCCAGCATTTATTGCTTGTAGACTTTTGGATCGCAGCCATGCTGACTGGAGTGAAATGGTACCTCATTGTGGTTTTGATTTGCATTTATCTGATAATGAGTGATGATCCTTTACTTTTGATTTCACAGGTTTTCTACTAGGTATGATTAAATTATTAATTCAGTTAAACAGATGCTCTCTTGGGGCTACTGGAAGGACCTGAAATCTACAGCAGTGAGGTCAGCAGGAGCAATTGCTTGGGAAATTGTGATGGGATGTTTCTCTGTGCCTCTGAACCTCATTTTTTTATTTAGCAAAGTTGTTCTTAAATGGATGATGCAATTTTTGTGATACTTATCTTAATTGCTTCGAGGGAACTAAAAAAATTCCTCATAGATACTCTTTATTAAAAGCAAAGAATCACTTCTCCAACTGTAGTCAGCATTTTACAATTTATCTATATTGTGAGATCCTATTTTTATATCAAGGTTTCTTATCTCTAGATGGACTTACTGCTCAATTAGCACTTTGATAAAATATCCCCTTACTATTCTTAAAAGTCTAAGTTACAAATACATAAGGACATGAAACAGCTTGGTAAACTTAAAATAAACTTTACCTTATTCTTTCCCTCTTCTCATAAAACAGCACAATGTGTAGCTGAATGGAAAAGATAGGTAACCAAAAATAGAAATTTGGGGGTTTAGGATTCAAGAGAGAAATATGTTAATCTTCTGGAATCCATTGCATCCTCTCGACTGGCCACAAGCAACTCTCTCACCTTGCCAGAGATGAACCTCACTGTTCTTTCTACTTATACAAAGACCTCACCTGGGCTCTTATCTCTGAAAATACCATTTTCCTTGTCTCTAGGAAGATAACCAGAGTCAACTTCCAGCATAACCAGAAAAGTATAGTTTGTGGCCTGGAGGAAATAAATTATACATAGAAGGAACTGTAGGAGTTGACTATTTTGTACACTAACAGCCCTAAAGGAACATGTGAAGGAGGGGTGAAGGCAGGACAGGTTTATGCAGTATTTCTTACATGTAGTCTGGGACCAGTAGAATCAAAATAACTTACAAAGTTGTTAGAAAGGAGAATTATTTGGCCCTAACCTAGAGGTATAGAATCTGAAACTCTGGGAGAGACACTCAGTGATCTGTGTTCCAAAAAGCTTCCAGGTGCTTCTAACGCTGCAGCAATTTGAGAACCACTGTTCTGTCCCACTTCACATCCTCTTAGCCTCTGGATGCCTTGTTGCAATCACTTCTTGGGGCCAGCCACTCTTGCTGGGCTCCAACAAAACTGCACAGCTAGAACCAGACAGTGGCTTCCCTCATGCTTCTGTCTTGCTCCTCATGCCTCCAGTCTTAGGGCTAAATTTTGTATCCCAAAGGCACAGAAAGAGCATGGGATTCCTCTCAATGCCTGGGCAGAAGCAATCTGAAAGTCTGGGGATTTCTCAGCTTCCTTAAGGACATATTTTTGGGCAAATGAGAGGTAGAAACTGGGAAATATATTCTTCTCATTTCCTCCCTCTGGATAGACTCTTTTGAGATGAAGTCTGTATGCATTCTTAGAGAACAGGTCTATGACATGAATCAAGATGGTCACAATGAAGGACAGAAATGGTATGGACCTAACAGAAGCAGAAAATACTAAGAAGAGGTGGCAAGAATACACAGAAGAACTATAAAAAAGATCTTCATGACCCGGATAATCACAATGGTGTGATCACTCACCTAGAGCCAGACATCCTGGAGTGAGAAGTCAAGTAGGCCTTAGGACACATCATTACAAACAAAGCTACTGGAGGTGATGGAATCCCAGTTGAGCTATTTCAAATCCTGGAAGATGATGCTGTGAAAGTGTTGCACTCAATATGCCAGCAAATTTGGAAAACTCAGCAGTGGCCACAGGACTGGAAAAGGTCAGCTTTCATTACAATCCCAAAGAAAGGCAATGCCAAAGAATGCTCAAACTACCACACAGTTGCACTCATCTCATGCTAGTAAAGTAATGCTCAAAATTCTCCAAGCCAGGCTTCAACAGAACTGTGAACTTCCAGATAGTCAAGTTGTATTTAGAAAAGGCAGAGGAAAAAGAGATCAATTGCCAATATTCATTGGATCATTAAAAAAGCAAGAGAGTTCCAGAAAAGCATCTGCTTTTGCTTTATTGACTCTACAAAATCCTTTGACTTGTGGGTCAAAACAAACTGTGGAAAATTCTTAGAGAGATGGGACCACCTTACCTGCTTCCTGAGAAATGTGTGAGCAGGTCAAGAAGCAAGAGTTAGGACCAGACATGGAAAAAGAGACTGATTCCAAATAGGAAAAGCAGTACATTAAGGCTGTATATGGTCACCCTGCTTTTTTAACTTATATGCAGAGTACATCATGCATAATGCCAGGCTGGATGAAGCACAAGCTGAAATCGAGATTGGGAGAAATATCAATAACCACAGATATGCAGATGACACCACCCTTATGGCAGAAAGCAAAGAAGAACTAAAGAGCCTCTTGATGAAAGTAAAATAGGAGAGTGAAAAAGTTGGTTTAAAACTCAACATTCAGAAAATCAAGATCATGGCATCCAGTCCCATTGCTTCATGGCAAATAGATGTGAAAGCAATGGAAATAGTGAGAGACTTCATTTTTTTGGGTGGCAAAATCACTGCAGATGGTGACTGTAGCCATAAAATGAAAAGATGCTTGGTCCTTAGAAGAAAAGCTATGATACCCTAGACAGCATTTTAAAAAGCAGAGATGTTACTTTGCCAACAATGGTCTATCTACTCAAAGCTATAGTTTTTCCAGTAGTCATGTATGGATGTGAGAGTTGAACTACAAAGAAAGCTGAGCGCCAAAGAATTGATGGTTTTGAACTATGGTGTTGCAGAGGACTCTTGAGAGTACCTTGGACTGCAAGGAGATCCAACCAGTTGATCCTAGAGGAAATCAGTCCTGAATATTCATTGGAAGGACTAATGCTGAACGTGAAACTCCAATACTTTGGCCACCTGATGAGAAGAACTGACTAATTAGAAAAGATCCTGATGCTGGGAAAGATCGAAGGCAGGAGGAGAAGGGGATGACAGAGAAGGAAATTGTCGGATGGCGTCACTGACTTGATGGACATGAGTTTGAGCAGGCTCTGGGAGTTGGTGATGGACAGGAAAGTCTGGCGTGCTGCAGTCCATGGGGTCCCAAAGAGTTGGACATGACTGAGCAACTGAACTGAACTGTATGAATTAATCTATAAATTTTTTGAATCTCTTTTCTTCCCCACTTGTAAAAGGTGGCAGGTTTATGAGATGAATTCTGTTTATTATTTCTTTTATGTCTATTCTCACTTATATATGATTTCATTTGTCTCATTTTCTTTTTATTTTAAATAGCATTTACATGTAGGCAGTTCCCCAAATCTTATTGTCCCAACTAGTTTTTCTGCAGTTTCATATACATGTCCATCTGAGTTTAATACCTGTTACCGTTGCTTCAGCTCTCTGTCCATAAAATATGCAACTCGAAGACATAACCCTTTTCTTTGCAAGAGTCAGATCATATGATTCATCTGTGAAAAAGCTTCCAGTAGCTTCTCCTCTCCCATAGAATGCAGTCTAGACTTCTTGCCCTAACCATCAAGGCTCTGGATGGCTGTCCATCACAGGTCCCCCTTTTTCTTTTAATTCATACCACTATAGTCTTTATTTATTCCTCTGTATTCATATTGCACATTGCACACTCCTCAAACAAGTTAGGTGTGTGCCTACCCCAAGCATGTTTTTTCTCCTTCAGTCTCTGAGTGAAATTTTTTCATGTTCCTTTTTTTTTTTGATGTATAATTCATTTATAATATATTAGTTTCAGAAGTACAGCATAGTGACAGCATTTTTATAGATTATAAGCCATTTAATGTTACTACAAAACAGTGGTTATATTTCCATGTTCTGTACAATAATTTCATGTTCCTTATCTATTTTATACAAAATAGTTTGTATCTCTTAATCGCACAACCTTATGTTGAACCTTGCCCCATGTGTTTCTCCACTAGTAACCATTAGTTCCATCTGTGAGGCTGTTTCAGTTTTATTTATTCAAAATATTTATAAAATATTTTAGATTCCATATATATGTGATAACATAGAGTGTTTTCCTTTTTCACTCTGACATTTCACTAAATACGATACTCTCGAAGACCATCTATATGGTTGCAAATGGCAGAATTTATTTTTTATGGCCGAGTCAGTTCAGTTCAGTCGCTCAGTTGTGTCCAACTCTTTGAGACCCTGTGAATTGCAGCACGCCAGGCCTCCCTGTCCATCATCAACTCCTGGAGTTTACTCAAACTCCTGTGCATTGAGTTGGTGATGCCATCCAGCCATCTCATCCTCTGTCGTCCCCTTCTCCACCTGCCCTCAGTCCCTCCCAGCATCTGAGTCTTTTCCAATGAGTCAACTCTTTGCATGAGGTGGCCAAAGTATTGGAGTTTCAGCTTCAACATCAGTCCTTCCAATGAACACTCAGGACTGATCGCCTTTAGAATGGACTGGTTGGATCTCCTTGAAGTCCAAGGGACTCTCAAGAGTCTTCTCCAACACCACAGTTCAAAAGCATCAATTCTTCAGCACTCAGCTTTCTTCACAGTCTAACTCTCACATCCATACATGACCACAGGAAAAATCATAGCCTTGACTAGACGGACCTTTGTTGGCAAAGTAATGTCTCTGCTTTTGAATATGCTGTCTAGGTTGGTCATAACTTTTCTCCCAAGGAGTAAGCATCTTTTAAGTTCCTGGCTGCAGTCACCATCTGCAGTAATTTTGGAGCCCCCCCAAAATAAAGTCTGACACTGTTTCCACTGTTTCCCCATCTATTTCCCATGAAGTAATGGGACCAGATGCCATGGCCTTAGTTTTCTGAATGTTGAGCTTTAAGCCAACTTTTTCGCTCTCCTCTTTCACTTTCATCAAGAGGCTCTTTAGTTCCTCTTCACTTTCTGCCATAAGGGTGGTGTCATCGGCATATCTGAGGTTATTGATATTTCTCCTGGCAATCTTGATTCCAGCTTGTGCTTCTTCCAGCCCAGCATTTCTCATGATGTACTCTGCATAGAAGTTAAATAAGCAGGGTGACAATATACAGCCTTGACGTGTTCCTTTTCCTATTTGGAACCAGTCTGTTGTTCCATGTCCAGTTCTAACTGTTGCTTCCTGACCTGTGTATAGGTTTCTCAGGAGGCAGGTCAGGTGGTCTGGTATTCCCATCCCTTTCAGAATTTTCTACAGTTTATTGTGATCCAAACAGCCAAAGGCTTTGGCATAGTCAATAAAGCAGAAGTAGATAGATTATGGCTGAGTAACATTCTATTATATATATAGCACAATTCTTAATGTATTCATCTTTTGATGAACACAGACTCCTCCCATATCTGGGTTATTGTAAATAGTGCTACTGTGAACACTGGGGTGCATGTATCTTTTCAAATTAGTATTTTAATTTTCTCTGGGTTGATACCCTGAGTGAAATTGTTGCATGATACTGAAACTCTATTTTTAGTTTATTGAGGAATCCCCACACTGTTTTCCAAAGTGGCTGCACCAGTGTACATTCCCACCAACAGAGTATGAAGGTTCCCTTTTATCCACATTCTCACCAACACTTTTGATTCATAGACTTTTTGATGATAAAAAATCAAGTACTAGTGTGCTGCTGCTGGTGCTAAGTCGCTTCAGTCGTGTCCGACTCTGTGCGACCGCAGAGATGGCAGCCCCCCCGGCTCCCCCGTCCCTGGGATTCTCCAGGCAAGAACACTGGAGTGGGTTGCCATTTCCTTCTCCAATGCATGAAAGAGAAAATTGAAAGTGAAGTCACTCAGTTGTGTCTGACTCCTTGCGACCCCGTGGACTGCAGGCTTCCAGGCTCCTCCGCCCATGGGATTTTCCAGGCAAGTACTGGAGTGGGTTGCCATTGCCTTCTCCAAATACTAGTGTAAATGGAGGTTAAAACTGCAATAATTTGCCATCTTCCACCATTCTGACCAGTGGAAGGTGATATCTTATTGTAGTTTTAACTTGCATTCCCCTTATTTCTCATGTCATCTTTTCATGTGCCTGTAGAAGAAGGAGCTAGGGCAGATGCCAGATTTGAGCCAGGTCTTCTCTGCTCAGTGGTCATCATCAACATACCAGGGCAGGCTCCAAGGCACTGAATCAGAAGCCCTGAGGTTAGGCCCAGTCTCTCTCTGTTACCTTCAAGACTGGCTCTCCTGCCTCCTGGCACCAGCACCCTTGCTCTGGAGGGGAGCAGTGCTGCAGTAAGAGGGGGCCCTGCAGACTTTAGAAATGCATTGTGGCGTGGGTTGTAGAGGCTCCAGGTGGAGGTCAGGGCTGCTTCTGACTCCAGTTGCAGCTACCCTGCCTTCTTCCATGGATCTGAGTCTTCTTTGGATCTGAGTCTCCTTCTTTCCTCATATCTGATCTCTTGGCTTTGCCTCTGGCACTTCCACCCTGGGGTAGGACTGCCCCATCCTGCAGGTGAGGCACCTATGGGCTCTAGGCATGTGTAGGGTTGGGGCTGTGTTGGTCCAACTACAGATAGAGTCTGGGGATGCTTCTAATGAACTTCCTGTGAAGGCGCCAGTAATGGCCACCCAGATGCTGCCTTGAGTCTTTGCCATCTCTGTGTCTCACAGCCAAGTTCTTTCTTTCTTTGTGGCAGCCCTCTCTCCAGTGTGGTGCCGCAATGTGAAGTAAGTGGGGCTGGGCTATTAGCTCAGCTTAGGCTGGGTTGCATGCCGGGACGGTGGTGGGAAACCTGCCCTCCACACACTCATTTTCACTCTACCCTCTCCACCCTTCTTTGGGAGCTAACTAGGGCACACACAGTCCTCACAAACAGAATTCAGGATTTTCACAGAATAACAGGATTCCTGTTAGGCACATGGGCCCTCCATCCAGCCAAAGGGACTCATCTTCCCTTTGTTGGACATCAGAGCTAGGTGCCCAGTATTTAGTGTGAACTGCTAACTCCCCAGCAAGGATCTCAACCCTTATATCCTTGCTTTCCCTCTGAGTCCCCTCTCAGGGGCACAGGTTCCAACCTGATCCCTTCTCTTTCCTGCCTACTTATTCCACGTGGATCATTTTTTACAGTCTTGTTTGTACGGGGGTCTTTCAACAGTTTCCACTTAGTTTTCATTGAGAATTGTCCCATGTGTACATGTATTTTTGCTGTATTCCTGGGAGGAAGTGAATTCCATGTCCTTCTACTCTGCCATCTTGATCTCCTAGATCCTTGTCCTTTTCTTTATCTCTTTTTTTTGGGGGAGGGGGAATGAGGTAGAGCCTCCAATAGACAAAAATGGAGCTGGGATGGGGCCAAGCCCTATTTCCCAGGGAAGGCTAGGTAGACATGCTTCAACAAGAAAGCTGATGGATTGTGGGAATGTGCAGCCATAACCACCCTTGTAAGAGCCGCTCAGAATCCTGATGCAGCTTTTTTTTTTTTTTTTTTTGGTCATTCATGTCATGATTCAAATATAGGCACCTCTATGTCAGTTTTCAAAGAGATTTCCCCCGACCACTCTACCAGAAAATAAAGCTCTTAAGTCACTGTCTATGGAATATTATATTATTTTATCTCCATGATAACACTTAAAACCATCTGATATAATCCTGGTTTTATTATTTTCTTTAATTTTCTGTCTTCCTATCTTACTGAAATAGAAGTTTTAGGGAAATAGTCATTTCGTCTACTTCTATTTAGACCAGCATGGTGTCTCTATCATCTTGAATAGAGGGAGCCATTCAATCAGCTTTTGTTAAATGCATTGCATCATTGACTTAGGGGCTTCCCAGGCGGTGCAGTGGTGAAGCATCTGCCTGACGGTGCAGGAGATGCAACAGACGTGGGTTTGATCCCTGGGTTGGGAAGATCTCCTAGAGTAGGAAATGGCAACACACTCCAGTACTCTTGCTGGCAAGTTCCATTGACAGAGAAGCCTGGTAGGCTACAGTCCATGGGGTGGCAAAAAAGGGACACGACTGAGCAACTGAGAAAGCACATGCATAACTGACTTGAGTCTTTATCCTCCTATAAATCTGAGACTGTTGTTTTGTGAGGAATCAGGACATTAGTACAGTATTTTACTTCCTAGCTTTATTCTTCCCATAATTTATTTCTCAATTTAAATTAAAAATCTTTCATAGGTAAATCCTTTGCACAGTTCCAAGATTTAAAAGCTATGTATATATATATATCTTTCCCACATCTCTCTCCTGTCTCTTTTCTTCCCACTTCTATCACTCAGATAGGGGACAACTATTTTTAGCTTCCTGTGAGTGCTTTCAGAGTTCTCTGTGTAAAAATAAATAACTACAAATAAATAGTCTTATTTTCTACCTTTTTTAAAACACAAAAAGTAGCATATTATAAATATTTCTTGAATTACACTTTTTTCATTTAATCATATATATCCTGAAGATCTTAAGAGGGTGCTCTGATTCTTTCTATAGCGGTATCATATTCCCAATTGAGTAAATGCACTGTAATTAATTTAACCAGTCTTACTCCCCTGTCAATGGAACTTTGATTTCTTCCCATTCTTTTACTTATAATAATAATAATGATGCAATGACTCACCTTATCCATACCTCATTATGCACATGAACAGGTTTCTAGGACACTCCACAAATTGGAATGCTGTGACAAAAGATACATGCCTTTGTACTTTTGACAGATATTGCTAACTTGCTCTCTAAAAACCTTCTACAGATTTTGCCCATCAGCTATGTATGATAATAACTGTTTCTTCACAGCTTTGCCAACAGGAAGTTTTATCAAGTATTTGGATTTTTGCCAATCTTATAGCTAAAAAGGGAATAATTTATCTTATTATGATTAGTGTTTGAACATTTTAAAATATGCATAAAAGCCATTTGTATTCTCTTTTCTGCAAACAATAGTCTTTGCCAAAACTTTTCTACTTAGATCATGTATTAATTCACCCAATATTTATTATGTGTTGTGCAGTGTTCTATATCCTCATGACACAGCAAATGTTTGTATTAGAGATATACATTACATAAATACTTACGTTTATTTTTACTTGGTTTATGTTCCTCCTTTTGGTCTTGCATTGACTGCATTATGTAATGTAATTTTTACTTTTCTCTAAACTTTATTAAAGAGGCTTCAGTATCAACCTGCATACAAAGTATATAATCTTTGCAGTACTGAATGAGTACCTCACCTTCAGGAAATAATTTCTTGTGCCTTCAAAGAGCTGTTACCACAGGGTCTCTATTCGCTCTCTCCTCTGTTCTTCCTCTTGTGCACCTCCTGCCAAATTTCACCTACTTACAGTCAGTACACATTTATTTGTTACACGCATACTATATTCTTCTCCTCAGTTCAGTTCAGTTCAGTCGCTCAGTGGAATCCGAGTCTCTGCGACCCCATGAATCACAACACGCCAGGCCTCCCTGTCCATCACACTCTTGGAGTTCACCCAAACTCATGTGCATCAAGTCTGTGATGCCATCTAGACATCTCATTCTCTGTCGTCCGCTTTTCCTCCTGCCCCCAATCCCTCCCAGCATCAGAGTCTTTTCCAATGAGTCAACTCTTTTCATGAGGTGGCCAAAATACTGGAGTTTCAGCTTGAGGATCATTCCTTCCAAAGAACACCCAGGGCTGATCTCCTTCAGAATGGACTGGTTGGATCTCCTTGCAGTTCAAGGGACTCTCAAGTCTTCTCCAACACCACAGTTTGAAAGCATCAATTCTTCGGCACTCAGCTTTCTTCACAGTCCAGCATTCACATCCATACATGACCACAGGAAAAACCATAGCCTTGACTAGGCAGACCTTTGTTGGCAAAGTAATGTCTCTGTTTTTGAATATGCTATCTAGGTTGGCCATCACTTTCCTTCCAAGGAGTAAGTGTCTTTTAATTTCATGGCTGCAGTCACCATCTGCAGTAATTTTGAAGCCCACAAAAATAAAGTCTGACACTGTTTCCCCATCTATTTCCCATGAAGTGATGGGTCCAGATGCCGTGACCTTAGTTTTCTGAATGTTGAGCTTTAAGCCAACTTTTTTCACTCTCCTCTTTACTTTCATCAAGAGGCTTTTTAGTTCCTCTTCACTTTCTGCCATAAGGGTGGTGTCATCTGCATATCTGAGGCTATTGATATTTCTCCTGGCAATGTTGATGCCAGCTTGTGCTTCTTCCAGTCCAGCGTTTCTCATGATGTACTCTGCATATAAGTTAAATAAGCAGGGTGACAATATACTGCCTTGATGTACTCCTTTTCCTATTTGGAACCAGTCTGTTGTTCCATGTCCAGTTCTAACTGTTGCTTCCTGACCTGCGTACAGATTTCTCAAGAGGCAGGTCAGGTGGTCTGGTATTCCCATCTCTTTCAGAATTTTCCAAAGTTTAGTGTGATCCACCCAGTCAAAGGCTTTTGCATAGTCATAAAGCAGAAATAGATGTTTTTCTGGAACTCTCTTGCTTTTTCAATGATCCAGCGGATGTTGACAATTTGATCTTTGGTTCCTCTGCCTTTTCTAAAACCAGCTTGAACATCTGGAAGTTCATGGTTCATGTATTGCTGAAGCCTGACTTGGAGAATTTTAAGCATTACTTTACTAGCGTGTGAGATGAGTGCAATTGTGCAGTAGTTTGAGCATTCTTTGGCATTGCCTTTCTTTGGGATTGGAATGAAAACTGACCTTTTCCAGTCCTGTGGCCACTGCTGAGTTTTCCAAATATGCTGACATATTGAGTGCAGCACTTTCACAGCATCATCTTTCAGGATTTGAAATAGCTCCACTGGAATTCCATCACCTCCACTAGCTTTGTTCATAGTGATGCTTTCTAAGGCCCACTTGACTTCATATTCCATGATGTCTGGCTCTAGGTGAGTGATCACACCATCATGATTATCTTGGTTGTGAAGATCTTTTTTGTACAGTTCTTCTGTGTATTCTTGCCACCTCTTCTCAATATCTTCTGCTTCTGTTCTGTCCATACCATTTTTGTCCTTTATGGAGCCCATCTTTGCATGAAATGTTCCCTTGGTATCTTTAATTTTCTTGAAGAGATCTCTAGTCTTTCCCATTCTGTTGTTCTCCTCTATTTCTTTGCATTGATCGCTGAGGAAAGCTTTCTTATCGCTCCTTGCTATTCTTTGGCACTCTGCATTCCTCTCCTAGTTTCATTGAAAATGAAGTGTGTAGGAAAAATCTTTAATGCTTTTATATAATTTCCAGAAGGATATAATTTCCAGGAGGAGCAGGAGTGGGGCAGGCATGTGGTATAGACAGCCATACTCTATTTATTTTTATAAAACACATGTAATTATATATCTATAAATAGCTATAGTTATAGAAAGAGCCACAAAAGCAGTTTTGGCTATTCGCAAAGAGGCTGGATAGGATTGATGACAGGAATATTTATTCTTAAGAAGACACTGATACTGAAAGTGACTTCTCCTGTTAGATAATTGTGTAGAAGGGCTAAGACAAAAAGTACGAAATGGCAGGAAAAATCTTACCTCTAAGACAATGTAATTCTACCTAAAGTACTTCTCCAATATCTTCACTAGCAAGAGTTCCGAAATAAAGATTTTTTAAACAGCTTATACCTCAAGTAGAAATGAGAATCCAGGGAAACTTACAGCATCAGTAAGCATTGACTATAATGTTTAGCTATGGCTTGGGTAAAAAAGTGAAGCTTGGTTTCTTAATTGACTTTTTGCATCTTAAAAAGTCAGCATTGAATTTTGCAGGGCATGTACAACAGGTTACACCTAGTGGTGGTTCTAATACAAAAAGTACGTGGGATGTTCTCTTTTTCTCAACTAGTCTTTATGGTCAGATAGTAGCCTTCTGTAGCCGGTTATCATTCTGACTGGAAGGCTGGCAGTCTTCAGAAGAGCGGAGGAAGACAAGAAGGGAACTGAGCTAGGACATAGGCAATGATAGATCAAGAGGTTTGTTTTGATCCTAGTAAAGTCCACTTAGCTGTATTCCTTATACATTTTTGGTTTTATAATCCCTCCCAAGAAAACTAAAGTGAATTCACTTATCTTCTCTCTATAAAACTGGAACCACATGGAAATAGTTCTGAAACATAAGATTCCACTTAATGACATGTCCTCAGTAATAAGAATAATAGATGATACTATCTTTACTTGATACTAGCAGAGTAAGGCTTGTAAGAAAAAGAAACTCTGTTACCATTTGTCATTATATCAGGCTGTAGATTTTCAGTGTGATGTGATGAGCATAAAAGGAGACATCAGAGATGGGACAGCACCAGATACAATAAGTAATGAGAAACCCGTGTTTGAAATAATTTAATTCATTAAAAAAGCTTTTAAAGTAGCTTTCTTTATCCTGCTGTTTACAGACTATATAGAGCTGAATACCAAAGGGATCTCTGTTATCTCAGGTCCAGAAATTTCTAAATTCAGCCAAGTCAAGTCAGGTATTTCTTTATTATTCATTAGAAAAACCTTTAGCAGAAAATGAAGGGACATGGCAACCCACTCCAGTATTCTTGCCTGAAGAATCCCATGGACAGAGGAGCCTGGCGGGCTACAGGTCATGGGGTCACACAGAGTTGGACATGAGCGGAACAACTTAGCACACATGCACAGAATCCTGCAGGACATAGCTGTAAGTTTATTTATTTATCTGGAATGTACTCCTGTCCCGAAATCTAACAACGAATAATATCTTTCAATTGCATATTCTTTTTCTTGATATTATACACATTTTACCAAATGATGGTATCCTCTGGTCTTCAGAGAAGATTACTAACAGAATTTACTAATGGCCCAAACTCTTTATCTAATAATGAAGCCAGTGTTTTTGAAAATAAGTTGAGATCAATGGGAAACTGACACCCAGATAATGAAATAACAGCAAGCATCTTTATAATTCAGATGGGCGAAATTTGATTTTCTGCTGTGCCTGTGTCTCTTAAACACAGGCATTAGCATGTTCAATGGTATTGTACTCATGAGAAGTAGATTGTCACGTACTGAATAATAACCAGAGAAGGAAATAAATTTTATTTCGTATGATACTGTTGAAATTTTTTTTCTATATATAAGAAGTATGTTCTGCATCTGAATTAGGTTTACACATAACCTAGAAAATCAGTGAATTAAAGTACTTAGAACATTCAGAATAACAAACACCCTGACTGAATAAGAATGATAATTTGAAGACAGAGCACTTTATGACTAGAATAATTGGTAAGTTGTCCATACTTTGAAAATAGAAGAGTTAGAAGATAAATGAGTATAGGTGTGTACATGTATTTTAATTGAATGCTCTGGATTTATTTTGCCAATGATCACACGAGAATTAAATGTAAATTATTATTTGTACATATATGAATCCATAATATTGACTTTCTGATCAAATATTTTCTTACCTATATCACTTTAAAAGTATCCATTTTTTGTTATTCCCAGTTTTTAAAAATCACAATAAATACTAGAATCTTTCCTGTTATATAATACTTAGATAATTCTTCAGTGGTTTTATATTCACAGCTAAGTATGAAGACTCTGATGCTGGGAGGGATTGGGGGCAGGAGGAGAAGGGGATGACAGAGGATGAGATGGCTGAATGGCATCACTGACTCGATGAACATGAGTCTGAGTGAACTCCGGGAGTTGGTGATGGACAGGGAGGCCTGGAGTGCTGTGATTCATGGGGTCGCAAAGAGTCAGACACGACTGAGCAACTGAACTGAACTGAACTGAAGTATGAAGTTAGGGGCTTCTCAGGTGGTGCTAGTGGTAAAGAACCTGCTTGACAGTGCGGGAGACACAAGAGACACTGGTTCAGTCCCTGGGTTGGGAAGATTCCATGGAACCATGGAAGAGGGCATGACAACTAACTTACTCCAGTATTCTTGGACTTCCCTGGTGGCTCAGACAATAAGAATCTGCCCATAAGGTAGGAGACCCAGGTTCAATCCCTTGGTTGGGAAGATTCCCTGGAGAAGGAAATGGCAATCCACTCCAGTATTCTTGCCTAGAGAATTCCATGGACAGAGAACCTGGTAAGCTACAGTCCATGGGGTTGCAAAGAGTCAGACATTACTGAGTGACTACACTTTCACATGAAGTTATGATATACTAGGAATTCATAATTCTTTAAGAAACAATAAAACTGCAGTAAAAAGATGGAAAACTTGAAAATGCCCATTCTGAATTTAGTTCAGGTATTCTGAACTTTCTGTTAAGAAGTGTTTCATTTCAGACTAATAAAAAGGACCTGACTACACTGGTCTCTCTTCCTCTTGATTTATAAAAGGTTGTTTTTTTTTTTTTTTTTTAATCCCAGCAAAGGTTTACAAAGTACTTTTTATTGCATTACTTATATCAATTAGGTAGGGCTCCAAAAAAAGTCATTATATTTACTTTATAAGGCATATGCTTAAAATTCTATCCTAGAGGCAAATGATTCATATTTCTACCCTTAAACATATTTCTATAATTATTTATTTTTAGCCTTTCATTAGTTCATGTTCTGAGTACAAGCATACCGCATAAGTGATCTCTACTCCTAGGTTTCATTGTTTCCCAAATTCATACAATTGAATTAAGTCCTAAAATATGCAGTCTTTAGTTTCTCTTATCACATAAGCAATAGAAGATCATTCATATTATCTTTAACCATTTTTCACATCACATTTTAAAAGTTACAAAAGCACTGAATGATTATTTGAAAGTCAAGGACTTAAATGTCTTTGATTTACTGAAAGCCTTATGTCTTATACATTTCCTCTGAAAAGCTTTGTCACTCAAAGCTAACTTCAGGTGTTGGGGGTATTTATCTGGTGGCAACACAACTATAAACATCTCTCACTGCCCTCTTTGCCAACCCTTGATGCTATTTATTGGTAAGAGTCATGGTTTTGCTATGAAATAGTCATGTTTGGAATGGCAGGCTGCTTCATCCTGTCAAGTGGATGACAGTTAGCCTGGAAGGCAGCTGTGCATGTAAATTAATCATCCTTACTTTATTTGCCCAAGTACATCTTCTGTTTCTTTGGAACTGAAGAAAAATCTGGTCATTTTCCAATGCACTGTGCAGTGAATTTAGACCTGGGAGATTTTTGTGGATTTCTGGTCATTTTCCAATGCACTGTGCAGTGAATTTAGACCTGGGAGATTTTTGTGGATTTGTCTGTTTTCCTCTCCAGTCTAGGGGCACAGTTGACACTGTTGTCCTGTTGAGCACTTTTTTGAAACCATTTGTGGATCAAGAAAAGTGATGTAATTGACTCTTCTTACACATTTTCTGGAAGAGTTTGTTAGGTCTCTCAGGAACACAAAAAGATACGTTGAATTTCTTTGTTTCCCCATTGCCTTGTATTCTAGATTCTCAAACTTTGATCCTTGAAAAGCTGCAACACAATCATCTTCCCAATTAGAACTGTGGGATTGAGACCAAGGAAACTAATTTACACATGGATTTTCATTGAACAGTTTAAATCCAAACTCTTTACCTTTATCCTGCTGCTGCTGCTGCTGCTAAGTTGCTTCAGTTGTGTCCGACTCTGTGACCCCATGGACAGCAGCCCACCAGGCTCCTCTGTCCATGGAATTTTCCAGGCAAGGGTACCTTTATAGTCTGATTCTAATATTCTGCTCTTCCTGTGGTTACTTTGCCTTCCAGGCATACTAAACTTTCCACATTCTTTGGCATATCATCCTCTCTCTCTCTTCTATGCCTTTATTGTTTTCTCTACTTAGCCTACCCACTGCCTTATGTGTTTGAGAAACACTTGCTCATTCTCTAAAACCCATTTTGAATATTTTGTTCCCCAGTAGAGGCTGTAACTACATCTTCTATGCACCTACAACTCTTTGTATTATTAGCATCACATTTTTGTGCATTAGGCAATTGAGTATTTCCTAATCAGATTCGCTTGTAGATTTTGAATTCTCAAGGATGAGGATCATTTCTGTTTTTTAACCCTTCTAAGTATTGGATTTCTTTTCTAATAACATTTATTCTATTTGTAACAATCTGCTATACTCAAGCTTTGAAAGTACTTTAGATATTATATAGAAAGGTGAATGCTTTCCATAATATATAATGTGACTTTTGCACACTTACTCCCTTAAATGTATCTATATCTTTTAATTTACAGTACATTTTTAGAGCTTTCCAAAATTATACATATAGCAAATCATGAGTTCATAAATCTCAGCTTCTTTCATTAAAATACATTGGATAAAAAAATATCCTTTGTAGCCTTGAGATACCTGCCGGTCACTTGTTATCACTCAGATTCAGTTTGCAAGTTATTTTGAAGAGACATATGATTTCTTCAAAAGTTCCTTTAAGCAGTTGTTTTCTATTAACGAACCTTGCTATGATCCATCAGAGACCCATTCTTTCCTTACCTTTTCTCCTGGTTGAACCAAAACCATTTACTTTTTATAAGTCTGCCAAGAAGGAGCATCTATGGCCTGAATCACTACCAAGACAATTTTATGTATTTTTAATATGGCTCATTCTGTGAAAATCCATTTTCTTTGTTCTTGTTTTCCAGGACTTTCTGGAAAACAAGAAGTTATAATCCTCTGCTTTAACAGTCTTCAGACATAGTCAGTTTCTTTAGCTCCTGAAATGGCTCCTATATTCCAACTGTTTGTCATCATTGTAGCTCTTCTCTGAGCCCTACTCTGACCTCCTTAAGAGAAGGAAGTTTTTTGGAACTTGCTCACAAACAAAACTGCATTTTTGTGTAGTATACCTTTAGAATCAGATATTTTCCAGAACATTCTTTACTGGAAACTGTCCTATATGTCCCAAAGATGATTACCATAAATAACTAAAAATACAAGAGATTGTTTTCTATTATTTAGTTTCTTGTTACTGTATAGTGGTATAACTGATTTTTGCATGTGGATTTTGCATCCTCAACTGAGTTTATTAGTGCGAACAGATTTGTTTGTTTGTTTGTTTTGGATATGTGGCATCATTAGGATTTTGTTCACATAACATCATGTCATCTGCAAGCAGAGATAATTTTATTTCTTCCTCTCTGATTTGGATAACATTTATTTATTTTCCCATTTACAGTAAGATCAAAAGAATAAAATATTTTAGGAATACCTTAACTAAGAAGATAGAATATCCATAGATATAAGACTATAAAATGTTGATCAAAAATTGAAGACACAAATAAATTGAAAGAAATCTCATGTTTATGGATTAGAGATTTAATATTATTAAGAAATCCTTATTATCCAGTCTACAGATTAATTGCAGTTCTCATCAGAATCCCATTGGCAATTTTTTCTATAGAAAGAATAAAAACAATCTAAAATTCATATGAGTTGCAGAGAACTTCAAGAACAGTGATATTATATATAAAGATCAAGGATATGTAGTTAAAGGCGAAAATTTAGATTTATAAGGAGGTCTGAATTTATATCTGTTGGCTTTTGCTTACTCTTGATATCTGGTCTTTCTTATTAGTTTATTTTCTCAATTAGAATTTCATCAGCTGGACAGCAACAACAATGCCTGGGCCTTTGTATTGCTACGAAGGAAGTGCTTGCCATGAACAGATAAATTAAGAACTGAAGTGGAGAGGACAGAAAGAAACATTTCCTGGACCTCTTAGAAATGTCTTGTCTAATCAAAAAAGTAATCAATGTCTTGTTTAATCAAAAGTGTAGTCTATCTATCTGTCAGTGGGGAAAGAAGGAGAGAAAACTTAGAAGGAACACATGGTTGTGGGAACCAGTGATGGAAGTCTGCAACCCAGAGGAAAGATGGTCAGGAAGGCAAGATCATTAGCAGACTGAAACCCCCATGGGCCCTGAATGAAGCTGTTTTCAGAAGTAATAAGGAAAGGAAAATCCAGTAAAGGAAAAGTAAATTGTAGATCACCAATAGTTGGAAAATGTCTCAGGGGGTGCCTAAGTCTGCTTTTAAAAGGCTTCTGCTGATTGTCAGGTCCACCAGTGTAGCCTCTCTTACTTAAAGTCAGCTAATTAGCACTTTAATAACTTCTGCATAGTCCCCTCACAGCAGTGCCCATGTTAGTGTTTGATTGAAGAACCAGAAGAAAATGTGTGTACAGTATTACAAAAATAGCTGCTATACTCCTTTCCATCACTGTAGTAACCAACTTGATGCAACAAAAAGGCCATCCCAGATAGATTTGTGTTATTCTAGATTTTTCCACGGGGCATTTTCCTCATTCACAGTCTTCCTGAGGTTTCTCTGACTATTCAAGTGGTGGGGATAGAATTCATGGGTCTGATCTTGACCACTTGCAGGCCAGCCCATAGATCAAACTGTTAATACCAGATTCTAAATTTTTTAAAAAATGGATGGCATAAAATTTGAACTGGAGGAAATCTTAGACATCACTGTGCTTACTTGCCCATTCATCAATGAGATTAAGTTATATTTCTGTTGTTAAAGTGCCAACTCGTAATAGAGTCCTATCTAACAGCCTTATATTATAACATACCATATATCTAAGATGTACAGATATCACTCTCTGATATTTGCTTGTGGAAACAAAGAAAATAGAAATTAATTAACTTCCTCAAGTTACTGTCAGTAGTGAAAGTGAAAAGTGAAGTTGCTCAGTCGTGTCTGACTCTTAGCGACCCCATGGACTGCAGTCCACCAGGCTCCCCTGCCCATGGGATTTTCCGGGCAAGAGTACTGGAGTGGGTTGCCATTGCCTTCTTCTTCTCTTACGGTCAGTAAGAGGGATACAATTCAACAGAGGTGGCCTGATTCCAGCTACCACTCCATGCCCTCCTGCCTCCGTAAGGGTGAAATATGTATCTTATGACTAACGGTAAAGGAAATTTTTTCCAGTAGTCTTTTATTTATCATGGAAAACTGATCCCAAATTACTGTTACCATGAGGCAGTTAGGAAAATCAATCATCCAATGCTCTGTTTCATTAGTTTTATTTCTTTCTTCTCTTTTTAAAAAATCTGTTCTTTCTCTCCCAATAAAAATGCCTGAAATGTATTACTATCTATGATTTGTCCCCGTTTGCTACTTTTCACTACCTTTTTATTCCTTTATGTGACTTCAACAGACAGACTTTACTGAAAAGTTTTTTCAGATACCCTGAGGTTCTTTCCTTTCCTTCACTAGCATTCCTAACTATAAAATTTATCAGATTTTGAACCATCTAATAACTACTCTTTCTAAATATCAGAAGCCTAGAATCTTAGTTTAATATTATTTCCTAACCACACACATTTAAAACTTTTAGACAGATGCAAAACATTGGCCTCACATTTAATGTGAATCAGGAAATTTATTATTTTCTAGCATGACATGGTGGAAAAGGAAATGGCAACCCACTCCAGTGTTCTTGCCCAGAGAATCCTGTGAATGGAGGAACCTGGTGGGCTGCTGTCCATAGGGTCGCACAGAGTCGGACATGGCTGAAGCGACTTAGCATGCATGTATGCATTGGAGATGGAAATGGCAACCCACTCCAGTATTTTGGCCTGGAGAATACCAGGGACAGGGGAGCCTGCCATCCATGGGATCGCACAGAGTCACACACAACTGAAGTAGCTTAGCAGCAGCAACAGCAGCATGACATGGAATACCCAAACTGATTATTCTTATAAAGTGTTTGAGGTTTTTATGTAGACATGATTCTATTAATTTTTACTAATTCAAGTGAATTTTCATCCAACAATGAGTTTTGAATGGGCTATTTCCATATGAAAATTAAAACTGTATTTAAAAAAATAATTTAAGCAATAAACAAAAGTAGTTAAGTAATCTAGAGTATGGGTTACACAAATACAGAAAGAAAAAGACACAATCTTTTTTAATAGCTTTATGAGATAGAATTTGCACATCATAAAATTCACCTATTTATAATTTATTGGTTTCCAATATATTGAGAGTAATGTAACCATCATAATCATCGCTCTGGAAACAATGCATCAAATAGTAGGAACACCCCATTCACCTCTCTGCCTAGCACTAATCAGCTCCTAATATAATTTCTGTCTCTATAGGTTTGCCTGTTGTGGATGTTTTATGTTAATAGAGTTAAATAGTACATGGTCATTTGTAAGTGGCCCCTTTGATTTAGGCTTCCCTGGTGGCTCAGAGGTTAAAGCGTCTGCCTGCAATGTGGGAGACCTGGGTTCGATCCCTAGGTTGGGAAGATCCCCTGGATGAAGGAAATGGCAACCCACTCCAGTATTCTTGCCTGGAGAATCCCATGAACAGAGGAGCCTGGAGGGCTACAGTCCACGGGGTCGCAAAGCGTGGTGTTTTTGAGGTTTATCCAGGTTCTAGTATATCTCAGTGCTTAATTCCTTTGTACTGATGATAATTTTCCATTGTATATATACACCATATATTTATCCATTCATTAGTTGATAGGCATTTAGCATGTTTCTACTTCACAGCTACTATGAATATTCATGTATTTGCTTTTGTGTGAATGTATGGTTTTTATATTAATTAGATTTTTAAAAAATTTAGTTGGAGGATCATTGCTTTTTAATATGTCTTTTCATTTTATTTGGGGTAGATATCTAGGAATAGAATTATTGATCATCTTCTAATTCTATGGTTAACATTCTGAGAAACTGTTTCTTTAAGGAAATATGCATTCAGATAGTCATTTTTAATAATTTTATTTTTTCATTTATCTTTGGCTGCATTGAGTTTTCTTTGCTGTGCACGGGCTTTTCTCAAGTTGTGGTGAGTGGGGGCTCCTCGCTCCTTGCAGTAGCAGGCTTCCCACTGAAGTGGCTCTGCTTGCTGTGGACACCAGCTCTAGGCTGGTGTGCTTCAGTGGTTGCAGTACGTGGGCTTAGTAGCTGCGACTCCAGGGCTCTAGAGCATAGGTTCAAGTGTTGTGGTGCACAGGGTTATTAGCTCCATAGCATGTGGGATCTTCCTGGATAAGGAATGGAACCAGTGTCCCCTGCATTAGCAGCCAGATTCTTTGCCACTGAGCCACCAGTGAAGACCCTCTTTCTTATTTGTAAAGTGCGTGAATTACCTATTTTATTAGTGAGTTGTGGGGTGCAAAGAGTCGGATATGACCGAGCAACTGAACTGAATGAAGGGTTCTTTGTGTGCTCTGAAGTACAAGTCCCTTATCAGGTAATATGATTTGTAAATGTTTTCTCTCATTTTGTGGGAGAAATCTTTTTACTTTTTTGATGATGTTGTTCAAAGCACAAAGGACGTATTTCTGATTTAAAAAAAAATTACCATGTTCTGTAAATACTGACATGACTTGACTAATTAGCTGATTAGTTGGAGAAAGAAATATACTGACACCAATTCTAGGATTATTTCTTATAAATCAGAAGCAGGTAGAGAACATATTATTTGATGATTATAGCTCAGACAAGATCATTGAAATGCCTGGCTTGGTACTCTAAAATATTCTGATTGATTGTTTATATCTGTTTTTATGCATCAGGATTATATTTTTCTTTTCAGTTTCTCAAATAATGTATATAAGGACGTTTAAGGTAAGACATTCAAATACAATGCCCATCCTAGTTTATAGATGTAATAAGATTCTGCTTACTGAATTTTTATTTTTCTAATGAGATTTGGTTAGCTCATTCACTAGCAAACTAGGACAAATTTCTGTAATTAGTGTCATAAATATTTATAAAAGACTACAGTTGACACAATTTGGTTTTTTTGAATTTTGCATAAATGCTACCTTATTCACTGTGTCAAGTATTTCCCTTGCAAATGAATTTTTTCCTACTAGTGCATTCAGAATCGATAAGTCTCAGGAGATTTCCTACATCTATCAAACTAGAGGTGACAAAATGCTGTCAAAATAAAATACAAGCAGATTTCCAGCATCAACATTTGTCTCCATTCTATATAGATTCCTAGAAAAAGAGAGTCTCATCACAAAACTATCATAAATAATAGTGGTACAATCTCACTACATTATTTTATTCTGCTCTAGTTGACTATTCAATTATCTAAAAATACCCATCACTTTAAACTTATCTATCTGAAGTCAGTCATCTTAATCTATAATTACTTAAAAGTCATCACTTTATCCATGCTCTGTGTCAAGATGGTAAAGGATTGCGTTCTGCCCAAATGTCACACCACGTTCAATTTTGTAAGAATCCCTTCAAAAGTAAGTCAGTCAACATTTGTTTGAGGATGTAGTCAAAATAAATAGACAAAAATTATGGGTTTGCCACTCTTCTTTACATCATGGAAATTGTGTATGAGTTCTCATATAATTTTAGTAGTTGAGGTCATGAAGTTAAAAAAGATTTGGGTCATTTTTTTCCTACTTGGAAAAACCAAGGTAACATAAATAATATATAAGTGATTCAGTTGCTTGCAGTTACTAATTGGCCCCTTGAATTACTTTACCCTTTTCTGTTTAACTAGGTTGTCTCCCACATAATTATTCATTGTGAAATGGAATATAAATTGTGGTTTTAAAAATATTTTGATCTACTCATCATGACTTCTTATCCTTCCAGCAACATTAAAGTGATCTATGACTTCTAAAGAGCTACAAAATAATAAAATAAGCTTTGGAAAGTGTAAGTTGTCATAGGTCATAGCGGATACACCCTACGTAAAGTTAGGGATGTCACTGACAAAAGGTTTTGTTACAAAGAGTGATACAGAAATAGATTTCAGGTTCATATAAAAATCATGTCCTTCTTATTTACATGAAGCCTCCTGGTCCATGGATTGCTTTGTCCTTTTCTCTTTTATCATGCTGAGCCCAGCCCCTGCTGAGACAGTTCTGCCGCAGGATATTGAAACTGCTTTCTTCACTTCAGTTGCAGCTGCCAAGACTCTGCCTCTCAGGCCTGTGTTCACCAAAACAATGATTATCTTGGACACTTGTGAAATTATGGGAACCTCATTTGCACCTAAATACAGCCAATGTACATGAATAGTAATTGCTCATCTTTCGGGTAAAATTATGTAAACATACAGAGAAGGCACCCTCTTAGACATATTTATGGCAGCTTGACTAAGAGTTTTCAAAAATTATCACATCAGGCTAATTAATCTTTCAAATTTTGCACAAGGAAATCTGTCCACATAAACCAATGCCAGTCTTTTCTTCTCATCTCCAACTGTTCCACACCTCAGACTAAAATGCCTTGCATAGTCAAGATTACTGAACATAGTTTTAATAGACAAAATTTGCTCAGCACTTGACATGCTTGTGACCCTAGATGGAAGGGTTTACATGTAGGAAAAAATATTCTGTATAATCATGGTGAGGTGGTCATGTCATAATAATGAGAAAGAGCAGGACTATTGTACTAAGAAGTATCTGGTTTCAAGTGTCATTTACGTCTCATGTAAGCTTGTACTTAAACTTTCTAAACTTCAGTTTCTTCATCTTTGAGGTGAAGACAGTAATTATAACTTAGAGATTTTAAGTGACTTGTCCAAGGAAACAGCCAACAACATGATGAGTCAATATTTGAACCAGGGATACAGTCCAGGTCTTAATCAGTAAATTTCACCGTCACTATTATTCTGTGTAGCTTTTCTGCTTTTCATAAGAGTATTGAGACCCTTCAGGATATCAGAAAGCGCTGTACTATTCTTAAAGTATCAGAAACAGGGATGAACTGACATTATTTTGTATTTTTATTTTTTATTTTTTTTTAATTTTAATTTTTACTTTATTTTACTTTACAATACTGTATTGGTTTTGCCCTACATTGACTTGAATCCACCACCGGTGTACATGCGTTCCCAAATATGAACCCCCCTCCCACTTCCCTCCCCATAACATCTCTCTGGCTCATCACCGTGCACCAGCCCCAAGCATGCTGTATCCTGCGTTGGAGATAGACTAGCGATTCGATTCTTACATGATAGTATACATGTTTTAATGCCATTCTCCCAAATCAACCCACCCTCTCCCTCTCCCTCTGAGTTCCGTATTTTTAGACAATTTATATCCTATCATGCATTTTAAGTTTTGAAAGCAATGTACAGTGTCTCCCACAGGTCACCTGCTCCTAGCTCTCCCATTTTTTGTCCCTTTCCTCACCTGTCGTAAAGAATTGTGTGCACTATTATGCATGGGGGGCAGAGCAAGGGATGGTGGCGTATGTACAAGGAAAGAAATGGGAGAACTGAATACAAGTAGTAGACTTGAAGAAATAAAAACTTGGCTCCTTCTTTCTAACTTCAAGTCTGGTGGTGGATGCCCTTTGGGTATGAGGACAAAGTGTTTGTCAATATTGATGACTGTTTCTAATGAATTGGAACCTTTTGGTTCTCACTGTGTTTTTTCAGAATAATCAGAATATGGTTAAGTGGATATTAATGAGGGGAATGAGGAGAGAAAGTAGTGTGCATTTTGGTGCTACTGAAATCGAAGTAATAACTCTGAAGGGTTATTGAATGAATATAAATCCAAAGGCCTTCAGCATGAACTTCCCTTTTGTTCTGTTTCATGAAGAACTTGGAGTGAACTCTTGAGCTCTTGTCACTATAGGTACTTCATCCAAAATCATCTGACAGACTAGATTAGAGGAAATACAATAGATTTTTTTTTAAATGCTACTTTAACTCTCTTTCTTGGCACTTTGTGCACACACAGTAACTGAAAATTCACAGAGCCCCTGCATTGTCCATGAAAACCTGAAGATGCTGAAGAAATAGATCTTTGCATTTCACTGCATTGACACTTATTTTTATCCAGTGGATTGCAGGTCAAAGGCACTCCATAAACTGAGTTTGTAGCTCTAGGAAGCTGTGTTCTGAACCAGAAAACAGGAAAGAGTATTAATCAAAAGTGAAAAGGTTCTGCTGAAAGCAGACCAATCTTGGAAAATGATTTTAAAGATCACTTGCCACGCACACAATTATTTTGTAGTTGCAGTTCATGCCAAGATTTTAAAGAAAACTGTTGGAAAATTGCATTACTCAAGTATGTACTATACGCACAATGTAATCCTCATCACTCATCAGGGCAAGGCAAAAGTGACATAAAGAAAGAATAGTTTTAAAAAATCTAATTGCCCTGTACTGTACAAAGTGAGCTTTCATTGCAAATATTTATTTCCATTATGAGGTCTTCAGAGACATAATACTGTTAAAATGAGAAGAGTTTCTGAACTGTATAGAATTTTATGGGTATTTTAAAATATGTTTCTAAAGTGATGAATGACTGGCGCTATTCTTATTTTCATTTCTTTTTTTTTTCATATATTTTACCAGCTCAGGAAGGATCTAATTTAATATAAATTCCCATCACAGCCTGTAACTTCCTCTCTATTTTCATAGTAGTAACCCAAGACCCTGCTTCAAACATGGTTAAGGCAGTTAAAGGTGTTGAAGACACAGTTTTGTCATTTTAAAAGACACAGTTCTTAAAACGGGGTAAGATTGATAGATTTAAGATGAAATCTTAGATATGCTGTGTCATGGAAAAGTAAAATCAACCCAAAGAGATTGCTTGTTTCTCTCAAGTGCCAAACCAGTGAGCCAGTTTTTTTGCCCTAGAGGTTTCTATGTAAGGTCATGAGTATACATCCTGAGATATCTGTCAATTCAGAGAAACAACCAACCTTTTGTTTAAAGGATTACAGTAGAGTGAATTCACTTATTACGTTGAATGCATTGTTGTTTTGCTGAGGTAACTAAGTGAAGGAAAATATTTCATCAACAGACTTTTTTTTTTTTATTCTAATACAATCATAGGTTTGCTTTAGCTTGCCTGGCAAAGATAGGGCTATTATGGACATTTAGGAAATAAAATAGGTGTAAATATTCAAAATATTATAAAATGCACTTTTAAAATTAATCTTGTGTACAGCTTAACTATACACTTAAAAATGGTTGAGGTGATAAATCTTACGTTATATGGATTTTACCACAGTTAAAAGATTTGGGGAGAAAAACCCATATTAAGTCACCCTAGATGTATGCCATCCACAGTAGTCCTAAATAAGTGAAAAATACTTGTCAGGTTTTGAACTTAGCACAAGTAAAAGACTATATATATTCTCTTATATATATTCATCTGTGGATGAAAGAGACAGTGTCTTTTGAGACTCAACAACAGTTCCAGTGTTTGAACTTTGAACTTCATGTGTTCTAGTTTCATAGAAATAACCCTGATTTGAAAGCTTGTTTACTGAAGTTGAAGTGATTACATTAGTTCTGCAAGGTTTCTTCTTACTCAGCTACACTATCTTTCCTTTATAGGCATATTAGTACACTATTCACTACGTAAAGGACTGTACAATAAAGTCAGTACACACCTGAGATGTATTTTTATCCAAGTGGCATCCATACTGTATTATTTTTCTGAAAACTCATCTTCATTTCTGGAGATTTAATGTATAAAGTACCTTGTATTAATGCATAGGGTATTAGAAATAAAAAGCCTCTTGATGAAAGTGAAAGAGGAGAGTGAAAAAGTTGGCTTAAAGCTCAACATTCAGAAAACAAAGATCATGGCATCTGGTCCCATCACTTCATGGCAAATAGATAGAGAAACAGTGGAAACAGTGTCAGACTTTATTTTTTTGGGCTCCAAAATCGCTGCAGATTGTGACTGCAGCCATGAAATTAAAAGACGCTTACTCCTTGGAAGAAAAGTTATGATCAACCTATATAACATATTCAAAAGCAGAGACATTACTTTGCTGACTAAGTTCTGTCTAGTCAAGGCTATGGTTTTTCCAGTAGTCATGTATGGATGTGAGAGTTGGACTGTGAAGAAGGCTGAGCGCTGAAGAATTGATGCTTTCGAACTGTGGTGTTGGAGAAGGCTCTTGAGAGTCCCAAGGAGATCCAACCAGTCCATTATGAAGGAGATCAGCCCTGGGACTTCTTTGGAAGGAATGATGCTAAAGGTGAAGCTCCAGTACTTTGGCCACCTCATGCGAAGAGTTGACTTATAGGAAAAGACTTTGATGCTGGGAGGGATTGGGGGCAGGAGGAGAAGGGGACGACAGAGGATGAGATGGCTGGATGGCATCACTGACTCGATGGACATGAGTCTGAGTGAACTCCGGGAGTTGGTGATGGACAGGGTGGCTTGGCGTGCTGCAATTCATGGGGTCGTAAAGAGTCGGACACGACTGAGCGACTGAAGTGAACTGAGCTGAATTCACACAAATAAAATCATTTTTAGTTCCCTTTCCCTGAGCTATTGAATTGCTTGTTACTTACTTCCCTGGTGGCTCAGATGGTAAAGCATCTGTCTACAATGTGGGAGACCCGGGTTCGAGCCCTGGGTTGGGAAGATCCCCTGGAGAAGGAAATGGCACCCCACTCCAGTACTATTGCCTGGAAAATCCCATGGACAGAGGAGCCTGGTAGGCTACAGTCTATGGGGTGGCAAAGAGTCGGACACGACTGAGCGACTTCACTTTCACTTTCTGTTTTCTACAGTGTACTCTTTTTTTTTTAAAAAAAAAAAAAGAGGAAGTATGAGTTAGTTTACAATATCATATTACTTTCAGGTGTCCAACATAGTGATTCAGTATTTTTATATATTATACTCCATTTAAATTTATTACAGTGTGCTTCCCTCATAGCTCAGTTGGTCAAGAATCTGCCTGTAATACAGGAGACCCTGGTTTCATTACTGGGGCTGGAAGACCTGCTGGAGAAGGGATAGGGTACACACTCCAGTATTCTTGGGCTTCCATTTTGGCTCAGCTGGTAAAGAATCCACCTGTAATGCAGGAGACCTTGGTTCATTCCCTGGGTTGGGAAGACCCCCTGGAGAAGGGAAAGGCTACCCACTCCAGTATTCTGTCCTGGAGAATTCCATCGACTATACAGTCCCTGGGGGTCACAAGGAGTCGAACATGACTGAGTGCCTTTCATGTGCACTTTAAGTTTATTACAAGACAATGGCTATATCTTTTTATGCTTTGCAATATATCCTTATTACTTTTCTGATTTATGCATGCTGCTGCTGCTGCTAAGTCACTTCAGTCGTGTCTGACTCTGTGTGACCCCATAGACGTCAGCCCACCAGGCTTCCCCGTCCCTGGGATTCTCCAGGCAAGAACACTGGAGTGGGTTGCCATTTCCTTCTCCAATGCATGAAAGTGAAAAGTGAAAGTGAAGTTGCTCAGTCGTGTCCGACTCTTCACGACCCCATGGACTGCAGCCTACCAGGCTCCTCTGTCCATGGGATTTTCCAGGCAAGAGTACTGGAGTGGGGTGCCATTGCCTTCTCCGATTTTATGCATAGTAGTTGGTATCTCGTATCTCTTAATCTCATAACCCTATTTTCCCCCTGCCCCACTTTTCTCTTCACTGGAAACCAGTAGTTTGCTCTCTGTATCGATGAGTCTGTTTCTGTTTTGTTATATACATTTCTTTGCTTTATTTTTTAGAAAACATATATAAGTGATAGAGTTTCCCTGGTGGCTCATTGGTAAAGAATCCACCAGCCAATGCAGGAGTTGCAGGTTGAATCCGTGGGTCAGGGAGATCTGCTGGAGAAGGAAATGGCAACTCACTCCAGTATTCTTGCCTGGGAAATCCACTGGACAGAGGACCCATGGGGTCACAAAGAATCAGACACAACTTAGTGACTAAACAACAACAACAGCAACAATAAACACCTCATTTTTCTATTCACCTGTTGAAGGACATTTAGGTTGTTTCCATATCTCTACTGTTGTAAATGATGCTGCTATGAACCCTGAGGTGCCTGTATCTTCTCAAATGATTGTTTCACTTGTCTTTGAATATATACCCAATAATAAAATTATTGGATCATATGGTAGTTCTATTTTTAGTTTTTTGAAGAGCCTCCATACTGTTTTCCAACGTAGCCACACAAATTTACATCTGCACCAAGAGTATATAAGGGTTCTCTATTCTCTACATCCATTCCATTATTTATTATTTGTAGCCTTTTGGATGATAGCAGCCATTTTAAAAGGTGTGAGGTGATAACTCACTGTGATTTTAATTTGCATTTCTCTGGTGAGTACCAATGTTGAGCATCCTTTCATATCCCCATTGGTCGTCTGTCTTCCTTGAAAAACTGGCTATTCAGCTATTCTGCCTGTTTTATAATTAGTTTTTAAAAAATATATTGAGTCAATATGAGCTATTCATATATTTAGGATATTAAGCCCTTTTTGACCATGTTATTTGAAAATATTCTCTCTCATTGAGCGCTGCTTCCCAGGTCGTACAGTGGGAAAGAACCCACCTGCCAATGCAGGAGACATAAGCAAGGTGGGTTTCATCCCTGGGTCAGGAAGGTCCCCTGGAGAAGGAAATGGCAACCCACTCCAGGATTCTTACCTGGAAAATCCCATGGGCAGAGGAGTCCGGCAGGCTACAGTCCATGGGGTCACAAAGAGTTGGACATGACTCAGCACACACACACACCTCTGTCATTCAGTAGGCCTTTTGGCTTTGTTGCTGATTTGCTTTGCTATGCAAAAGCATTTAAGTTTAGTTAGGTGCCACTTGTTTATGTTTGCTTTTGCTTATTTTGCCTTAGGATACAGAGCCAAAAATGGTATAAGGTGTGAAGAAATATTTTAATCTCATTCTTTGACATTTTGTTGCCCAGGTTTATCAGCACTGCTTATTGAAAAGAGTGTCTTTTCTCCATTCAATATTCTTGCCTTCTTTGTTGTAGGCTGACTATAGGTGTGTGGGGTTATTTTGGGGCTCTCTGTTCTGTTAATCTTTGTGTCTGTTTTGAAGCCAGTATCATATATTTTTAAATTTTTTTTAATTGACTGATGATTGCTTTATGGTATTGGTTTACTTTTGTCATACATCAGTATAGATTAGCCATAGGTATACGTGTGTCCCCTCCCTCTTGAAACTCTCTCCTACCTCCCACCCATCCCCACCTCTCTAGGTTATTACAGAACCCGAGTTTGAGTTCCCTGAATCCCCACACAGCAAATTCCCAGTGGCTCTCTATTTACATATGCTAGATTATATGCTTCCAGGCTACTCTCTCCATTCATCTCACCCACTCCCTCTTCTCCCCTACCCTTGTCCACAAGAGTTTTCTCTATCTCTGTGTCTCCATTGCTGCTTTGCAAACAGTTTCATCAGTACCTTCCTTCTAGAGTCCATATATATGCATTAATATACAACATTTGTTTTTCTCTTACTTCACTCTGTATAATAAGGTCTAGGTTCATCCACCTTGGCAGAATTGACTCAAATGTGTTTCTTTTTATGGCTGAGTAGTATTTCATTGTATATATGTACCGTAGTTTATCCAGTCATCAATGGATATCTAGGTTGCTTCCATGTCCTAGCTATTGTGAATAGTCCTGCAATAAACATTGGGGTACATGAGTCTTTTTCAGTTTTGGTTTTGTCAGAGTACATGCCTAGAACTGGTATTGCTAGGTCATATGGTGATTTTATTCCTTTTTTTTTTTTTTTTAAGGATTCTCCATACTGTCTTCCATAGTGGCTGTATCAATTTATATTCTTACCAGCAATGCAAGAGGGTTCCTTTTTCTCTGTGCCCACTTCAGCATTTGTTGTTTGTGGATTGTTTGATTATGGCCATTCTGACCGGTGTGAGGTTATAGCTCATTGTCATTTTGATTTTCATTTCTCTGATAATGAGTAATATTGAACATCTCTTCATGTGTTTATTAGCCATCCATGTGTCTTCTTTGGATACATGTCTGTTTTTAGGTCTTTTGCCTTCTTTTTGATTGGGTTGTTTGTTTTTCTGTTATTGAATTGTATGATCTGCTTGTATATTTTGGAAATTAATCCTTCGTCGGTTCTTTCATTTGCTATTATGTTCTCCCATTCTGAGGATTGTCTTATCACTATGTTTATAGTTTCCTTTGCTGTGAAAAGCTTTTAAGTTTAATTAGATCCCATTTATTTATTTTTATTTCCATTATTCTAGGAGGAGGATCATAAAGGATCTTGCTATGATTTATGTCATACAATGTCCTGCCTGTTTTCTTCTAAGAATGGTCTTTAATCCATTTTAAGTTTATCTGTGTGCATGGTGTTCTAATTTCATTCTTTTACACATAGTTGTCCAGTTATTCTTTATTCATTAAGGAATAAATCCCATTTACCATTGCAACTAAAAGACTAAAATACCATGCTCTTTTGTTGACTGAAGCTTTGTCATATGGTCTGAAGTCAGGGAATGTGATATCTCTAGCTTTGTTCTTTTTTTCAAGAGTGCTTTGGCAATTTGAAGATTTATAGTTCCATGTAAATAATAGAATTATTTGTTCTAATTCTGTGAAAGAGTAACGAATTCAGTTAGTGATTAGTATACAGCAATTTATTGTTTTTTGATAATAACTGCCAAGGAAAATCAAGAAAGCAGTCCCAGTTAAAACTGCATCAAAATAATAAAATATCTAGGAATAAAATTAAGCAAAGAGATTTAAAAACTATACTCTGAAAATCCTAAAACTCTGATGCATGAATTTGAATATAATACAAGGAAATGGACAAATACATTGTATTCCACAATTGAAATAATTAATGTTATAATATTCTTTATATATTATTTTAATTTATTTTTCCTTAAATGATCAAATATTTGTTAACTGCCACCCTGGCTATGTATACCACTATATATTTTGTCCACCAAATGTTTCTAGAAGGCCCAGTATGTGAAAGGAATGGTGGGATTTGAGTTTAAAAATACATGGTCTAATGGCCTTTTCCTCTAAAACTGTATGCAATACAAAATAATGAGACATGTGCTGATCCATATTAAACATCCCTGTATAATTTTAAGCCATTCAGTGTAGTCACTAAGGACATATTACCATAGAAGCTCTACTATCTCAGTGTCAGCACATTATTTATTTTGATAACTTTACTGATAGCATTTACAATATAATTACACCTTACTTTAAATTGGATAAGTTAATAGTTTTTCTAATGCAAATGTTCTTTATCTTGTGAAACACTTTCAATTCAGTTCAGTCATTCACTCATGTCTGTTTCTTTGCTACCCCATGGATTTCAGCATGCCAGACTTCCCTGTCCATCACCAACTTCCAGAGCTTACTCAAACGCATATCCATAGAGTCAGTGATGCCATCCAACCATCTCATCCTCTGTCATCCCCTTTTCCTCCTGCCTTCAATCTTTCTCAGCATCAGGGTCTTTTCCAAGGAGTCAGTTCTTCACATCTGGTGGCCAAAGTAGTGGAACTTCAGCTTCAGCATCAGTCCTTCCAATAAATCTTCAGGACTGATTTCCTTTAGGATGGACTGGTTGGATCAGCTTGCAGTCCAAGAGCCCCTCAAGAGTCTTCTTCAAACCATAGTTCAAAAGCATCAATTTTTTGGTGCTCAACTCTTTTCATGGTTTGACTCTCACATCCATACATGACTGCTGGAAAAACTATAGTTTTGACTAGATGGACCTTTGTCAGCAAAGTAATGTCTCTGCTTTTTAATATGGTGTCTAGGTTTGTCATAGTTTTTCTTCCAAGGAGCACGCATCTTTTAATTTCATGGCTACAGTCACCATCTGCAGTGAATTTGAAGCCCAAGAAGATAAAGTTTGTCACTGTTTCCATTGTTTCCCCATCTATTTGCCATGAAGTGATGGGACCAAATGCCATGATCTTTGTTTTTTGAATATTGAGTTTTAAGCCAGCTTTTTCACTCTCCTCTTTCACTTTCATCAAAAGGTTCTTCAGTTTCCCTTAGTTTTCTGCCATAAAGGTGCCATCATCTGCATATATAAGGTTATTGATATTTCTCCCAGCAATCTTGAGTCCAGCTTGTGATTCATCTAGCCCAACTTTTCACATGATATATTCTGCATATGATTTAAATAAACAAGGTGACCATATACAGCCTTGATGTGCTCCTTTCCTGATTTGGAACCAGTCTGTTGTTCTATGTCTAGTTCTATCTGATGTTTCTTGACCTGCATACAGATTTCTCAAGAGGCAGGTCAGGTGGTCTGGTATTCCCATCTCTAAGAATTTTTCACAATTTGTTGTGATCCTCACAGTCAAAGGCTTTGGTGTAGTCAGTAAAGCAGAAGTAGATGTTTTTCTGAAACTCTCTTGCTTTTTTGATGATCCAACAGATGTTAGCAGTTTGATCTCTGGTTCCTCTGCCATATTTTTTCTAACGCAAATGTTCTTGATCTTATGAAATACTTTAGATTCTAATATCATCACTAATTAGTATTTTTAACTAACACCAAGACTTAAACAAATACATTAAAGGAGTTATTATTTAGATTGACCTCTATGATTAATTCTTTGGAGATTGAAGGGATAATTGAAGAGCTATTCAGCAAAGGATAATTCTAATTTGAAGTGTTGCATAACTTTTGAAATTCCTGTGTTGAAATATCTGCTAAAAACTACCATGGGTTTATAGAACTTTTCCTTAAATAGACCAAAGTTTTAGCTTAATTTTTGTCTTATGCATCTTCAGGGGTTAAATCTTCTTATCACTATTACTTGAGATCAGGAGCACTAAACTTTTGTTCTAGGTTTATGTAAAAAACATTTGCCCTGCTACATTTATTTGAGTCTCTCCAACAGATGCAAATATATGACTAAAAGAGAGGATGAAAACTACTACAAATGTGTGTAAGGCCTAGAGAATGCTCTGATCATAAATGAAGTACCTCTGCCACAGACCATTAGAGTGGAGTGTGTTAATGTCCTATGGGTAGATCTGGGTAAAAGCGTACTACTTAATAGTATATGATAGATGTTTTAAAAACAATTTATTGTATATCATTCAAGCTAAAATCATAAAGCATTTAGGAGAAAACAAACAACTAAATCTTTGACCTTGACAACAAAGGAAAAATGGATAAATTGAACTTTATCAAAATTAAAATTTTGGGGGCATCAAAAGACCTTATCATCAAAAAGGACATCCTACAGAATAAGGAAAATCTTTTGCAAATCTTTGCATATTTTCGAGTCATATGTCTAATTAGGGCTTAATATCCAAATTATATAAAAAACTCATACAACTCAAAAACAAAGACAATCCAATTAACAAATGGGCGGATGACTTGAATAGACATTTTTCAAAAAATAGATATATTCAGATGGCCAATTAGCATATGAAAAAATGCTCAGCATCATTTGTCCTTAGTTAAATAGAAATCAAAAGTTCCATGAGATACAGCTTTCAACTTTCTGTCATGGCGCTCATCATCCCCTTCAGAAAACAATAAACTCTGGTGAGACTGTGAAGCAATTGGAACTCGTATACTCTTATTAGTGAGAAGGAAAATGGTAGACCTATTGGGAAAAACAACATGGTGGTCCCTAAAGAAAGTTACATAGAATTATCACATATCCCAGAAATTCTACTGATATATACCTACTAGAATTGAAAACAGAATCTCAAATAGGTACTTGTACACTGGCGTTCCTTCTAGCATTATTCACAATAGTCAAAAGTAGAAATCATGCAGTGTCCATCAACAGATGAACAAAATGCAACATATTCATGCAACGAATAATAGTCAACCATAAAATGAAAGGCAGTCCTAAAACATACTACAGTATGGATGAATCTTGAAGAAACTATGCTCAATGAAGCAAGACAAAAAAGGACAAATTTCATATGATCCCACTTACATGAAATACCTAGGATAGGCAAACTAATAGAAATGGAAAGTGTGTTTGAGGTTAATGGGGATTGAAAATGGGAATAGGGAATTATTGCTTAATGGTTATAGTTTCTATTTGGGGTGATGAAAGCATTTTGGAAATAACGGTGATGGTCGACAACATTATGGGTGTAATTAATGCCACTCAGTTGTACACTAGATGGTAAAAAAAATGTTTAATATCATGCATTTTACCATAATAAATACTTTAAATATTTACTGTTGATATATTTAGTTTTGTTTTACCTACTTGCATGAATATAACTCTACAAGAAAAACAAATATCACTCATCTTTTCCAGGCAGTAATAATTATGTCAAGACATTTTATTGAGTGTTTCAGTGTTCCATGCCTTGATTTAAGAATTTTACAGTTAACTCATTTATGCTCATAAGAACCCTTTGAAGTAGAAATTATTATTTTAGCTATTTTACAGATGAGGAAACTGGTTGACAGAAGGTTAAGTAACTCATTCAAGGTGCAGTAGATGGTAAGCAGCCAAGCTGAGTAACATCTCCGGGCAGTTGGGTTCCAGAGCTTCTGATCCTAACCACAGTCTTGGCCATTTTGACAATTTGAGTTTATTTTGCTTTGATATTTTAGACTTACATTATTCATCTTAAAGTGAAGTTTAGTGATCAGACCCAGGCCAGCAAACACCTGTGTGCAAGTAAAGCAAATTCTTTTCAATCTGTTCATTTCAAGACAAGTTTATTATCCGGTCTCCCAGTTCTTCCTGGAACTGATTTAATTGCTTCTAGTACTAGTTATTATTCAAATGCAGCAAGTGGTTATCAGCACTTTTGCATTCAGACTACACATGCCATGTCTGATTTTCAATCTGCCACTTGAAATTGCTCTTTAGTCACTGAGAGCTGCGATGCTGAAAGGACAGTTAGAATATGGGATATGTTACTGAAATAGCCTTTTCCACCTTTTTATGAACTTTCTGTCACAGTGGTCTGTCATCTTCACAGCGACAGGAGGAGAGATTAAATTACTTTCTTGAAATGAAACCTATACGGCATCTACATCATCTTTGTGCCCCAGCACCGGACACCGTGTTCGGCATATAGTTTGCGTTCGAGACACTTTTATTACATAAATGAATGAAGGAATGATACAAAAACACCTGAGTAACTTTCTAAAGACTCTGTATGTGACAACACAGGAATACAAAAACTCTCTTCTCCTTTACATATGTGTATGTGCTATGCTCGAATGTGAGCTCTGCCGTATTTCTGCAATGTCTGTGGTGCCGTAATTATGTTTTGTGTTGTTCTCTCTTTGGAGTGTATGCATTTTGGATTTGAATGGTTTAATGATACAAAATTCATCACTGGGTGTGAAAAGGAGTGCAGAGAAAGATAACCATTTCTGACCTGTGGAGAGAAAGTGCCTCCTTTCTTGTGCTGAATCTTCTTAGGGCAGGCTCTGTTTAGGCTGAGAGATGGAAGGCACTTGGGGTACACAGCTTTAGGAGACACTCACTCTCAGGTTTTTGCAATGGCAGGGCTGGCATTGACATGAAGGGAAAAGTGAACACCTCGTCGTGTTTGTACGTCGGTGCCCTTCTTGTCCTGAACCTGAGATGTAAAAATGGCAGCCCTGGGGCTAATAATTTGTGAGTTTAGAGCAATCTGTAAATGGTAGCAAAAAGCTGAATTTGAGCTGTAAGGAGAGCATGACCATGTTTAAAACAGAGAGGAAGATGACATTCTTCAGCATATTTTCATCGGGCCACTGCTAGGCATTAGTGCAAATGTGCTCTAAGTAAATCGCTCGGTGGGCAACTGGTTTGTCCACATTGTGTGTCAGGGACCCCATGGTTGCAGCCCAGGAGAGAACTTTACACCCAGCGCCAAGGAGATGGGGCAGAAAAATACCACTGAAGCAGAGCTAAGCAAATGTTAACATTTAGGGAGACCTGGATTCTGAAGCTACAGATTCTGTGGTCATCTAAACTTTTCAAGTTGGGTCAGCTACTAACCAGTCTTGCTGTGAATGTGCCAGATAGACATATTCTGTGTAATGAAGACTTTACATTATCTTTTGTTAATTTTTTTTAAATTTATTTTTAATGGGGAGAAAATTGCTTTACCATATTCTATTGGTTACCTCAACTCAAACCATCCATAATTTTTAAATAAGGTAAAAGCATTGGTAATATTAAATGACCTATTTATCAATCACTGCAAAATAATTTTTGCTGGTTAATGTGTGCAGCTGTAATGACTCACACACATTGATAAGTACTGAGTTTACTGAATAATGAAAGCATCTCACCCAGAAACCCTCAGATCCCTTTTTACTGTGGTGCTGTAGCAATTCCCCACCATCCAACCCACTTCCCAACTTCAGTATGCTTTGTGTATGTGTTGTTTCCAGTTGCTAGCACCTGTCTGTCTTTGAAAAGGGCTGACCTTGGCTGTTGGGTTTTGCCATGCCCTCCCACATAAAAAGCTCAGAAAACCTGAGAGTTTCTGCCCCCTCCTACCTCGAAACCAGACGGAGTGAAGACCACACTCTTTAACGAGCATTGCATGGCCTTCCTGGCCTGCAGGGGTAATGCTCTGGCTTCACTGTGCTAACCCAGAGTGTAGAGCAGTGCCTGACATACACAAAATACATAATACATGTGCACTGAGCATATGAATAGGTGGGTGAGTGATTGACAAATCAATATATAGCTTGTGACTATAAATCACTTGACACTATCTTATTTTCTTTAATCGAATGCTCATTTGTTAGGCTTTATACACTAATACTGTTACTGTGAAGGATGTTAATATATTTTTATACATTTCCCTTCCTAGAAGAGTGCAAAAACTCCTGTAGGAATCAGCATTTAAACATAAAAAAAATAAATATTTCGAGATAAGATTTCCTAAAGAATGAGAACTCAAAAGGCAACCAAACATTCATGCTTATTCATAACAGAATATATTTCTTAACTTGGGTCAGTAACTGGCCACAAACACCCAGGTTGTCTTTCTACCCTCTATCTCAGCTTAAAGGCACCTATTTAAACATTTTAGAATTAGGGTTGGGTGGGACCTCTGTCACAGATATTCGGTATGTATTCTATGGACATAATATGTCTTTTAGACAAAGCCAAATAAAACTTTTTAGATTTTTTTTTTCATGCAGAATTTGCAAAATGATAGAGTCTTAGCAACAATCTCTCCTGAAAGCTAAGCCTAAGAAAGAGGTTGTGTGCAGGTGGTTTGTTTTGGTATTCTACTAGAGGTACCTGAGTGAGAGACTCAGGAAAACAAAGCACTGGAGAAGAGAAACCAGCATAAGGATGCTTTCTCATCCTTTGTCTACCACTGTGGGTTATTGCAGCTGAACTCTCTGATGAGCCATGTATATGAGTCTTGGAATTGTCCAGCCAAGTGCATGAGAAAAGGAAGTGATATGAAGTGGAAGTTGCTCAGTCGTGTCTGACTCTTTGCAACCCTCTGGTCCATGGAATTCTCCAATCCAGAATACGGGAGTGTGTAGCCTTTTGCTTCTCCAGGGGATCTTCCCAACTCAGGGATTAAACCTAGGTCTCCCACATTTCATTGCAGGCAGATTCTTTACTGGCTGAGCCACAAGGTAAGCCCAAGAACACTGGAGTGGGTGGCCTATCCCTTCTCCAGGGAGTCTTCCCAACCCAGGAATCAAACCAGGGTTTCCTGCATTACAGGCAGATTCTTTACCAGCTGAGCTTCTGGGGTAATCTGAACGTGAGACAAGCATGAGACAAGGAGTGATTGTCAACTAGCTTGGGTACTCTACTGATCATTTTTACCTACTTGAATTTCTTATTACTCAGGCCCAGTTACTGGGTACTATACGTGAGTCCTCCAACTGTGGAATTCAGTGGGGGTGGGGGTGGGGGGTGGTCAGAAAAGTCCTGGGGTAGAAAAGTGAAATCTCTTCAGTGCTGCTGAAAAATGCATGTTCCTCAAAATGGAGTTTTACCTCATGAGTGTCTGGAGTAAATATGAGCCTGAAAGATGTGAGTGGGGAACAAAAGTTATCCAACATAGGTGGCCTGTGGAATGGATCCCTACACAGATGTCCTTTATTTGGTCATCACACAATCTTTTTTTTCAGTGAATTTTCAATGATGAAAATATCAGTAGAATTCACAGGCTCAGTTCAGTTCAGTCGCTCAGTCATGTCTGACTCTTTGCAACCCCATGAATCGCAGCACGCCAGACCTCCCTGTCCATCACCAATTCCTGGAGTTCACTCAGACTCACGTTCATCCAGTCAGTGATGCCATCCAGCCATCTCGTCCTCTGTCGTCCCCTTCTCCTCCTGCCCCCAATCCCTCCCAGCATCAGAGTCTTTTCCAATGAGTCAACTCTTCGCATGAGGTGGCCAAAGTACTGGAGTTTCAGCTTTAGCATCATTCCTTCCAAAGAAATTCCAGGGTCGATCTCCTTCAGAATGGACTGGTTGGATCTCCTTGCAGTCCAAGGGACTCTCAAGAGTCTTCTCCAACACCACAATTTAAAAGCATCAACTGCTTCATTTCCAAAAAAAAGTAGCATTAATACTGCTCACAGATGTGTTTTGTTTGATCATTCAGAACTCTACTTTTTTCCCCCAATGAACTGCCAATATTTGAAAGTAGGGAAACTTCACACAGTAGTCTGGACTTTCTGCTTCACTTCTAAAGATAGATCTTAGATCTTCTAGCAGTGCTGGGTCCATATTACCCTGAGGATGGAAGGCAGTGATGTGGATGGTATCCATACACTCTTAGATGAACACACACTCAGTAGCCCTTTACTGACCCAGGCTGCTTTCTCTTCCTGTTTGCATATCTGTGTGTCCTCTGAAGATTCTTGCATTTGATGCCACTGTTCTAAAGACTGAACCATTTATCGTGGTAGATGAGTAATGTGTTTTCTCACTCAGAAACACTGTATGCCCATCTCTGAGCAGCTGATCTGCACAGATTGCATCAGCTGGACTTTCTTTCCATTGTGGCTTTTGGGTTGGTTCAGTTCATGGGAGGAAATACAAGTTGGGGAAGAGTCTCTCACTCCCTCCCACTTTGAGCATCGCAGTCCTGACAGTGGCTGCTTCCTGCACAATCATAACCCCCCTGAGCTATCACTGATCCCTAGCAGCACGGCGTTTTCTCCTTTACCTTTCAGGCTTACTGAACTCTGAGCATATCAACAATACTTTGAAGGTCTCTTAAATCTACCTTTATCATTTTTCTTGTTGGTGAATCTGTCTGATCAGAGTTCTGTTTATTGCCAGAGTCCTGACTAATAACCATAAAGCACTTATTGTATTGATACTATTATTATTATTATCATGTCATTGTTATTATAGTTATTAATAATTGAGGCACCCCTCTCATGAGTACTTTGTCAAAACTGGTCTCTGCTTCAGAGAAACTGATGATCATTCTGTGCTGAGCTGCTTCTGCCATCTCTGCTAATCATGATCCAGCCCTGTTTTCCTACTTAGCTGACCATACATACTACTGTGGCCTAATCTGCTGCCTCACTCTGGTGTAAGCTGTCTGCTTTGACCTGCCGACAGGCTGATTGACTACTGGGCCAGGAGGCTCTGTGCTGGGCTCTCAGGTTACCCACTGCATTTGCCAAGGCTTCAAGTGGCCGTAATGAGTTTCCCGTGCACCAGTTGCAGCCCAACCTGTCTTGTTTGCAATAAGTAAGTGTAGTCAGGCCTCTTATCTTTGCTGCCTCCTCCAGGGCAGAATTTTTTATTTTAGATTGTTTGCTTTCTTGGTAACAATCTGTGGGAGGAGGCCTGTGGAGACCAAGTTTTGATCCTGGCCCTGCAGGGCAAGCTTCCTGCAGAAGAAAAGACACTGGCAGGTGGATGGAGGCTGTAACTCTGTGTCTTGCACAGTTTGGCATGACGAAGGGGGCTTTGGATTACCCCTTGGTTCACCTTGCAAGAGACCAGGGTACCTAGCTGTCTAGGTATATGCAGAGCCTGAAGACCACGTCAGCATGCTCTGTGGTGCTAAGCAACCCCAGTAGCCCAATTTCAGATTCAGTATAATACCAACTCTTGAATTTCTGCTCCTTCCACTGCATTATCAAATGTAATACACAGACTTGGGCTTGCATGCCTGCTTTGCCAATTTGGACAAGTTCTTTAACTCCTCTGAAACTATTTTTCCCCTGTCTTTAAAATGGGAATAATTATTTCCTGTAGGAGAATGGAAATTGGTAAGTCAATTGTCAGTCAGGTGTCTATCATATAATGAATATTCAAAAAATGTTCAGTTCAGTTCAGTCAATCAGTTATGTCCAATTCTTTGTGACCCCATTGACTACAGCACATCAGGCCTCCCTGTCCATCACCAATGCCTGGAGCCTACTGAAAATCATGTCCATTGAGTCAATGATGCCATCCAACCATCTCATCCTCTGTCATCCCCTTTGCTTCCCACCTTCAATCTTTCCCAGTATTAGGGTCTTTTCAAATGAGTCAGCTCTTTGCATCAGGT
Organism: Capra hircus; assembly: GCF_001704415.2. Lineage (NCBI taxonomy): Eukaryota > Metazoa > Chordata > Mammalia > Artiodactyla > Bovidae > Capra > Capra hircus. Next base: position 74,250,134 of record NC_030814.1, read on the forward strand.
GGCCAAAGTATTGGAGTTTCAGCTTCAGCATCCATCCTTCCAATGAATATTCAGGACTGATTTCCTTTAGGATGGACTGGTTGGATCGTCTTGCAGTTCAAGGGACTCTCAAGAGTCTTCTCCAACACCACAGTTCAAAAGCATCAATTCTTCTGCTCTCAGCTTTCTTTATAGTCCAACTCTCACATCCATACATGACTACTGGAAAAACCATAGCTTTGACTAGAAGGACCTTTGTTGGCAAAGTAATATCTCTGTTTTTTAATATGCTGTCTAGGTTGGTCATAACTTTCCTTCATGACCCCGTGGACTAAAGCCTACCAGGCTCCTCCTTCCATGGGATTTTTCAGGCAAGAGTACTGGAGTGCGTTGCCATTGCCTTCTCCGAGTCCAAGGAGTAAGCGTCTTTTAATTTCATTGCTGCGATCACTATCTGCAGCGATTTGGAGCCCAAAATACAAAGTCTGTCAGTTCCCACTGTTTCCCCATCTATTTGCCATGAAGTGATGGGACCGGATGCCATGATCTTAGCTTCTGAATGTTGAGTTTTAAGCAAGCTCTTTCAGTCTCCTCTTTCACTTTCACCAAGAGGCTCGTTAGTTCTTTGCTTTCTGCCATAAGGGTGGTGTCATCTGTGTATCTGAAGTTATTGATATTTCTCCCAGCAATCTTGATTCTAGCTTGTGCTTCATCCAGTCCAAAAAATATTAGTTTCTTTCATAAAACAGAATGCAAATACTTCATCTCTATTAATAGTAACTGTAGAATGGTTGCCAAGCGTTGCTTTCCTTTATTCAGTTCTCAAACATAAGATAGAATAGTTCTAAAGCGTATAATCGGTAAAATCAAAAAGGTCTCAGTTGAACTGTGCCTCTGTACCTTCCTAACGGTGTGACAATGGAAACGTCACCTGATCTGTATTTTCCTGCCTTACCTCTGGGGTCATGTTGCCTCAGTTCAGTTTCCCTCTTTACTCCCTTACTAGCTGTGCCACCTTCAGCAACGTGCTTTTCTACTCTGTGCCTCAGCTTTCTCATCTGTAATTAAATCTTAATGTGGGATATAATCTATCTCATTAAGGCACTGAAATAATTAAATGGGTTCATTTTTATCAGATGTGTAAAACAATACCTTCTTAACAAAAGTCGGGAAAAGACTAGTTCCTTTATCTGTAGGGTTGGTGTGATGATATCTGTTCATAGCTATTGTGAATATCAATTGAAGTAAAATCACACAGAACTAAGTGCAATTGCCCAAATCTGTCTACATGGCGATTTTATATATTTTAATAACACATGGAACTGTTAGCATAATAGCTGATACATATTAAATGTTCAATAAATGTTGCCTGTCATTATTTTATCACCAGGTTACAGTAAAAAGCCACAAATCATATGGACTTGTTTAGATGCAAACGATCCAATTAAGACCCCACATCCTTTTCCCAATAAAATGCCCCCATGTCACCCAGCCTCAGGTGTTTTGGTAGGTGTAGAATATCAGGTCTATTTAGTCTAAGTTTCTGTAGACAGAAGGGATATGAGTTTTCTTTCCTTATCCATTGCATTTCTTGAATCCAACTGCTACCTCTTAAAAAAAAAAAAAATCCTCCTTAATATAGCTTGACAGAGGTCTGGCCAAGATCTTGTCTAAAAGAAATAGTGGTAATTCTCCCCACTCCCACCCTGGGATTCTGTGAAGCTGTGTACTGACTAAAACATCTTCTGTTTTGGGCCCCTTCCAGCTTGTGGCAAGTCAGGATTCCATGGGTAGCTTCAAGGTTACAGTTAAAAAACCTCCTCCATTCACTGTCTCTAATTGGCTCCTGACCAATCGCTCCCTTGAAATGATAGTTATTTCAATAAAGAATTTATGGCTTTTGGTGTGGAACAAAAGAAAAGCTGGAAAAAACAAAAATAAAACAAAAAAACCCTCTGCAGGCTCTTTCACTGAGCTCAACTAAGCATGTACCAGTTGAATCTAACAGAAAAAAAGAGTAGTACCGTCCTCAGGAAGCAAAGCAGCCTTTACCAGAGCCAGAAGGAAGACGGTGGTGGGAGGGCAGAGGGGAGGTTTGGCAACCAGCTCCTCATGTGGTCATTTTGAGACCACTGAGAAATATGCTGAAAGGAATTTTGATTATATATTTCATTCAAGAGTATTTGTATAGATTCACATAAATGGTTATGTTACAGAACCAATATTCTGAAGAGAATCCTCTATTTAGGTCTCTTTCCCTGATTCTAAGCAGAACTGAAGGAAAATCTCTACAGAGACTGTAAAAACTCATTTGAACAAAAGTGGCTAAATGAGGTAATGGGCAGTTGTTCAGTAAAAACGCACTGTGAGAGAAGAAGGAAAAAAATCCCTGGCATAAAAATATTTTCATTTAATAATTGGAAAAATGGAATGAAACACCTGCAGTTTATAAATCAAAGTTACCATATGGCATATAACATTTGCTAATAAATTCTTATAAGCACAACCCTAAAAATGAAGCCTTTTAAAAAAGTTTTGCTAGAGTGCAATATTGCTTTATATTAGTTTACTTCATCTATGGGTTTTTCCCCAAAACTTTAAGGTAATAGGTTATAAAATTATATTAAAGTTTATTTCAAACTCTAACTGTTACTAGTAATAAGAATAAGCAGCAGAGAAAATTAGTAGGCATGAATGATAGTGACAGATTAAGAGCTGGGGCCTTAGAATAATCTTTGTAAATCTTGTCCTCAATTTCTCTTGATGCTCAGTTTTCTTTATTAAATTATGACATTTTAAAAACTGTATTGGAGTATAGTTGATTTATGGTGTTTTAGTTTCAGATGTACAGAAAGTGATTCAGTTATACACATACATATATCATTCTTTTTTTCAGATTCTTTACCCATATAAGTTACTGCAGAATGCTGAGCAGAGTTCCCTGTGCTAAACAGTAGGTCCTTGCCAATTATCTGTTTTGTATACAGTAGTGAGTTTATGTGAATTCCAATTTCCTAATTTATCCCAATCCCCAATCTTTCTCCTTTGGTAGTCATAGGTTTGTTTTCAAGATCTGTGAGTCAGTTTCTATGGATTTTCTATGAGTTGCATTCTGAAAATATATTCATTTGTATTTTTTAAAATAGTTTCCCAATATAAATGATATCATGTGATATTTGATATGGTATCATATCAAAGTAAGTCTGACTTCACTGCGTATGATAAAGATAATCTCTAGCTCCATCCGTGTTGCTGCAGATGACATTATTTCATTTTTTATGACTGAGCAGTATCCCATTATATATATGTGCCACATATCCATTCATCTCCTGATGGACATTTAGGTTATCTCCATGTCTTGACTATTGTAAATAGTGTTCTGAACATTGTGATTGATGCTCAGTTTTCAATTAATTCTTTGGGATTGATGGAAGCAGTAGTTTGTTAATTGCAAGCTAGCCATAGCAAGCGTCTTTTCATTTTTAAACACTACCTTGTTGAAGGACTTCCCTGGTGGCTCAGACGGTAAAACGTCTGCCTACAATGTGGGAGACCTGGGTTCAATCCCTGGGTTGGGAAGATCCCCTGGAGAAGGCAATGGCAACCCACTCCGGTACTCTTGCCTGGAGAATCCCATGGATGGAGGAACCTGGTAGGCTACAGTCCATGGGGTCGCAGAGAGTTGGACACGACTGAGTGACTTCACCTTCACCTCGTTGAAAGTTTAAGTATCAAATACTTCCAGTTGTCCAAAGAGCTCTGGAAGCCAAATTCAGGGCAAAAAATCTTTATTATAAGTAGTTGCACTTATAAAACATTAAGTCCACTTTTTACTGTGTCAGTAAACTTATGAGTCATTTACTGTTAAGCAACTGAGTGTAATGCCACTGTTTTAGGTTGAAAGAAAACTTCTGCAGAGGTATTTTTGAAAATTGATAAACCAGATTTGGTTAAAAATGAGATATTTAAGGTAGTGAAATATATGCTTCCAATCTGCTGGGTATCTGGCAGCAATCTATTTCTTATAAAAGTCATATTATAGAGAAAATATTTACAAAAATACATGGTAAAAAGTGAAAACTTAATGTATAAAAGGTTGGCATTGTACAGAAATTAATAGACATTGGCCTAGAAATGTTAAACATATTTTTTTCATTTGTACATGGGTAATTGGGGGCAAGAGGAGAAGGGGACGACAGAGGATGAGATGGCTGGATGGCATCACTGACTGGATGGACGTGAGTCTGACTGAACTCTGGGAGTTGGTGATAGAAAGGGAGGCCTGGCATGCTGCAATTCATGGGGTCGCAAAGAGTCAGACATGACTGAGCGACTGAACTGAACTGAAATGAATGCACTGTATTAAATACGTAAAGTCTTATCTACATGGGTTTGATTACAGAAACTAAAAATATTCTCTAAATTTAAAAAAAGGTAATAAAACTTAAAAGGTTACACTGATAATATTTCAGACAAAACTATTCACTGTGACACAAAATTTTTCATCTCTAAATTCAGTTTGACATTAAATAAAGCCAACATCAACCTTGTAGTGAGCTATTAGTTTACATGCATGCAATTTGAATATGGTACAGATAACTTACTGTGAACAAATTTTTGGTGGAATTAATGCCTTTCTCACAAAACATTTTCAAATTAAAAATAGGGTTTTCCATTTATTTGTATACAACTTTTATGTGTCTTTTTTTCTGCCTATTCTTTAGCCAAATTGTGCAAAGTGTAACTGTTGACTCAACATATTTACTGTTTTAATGAAATAAATCAGAATTCTTCCTGTTCTATTTGATGTAATATAATGGATCCAAAAAATTAAAATTAAGATTTTCAAGGATATTTAGACCTTTTACATACTTATTTTGAAGTATTTTCTTTTTACTCTGAGCCAATAACTATTACCTTAATTTTGCCCTCATTTTCTATTTCTCTTCTGAATCTTTTTCTATAAAATAGGTTAAGTAAGAATTCACAAACTCCCTCCTTTTAAAACTGATGTTTATTTTGTTTTCAGATAATAGTAATGGAAACACAATTGTTTAATGAATAGTTTCTTTTTCATATGAAACATCAAAATACTAGAGGCAGTTATTTTCTCACCACTTTAAAAATATGCTTATACCCACAATTTCAAGTATGTCACTAGAGCTCTGAATGACCATAGGAAATCATGGAAATTATGTTTAACTTAAACTCCAATAATGTCAATTTCAATAGATCTCAACCTAATGACACCCTGATTCCTGCAGTGTTAGCTGTCACCTCCAAAGTATCATGCAATTTTCTGTTTCAAGAAAATGATGTAAAGATTTGAATAAATTTACTTTAAAACAAATAAATACAAATATTCTAATATCTTGCACTCCTTCAGCTTAGAAAGTGGAATCACTCCGTCATGTCTGACTTTTTGTGACCCCATGGATTGTAACCTACCAGGCTTCTCCATGCTTGGAATTTTCCAGGCAAGAGTGCTAGAGTGGATTGCCATTTCCTTCTCCAGGGGATCTTCCTGACCCCAGGATTGAATCTGGGCCTCCCACATTGTAAGCAGGCACTTTTACCGTGTGAGCCACCAGGGAAAGTAGAAGAACTCTTTGTAAATTGAACCTTCCAAAAGGACAATGTAATACATTAAAATCTCCCTAAAGTACCCTGAGCGACTATTTGCTTTCTTTTATAAAACAAAATTTTTGTTGTATAGTTGCTTTACGATGTGTTAGTTTCTGTTGTATGGCAAAGTGAGTCAGCTGTAATTATACAGGCTTTCTCTCTCTCTCTCTCTTTTTTTTTTAAAATTTCCTTTCCATTTAGGTCACCACAGAGGTCTGAGTAGAGTTTCCTGTGGTATACAGTAGGTTCTTATAAGTTATCTATTCCATACATGATATTGTGTATACATCAGTCCCAATCTCCCAATTCATCCCACCCTCCCTTTCCCCCCTTGGCTCCCATAGATTTGTTTTCTATGTCTGTGTCTCTATTTCTGCTTTGCAGATAGGTTCATATGTACCAGTTTCTCAGATCCACATATCTTGGATAATATACAATATTTATTTATCACTTTCTGCCTGACTTCACTCTGCATGACAATCTCTAGGTCCACCCACAATTTTGCAAATGGCACAATTCCATTCCTTTTTATGGCTGAATAATAACCATGGGATTTCCAAGGCAAGAATACTGGAGTGGATTGTCATTTCCTTCTCCAGGGGATCTTCCCAACCCAGGGATACTATTCCATTGTCTGTACCTACCACATGTTCTTTATCCATCCCTCTGTTCATGAACATTTGGGTTGCTTCCATATTCTGGCTAATATAAAGAGTGCTGCAATGAACATTGGGTTGCATATAGCTTTTCAAATGACAGTTTTCTCTGGGTATGTACCCAGGAGTGGAATTGCTGGGACATATGTTAGTTCTATGTTTAGTTTTTTTAAGGAACTTCCATACTGTTCTCCATAATGGTTGTATCAATTGACATCCCCACCAACAGAGTAGGAGGATTTCTCTTTTGCCACGCCCTCTGCAACATCTATTGTTTGTAGATTTTTTTGATGATGGCCATTCTGGCTGAGGTGATACCTCATTGTGTAACTTTTTATTTGCATTTCTCTAATAATAGGTGATGTTGAGCATTTTTTCATCTGCCTTTTGGACATCTGTATGTCTATTTATGTTGTCCATACATTTTTTGATTGGGTTGTTTGATTTTTTGATATTGAGCTGCATGAGCTGTTTATTTTGGAAAATAATCCATTTTCAGTTACTTTGTTTGCAAATCTTTCCCCCCATTCTGAGGGTTGTCTTTTAGTCTCATTTATGGTGTTTATTGCTGTTCAAAAACTTCTAAGTTTAATTAGATCCCATTTGTTAATTTTTGTTTTTATTTTCATTACTCTAGGAAGTGAGTAAAAAAATAAATAAAAAAAGATCTTGCTGTGATTTATGTCACAAAGTGTTCTACCTATATTTTCCTCTAGGAGTTTTATAGTCTATAGCTCTGCATTTAGGGGTTTAAACCATTTTGAGCTTACGTTTATGTATGGAGTTTGGAGTGTTATAATTTCACTTTTTACATGTAGTTATCCAGTTTTTCTAGCACCACTTAATGCAGAGACAACTGTTTGCTTTCTAATGTATTTTAACTTCTTTTTAAAAATTATCATAGAAGGAAATACAAGATTTGCTTTATTTTAATTTTAATGAGAAAATTTTGTATAAATCATATAAATGAGCTTATCAGAGGTAAAGATACATTTCAAAGTAATTGGGTGAATATTTCTTGAGATTAAACCAAACATATAACCCTAGTAATGACCTTAAATCTAAAACAAATAAGCAAAATTAACGAGGTCAACTTTTATATCTCAGTGGCAAGCATGTCATCTATGTAGAATTACATGTCAAACTGAGGAAACAAAACATATTTGTTATTAGACTGACCACCCATTGATGAATTTGATAAGAATGTTCTTTAGGGGGGACAAAAGTACTGATTCACTTTTTTTCATGGTGAAGTAAAGAGGTTGAAAAATTCTTTCTTCAGACAGTGAGTATAAAACTGCCCAGAACTGTCAAAAACAACTTGCTTAAATGCTAGAGAAATAGATAATATATGTACAACAAACCAAAGACTTTTTATTTATGAAAACTGCTAAACATTGGATAGGAACAGTGGGAGTATATGACACTTGTGTTGGCAGTGCTCCTAAACACACCTCATGTCTTGTGGAAAGTAGTTCAACCAGGATACAGCAGATCATGAAAATTAATAGTCAAACTGCTGCTACTGCAGGTGGTTACCTTGAAATAAAGCCTCATCAATTAAAGTGTGAAGTCAGTACCAAGCAAACATGGAGGGCCAGCAGATCTTGTAGTTTTAGGTTTTGGTCCTTTCAGGACAAGCAAATGACTGACAGCAAGATCGTTTTCCAGGGAGTCAAGAGTTAAAGAGCTGATAAGGTCTCTATACAGGCTGACCTAAGGCTGGGCTAATGCAGTGCAGAGACAAGGATGTGGGAATGGGGAAGGGCAAGCCACCATGCATCACTGTCCAAAGGAACCTGTGCACATGTACGGAGGAGAGGTGAAGAGAGCATGGCATAAAATCACAGTCAGAGCAGACCTGAAAATGATTTAAACTTTTAATGTGTAACTTGAGCCACACAGAGATCCATCAAAAGAGAGTGGAAGACATACTGGCTGAGTATGCTTGAGCAGAATTTCTGATCAATCTTTCAGTGAATACAAAGTTGTGCAGACACAGAAGTAACTTCTAGGGATCCAGGTTTAAAATTTAAAAATGCAACTGTAAAAACAACAAAAAATTCACACTGATGGAAAAAAAAATTTCAGGGATTTAATCCAGAGAAGTTCCTAAGCAAGCAAGCAAATCAAATCAAAACAAACACAGCGTTTAGTAAGAAAATATCCAAATCCAAATTACTAAATTCCATTATATAAAATGACCAATATTCTATAAAAATTTTACAAGACAATGAAAGAAATTTAAAAAACATAATTCATACTCAGAAAAAATGATCTCCAGTTATTGGACAAAGATTGAAAATTAGAAATTATCCGTATTTTCACAGATCAGGTCAGGAAATGTCAGGGGAGTGTGTAATTTCCCCAGTCCTGTCTTATCACAACAAAAATTTGAAGCAATGGATGTTAATTGTCACAGCTCTAGGACAGATCAGTGTTACAGCTCTGTATTACAGCTCAGTTTTATTTAGAAAAGAAAGGAAAATACATCCTCAAGGCATGAGGGCATGTGGATGCAAAAGACGTGAAGAGAAGAGAGAATGAGTACCCCAAAGAGAGAACCCCAGCCCTATTGCTCCTCTCTTTACGTCTTTTCTCCTCCCCCCCGGGCCTACCCTATGTAAACTGGGCTAGCCAGGAGTACTGTTTGTTCTCCCTGAGGTCCTCACCCGGTCCTGAGACCTTCCTTTGTTCTATTTTCCCAGGCTTTCCCTTCCTTGTCTTTTAGCCACCGCCATTCTGGACTCCTTTTTCCTATTCTACCTACCTAACAGGAAGCAACAGTTAGAAATGGACATGGAACAATAGACTGGTTCCAAATAGGAAAAGGAGTACGTCAAGGCTGTATATTGTCACCCTGCTTACTTAACTTATATGCAAAGTACATCATGAGAAACGCTGGGCTGGATGAAGCACAAGATGGAATCAAGATTGCTGGGAGAAATATCAGTAACCTCAGATATGCAGATGACACCACCCTTATGGCAGAAAGTGAAGAAAAACTAAAGAGCCTCTTGATGAAAGTGAAAGAGGAGAGTGAAAAAGTTGGCTTAAAGCTCAACATTCAGAAAACTAAGATCATGGCATCTGGTCCCATCACTTCATGGCAAATAGATGGGGAAACAGTGGGAACAGTGGAAACAGTGTCAGACTTTATTTTGGGGGGCTCCAAAATCACTGCAGATGATGACTGCAGCAATGAACTTAAAAGACGCTTACTCCTTGGGAGAAAAGTTATGACGGCAGAGACATTACTTTGCCAGCAAAGGTCTGTCTAGTCAAAGCTATGTTTTTTCCAGTAGTCATGTATGGATGTGAGAGCTGGACTATAAAGAAAGCTGAGTGCTGAAGAATTGATGCTTTTAAACTGTGGTGTTGGAGAAGACTCTTGAGAGTCCCTTGAACTTCAAGGAAATCTAACCAGTCCATCCTAAAGGAAATCAGTCCTGAATATTCACTGGAGGAACTGATGTTGAAGCTGAAACTCCAATACTTTGGCCATCTGATGCAAAGAGCTGACTCATATGAAAAGTCCCTAATACCGGGAAAGATTGAAGGCAGGAGGCAAAGGGGATGACCTAGGATGAGATAGTTGGATGGCATCACCAACTCAATGGACATGAGTTTGAGTAAACTCCAGGAGTTGGTGATGGACAGGGAGGCCTGACGTGCTGCAGTCCATGGGGTTGCAAAGAGTCAGACATAACTGAGCAACTGAACTGACCTGAAGTCAAAGAACAGAGACAATTCTATTTAAAGATTTAAAGGGAAGTGTGGAGACAATGACTCAAATAATAAATATCAAAAAAGGACAGGTATAAAAACAAATCAAGTGAAAAAGCTTACAAATTGGTTAACAAGCTTACAATAACCAATGAAGCAAAACCTGTAGATCATCCACCTGGCACATTCTACAAGACAAAAAAAAAAAAATGTAATGAGCATAACTATAACAACTATCCATATAAGCTATATAAAAGTGAAAAGCTAAAATTAGTATATTAGGTATTTTTTTGAGGAGAACAAGATTGAAAATCCATTGATTCATAAAGATGTGTTATGAGTCTGCTACTAAAAGAACAGAATCCAATTGAAAATGGTTATTTGAATTAATCAATCTCACAGGTTTATATTACCAGCTCTACCTTCTACAAAGTTCTAATTTAGTCAGGAAACCAGAAACAGCGGATTGCATTTATTTCTGTTAAGAAATTCAGCAACAAAAATCAATGTGAGATCCAGTTAAAGAAATAGCGTAATAGTGACTGTTAAGAGAGTTGGAGGAGAATTTCTATAGGCTTTGTGATCAGGAAAGAAAAGTGGTGCATGAGGCCGCTTTCCAGATTGTGAGTTAGCCACAGCCTCTTATAGGGTCAATATAGCTGATTAATATAAGGTTATATTTTAGGGAAATGGTGGACCAAAGTCTTGAAAAGTAGGTTATTGTTAAAGAGTTGAAGGCTAGTCTGAGAAATCAGGACCTAGGATTCTTTTATTCAGCTTCTCAAAGAGCACCGTTGGTTTCTCATTGCTAAATGCAAAAAACTAAACCTTGAAAAGTCAATGTGGTGGTCATTCATGTAAAGATGAATTGGAGAGACAGGATATTGGAAGCAAAAAGAAGATTTCAGAGTAAGATAATTTAGGAACAGACAGACAGTTGGTGTCACAGGAAGCATGTTGATCACTTCCAGGCCCCCCAAATCAAACCAAATGTTAAGCTTCATTTTTTATGAACATGAACATCCCAAACTGTGACAGGTTTACATGCATAATTGAAAAGCCTGTGACCTCTGACTCAACTCAACTCATTCTTCAGTGGCTTTGCATTTTTTTCTCATCTTACAAGCTTTATGAAATATGTATTTTTTAAGAAATTTACTTTCATATGTCTTCTAACAATGTAATTAAAGTGCAGCTCAGCTGTAATTTATATTTTTAAATACTATACACTGACATAAAAATGTTATACATAGCACCATCTGTTGGCTAAGGTATCTTTAACAACTGAAAAATATTTTATGCTAATTAGATTAGAATATCATTAAGAAATTAGAACAGAGAACAGGAAAACAGCTTTAATTTAGATTAGAGAAAGGATGAACTCCTGTATGTGGTCACTGACTAGAAATGAAGGCTGATAATTCAGATTATGTTGATCTCTACAAATACTAATAGCATCAATTATGACAAATTGGCCTAGTAATGATTTACTTTAATCGGAAATGATTTAAATGACAAAAAGGAGCCATAATCCATTTAAACATACAGATCTCACAAATATGAACAGTGAATGTAGTCAGTTTGAAGGTGAAACATAATGTACAAAAAAGTCTTATGATATAGCAGCATCTTTTTAGATGCAGTTAGAAGATGAAAGGAAACAAATAGTGTATGTCTTGTATATATCTCCTTCCTTCAGTTTATGAATAAGCAAAAATGTAATATGTATTAAAATGCAGTAAGGTAGGGAGAAATTTTAGTAATATTTTACTTGTATATTCTTGGGAATTCAGGAATAGAATGAATCTGTTATTTTCTCAATATTTATCTCTATGTAGATATTTATAACAAGGATATAGACAGATTCCGCTTTGTGTTTGTTTTGGCTTTTCTCGGTTTTTTTTTTTTTTTTCCTATTGCCATTAAGAAGTTCCAGAAAGTAAAAATTAACAAGAAATTCAAGTGTACTAATTTCAAATGTTGTTTTTTCCCTATGCAATCCACTCTATCAACAAATCAACAAGTATCAATAGAGTTTCATGACCGAATACTAGGCAATCTCTGTCTTTAAGCAGCATACATCTTAAATTATAAGACATTCACATAAATAACAATAGAGATAAATATAGACAAAAGAGTATTATGATTTTAATATGTGATGAATTTTCAAGGCAATAAATGATAATGTTGTTCAAAGTAAAGGGTTATTTTAGATCTAAAGTGGCAGATAAGACTTAATTATTTTCTCTCTTGCTCCTTTCGTGCTTATTCAGTAACCACTTAACTCCATCCCATAGACTTAATTGCTTTTTGCTAAATAAGGCTTTCACAGTTCTGTGTGTTTTTACCAGTCAGTCTCTCTTTCTGGGAATGTTCATTCTTTCTTGGGTAGATAGACTTCAGTAGTCATCTCAACATGTTTTTCCAAGTGCTGTATTAAATAACCTCTGATTATTTCCCTTCAATTCTCATCTATTACTCAAGTTTATGATTAGCTCTATTCATGCTGAACTATCTTAAGTTCCTAGAACATCTTAAATTCTCTTTTCTACATGTTTGAATATGCTGTTTGCCTATCTGCATGGCTTTCTTTTTCAGCACATCTCATCATTACTTCAAATTCATCCTTCACCTCTCAGATTAGAAATTTTGTTATGTTTTCAAGCTCTCCCTGATTTTCCAATATGAGCTGAGTTCTTTTCAACTGCTCTATGTACTTCGGTGTTTTAGTATTTACTACAACCATATTGTAAGTTCTCGCTTCCTCTCTAGCCTATAATTTCTAGATCTTCTTCAAGTCTATATACATTCAATTATACTTCAATAAAAAGTAAATTTTAAAAAAGATTATATAGAGACCTTACCAGATAGTACAACTTATGATATTAATATATAGTGTTGGCACAATAGATACTTGAAAGTAAATGAATATATGAATGAGTGATCTCTCTTTCATGGAAAGCAGTGTTAGTTCTTTCCCGTTATGTTTCCAAAGACTGTTTGTTTAACTCTGCTTATCACAGTTACTATATTTATCTTAAAGAGCTATTTATTCCTCTTTAGGTACAAGGGACTGTCTCTGCAGTTCCAAACCTTGTCATAGTGGAATATAGGGTATGCCTTAAGTAAATGTCTGTTACTATAGTAATTATGATTGTAAAAGGGGATTAGAATTGGTAAAAGATCTAGAAAATGAATATGATATGGTTTATTCTGCTGCAAATTAACTGTGAACAAAATTAATATTTCTTATCAAACAAAATCCAAAACTTTGTTTCTCTACATAATATTTTAGAGCTACTTCTCTTGTTCACGTTTTCTTAAGGGGATATCAGAACATATACTTGATATATATGGGAAAAAAACTCTTTATTGTGAGACTTGCTACTATTACATTTTATTTCTATGATTTTAAATTTACTATGGCTGTGAACATGAATATAAAGGGCATGAGACCTTTGAACTGATTTTATGCACTAGAATAAAAATTTGTAGCAGTTTTACCAGAACCTTAAACATGGTTTTTTGGTTTTTGTTTTTTTTTGTTTTTTGTTTTTTTTTGTTTTTTAATTTTAAAATCTTGAGTCATTCTATAGCCTGGAAAAAAAGAACAAATATATATATTTGGAAAATATATATCTATATTTGTTTTTTAGTTGTTAAGTTATGTCTGACTTTTTTATGACCCCATGGACTGTAGCCTGCCAGGCTCCTCTGTTCACGGAATTACCCAGGCAAGTCCTGCAGGGGGTTGTCATTTCCTTTTCCAGGGGATCTTCCTGACCCATGGATTAAACCTATATATCCTACTTGGTGGGTGAACTCTACCACTGAGCCACCCAGGAAGCCCTGAAAGTGAAAGTGTTAGTCTTGTCTGACTCTTTGCAACCCACTGGCTTCCCTGGTAGCTCAGATACTAAAGAGTCCACCTACAACACAGGAAATGAGGGTTCAATCCCTGGGTCAGGTAGATCCCCTGGAGAAGGAAATGTCAACCCACTCCAGTATTCTTGCCTGAAGAATCCCATGGACAGAGGAGCCTGGTAAGTTTATGGGGTCACAAAGAGTCAGACACAAATAAGTGACTAACACAAGAAAACCCTGTCTGTGTCTATGTCTATGTCTATGTCTTTGTCTGTCTATATCTGTGTGCGTACACGCATGCCAAGTCGCTTCAGTCACGTCTGACTCTTTGTGACCCTACAGACTATAGCCCACCAGGTTCCTCTGTCCATGGGATTCTCCAGGCAGGAGTACTGGAATGGATTGTGACTCCAGGGATCTTCCCGACCCAAGGGTTGGAACCTGAGTCTCTTTCATTGGCAGGTGAATTCTTTACCACTAGCACCACCTGGGTGTTCCTTTGAGCATGAAATATTATAATGGAAACAAATAGCTTTATAATGAATAAAGGAAGAAGCTTGTTATATCTCGTGCTTGGGTCTTTGAGAAGAAATGTAAGATTGTTGATATATATATATATATATATATATATATATATGCCATACATAATCTTTGGTACATTGTAAATAGTTGTTCAGCATCTCCTAGACATTTTTCTAGATGAAAAATCCACACAATGCCCTGCTCTTGTGGGGTTGATGGAGTTTTAAAGATTGTAATGATAGAAAATTAAAGAAAAATAGATAAAATAATTGAACAAGGTAATTTTATATAATTATAACTTCCATTGAGAAAAATTAAATTAGATAGCAACAAGATTAAAAGGATGTTGAAGTTTAAATACACTGGTCAGGAAAAGACATGAGACTCAAAATATATACCATAGAATCAGTCAATGAGCAAAAGAAGAGTGAAAATGATGTAAAAGAAAAACAGGTTAAAAACTGAGCAATCAAATGATCTGTTTCCTTTAACACAGTTTCTCTTTTATCAGAGGTGTAGCAAAATCACGTCCATTGGCATTTACACCAGATTGGGCAGCTAGGTGGATTGAAAGCAGTTACAGGAGTCCAGTTTCTTTCCATTTCTAATAACTCTTAGTAGAACACTGTGCAATTAATAACTGCTTAGAAGTACCTGTTTATTTGATCTGAGAATGTTACTAGCATATGTTGCCTTCTCTCTTTTATGACAAGAGTAGTTTTAAAATAAAACACATTGCCTAAAATCAGTACACTGAAAACCATAGGAACCATCATTTAAGGCAAGTCCACGGGGTCTCAAAGAGTTGGACCTGACTGAGCAGACATGCACACCATTTCTTAGCCTAACAAACTTGAAGATGTCCCTTTGAGCAGGAAGTATTATAATGGGAAGAAATAGCTTCATTACTGTAACTTTTCTCTAGAAATAAGAACTGTCCTTTTAATGAAGCAGCTTGCTCTGTCTCACGGGGTCTGA
This sequence comes from Capra hircus, assembly GCF_001704415.2. NCBI lineage: Eukaryota > Metazoa > Chordata > Mammalia > Artiodactyla > Bovidae > Capra > Capra hircus. Next base: position 74,265,484 of record NC_030814.1, read on the forward strand.
TTTGGGCCTTTGAGAAGGAATGTAAGGCTGCTGGTCTGGTTTGAAATGGTTGTGGTTGTCCAAATTCCTGAAGAAACTTTTAAGTTTCTTGCCAAGGCCACTGCTATTGAAAAAAGTAAATGTATTTTCAGAAAGTTAGAGCAATGGAGAATGAAATAATTCACCTGTCATCTTTTCAAAATGTTAGTTTCCTACTGGGAGCAGGAATTTGGTCTTTTGCCTCATTTGACTATCAATTTTGAGTTGCTTCATTAATTTTTTCACTGGGTGAGGGCCAGGTTACGGAGGAGGGAATGACAAACAGAGAGCTGAAAGGGCGTAGGCTACTTTTAAGGCATGTTTTCCTCTTTACATTTGGAGTTTAATGCACTTTAGCGTTTTGAAAAAAGAGTTGCAATACCTGCAATAGGACACTTCTACCGTCAAAAACATAAAATAATTGATGTATAAATTAGTAGGAATACATTTAGGGAAATTTTTATTTATATTTGTATATACCACTATAATCATTAGGGTAAAGAGCTAGTTGGTATAGACATTTAGTTTCCCAATCTCAACTTTGCAACCTAGCTAGTACAACTCTGATCATTCTCCAAAGGAAATCCAATTATGGAAATTCACTGGCAAATATGATCATACATTACTTGTGGGAACTAAGACAGTTTCAGCCTACACACTTTACTTCAGGTATTGGTGTATAAATCATCATCATCACCATCATCATTATCATTGAGATTCATATGAGAGTATATGTATTCTATGAACTATTCTAAGTGCTTTATGTGGGTCATCTCATTTGCTATTCATAGTAATGTTAGGATGTGATCATTTTGTAGACATCTTTTATGGATGAGAAACAAGAAGGCTTAGATAGTTTCAGTAACAAGACAAAATTCCAAAAATTCCCAAGTTGTATGCAAGATAATTTTTGGTATCCATTAAATAGCCAATAGACAGATTCAAAGCCAAAGGTAAAGTAGGAAAATTTGGCTTTCCTTTATGAATGCCTCCTTTGTCCCTTGATAGTCTCTATTCATTGGTTTGAGCAAGAAACTAATTTGGTGGTCAACTTAGACATATTCTCTGAAAATATTACACATTTATTCTCTACAATTGCTTTTTATTAGAAAGTCCATTAAATTCATTTGGCAGGATGTGCACTATGGTTACTTTTCCTTGTCAAGAGGAAAGTGGCAAGTTGTCCTTCCTTTTTATAATCACAGAAGAATACCAGAAGCTCAATGTGTCAGCAGTGTCATTTCTGAGAATGTGTACACTGCAGTTCCAAAGTTAACATATGGAATCCTTAGCAAGTCTGAAAAGAATAGCAGAATGACCCCAGGATAGTGAAAAGTCCCAGTGGTGTTTCTGGTTTGCATTCTAAGAAGTACTGGGTTTGCACAGCTGAACTCTGTAGTCATAAGAAGAAGTGAGTAAAGAGGTCCTCGGTCCCCTCAGAGAACACGGGTAAAGACTGAGTCTCATGTAACTCCTCACACGATGCCAAGAGAATATTAAGGAGTCACTGTGGTTCACAGAACAGCAAGTCTGGAGATCTCTGCCTTGGCTACACGAGCAAGGGACAAAATCTTCAATCTATCACTTAGAAATGAATGCTTTAAACAGTTGCTATCTAGGCTCTTCCCCAAATCTTTCAAAAGATGTATGCACATTTTGCCCTTCACGGCTTTCTCAATGGGACTTTTCAATGCAAAGCATTATATTGTAGTCAGAAGAACCATACCCTCGTGGTGTTTTGAACACAGTACCCTCTTTTACTATTGACCTGTATCTTCATTTAATACTGCAGGTTAATTTATCATTATGAAGATAAAATTCACAAGTAGTATTATGTCAACTATGTATATCATAGCTAGATACCGTTATTGTAAGGTTTATTGTACTTTTTGGCAAAGGGTATTGGAGCACAAGCCAACAAGAATGTTAAAGGCAGCTAAAAGAAACATCAGAATAATGCACTGTCTTGTGGTGAGGTGGGTTAAAGCAAGGGACACTTCTATATTTTGAAGGAAAGTATACAAACAGTTATAAAGAGAGGTCATGACACAGGCTCATTCACATTAAACAGGCCAGAAATAAAAGAATCAGGTTATTTCTGAAAGTTGTTGCGAGATTGAGGCTTCTCATTTTATGAAATCAATACTTTGTCATTTCTATAGTACATCTTGATTTGTAATTCATATAACGTTATGAAACGTTATAAATCGCAAGGAAGAAAAAGGGCTCAAAGCTTAAGGAGTTCATGCAAGAGAAACTGAAGTTAGAGATATTGATGACTATCCCAGATATAACACTTGTTTCCTCTCTTTTGCCTATTGAGTTTAACTTTAACCTAAAAAGCCTTGATATCTGTCAAAATATATCACTGGAGGTCAAGCCATATTTTTTCTCAGTCATTAAAGGTCTAACACCTATGTTTGTCAATATATGGTACTGAGAAAATTTATATTTTTGAAGACTTAGTTTAATAATATAAATAGATATATCATCTTAAAACTGGTTGGAATTTTCTGTTTTGAACATTGTATTTCAGTTTATGGCCTATATGTTGAGCATAGATGTATCATGAAGAAGACAGGAATGAGATATAATAGTTTCATTTAATAGATTAAATCTTATATGATATTTTAATCTTAAATAAAAACTGCTTGACAAAACTCCTAAAGGAGAGGTTAATCTCTGTGCTCCAGTATCATCTAGTTATTCTTTAGGATACAAAAAGGTCATTTATTCTTTTCTTGGTGCCTCATTCCAAATTCTTGCTCTATACTTGATCTGTTTATTGTTGCTATATAATAATTAAGATTCTAAGTTTTTAGAAGAACAGGATTTGTTGTTGTTCAGTCACTAAATTGTGCCCAGCTTTTACAACCCCATGGACTACTGCATGCCAGGCCTCCCTTTCTCTGACTGTCTCCCAGAGTTTTCCCAAGTTCATGTCCACTGAATCAGTGATGCCTTCCAACCACCTCATCCTCTATTGCCCTCTTCTCTTCCTGCCTTCAATCTTTCCCAGCATTGGGGGCTTTTCCAGTGAGTTAAGCTGTTCACATCAGGTAGCCAAGGTACTGGAGCTTCAGCATCAGTCCTTCTGATGAGGATTCAGGGTTGGTTTCTTTTAGGATTGGTTGGTTTGATCTCCTTGAAATCCAAGGGACTCTCAAGAGTCTTCTCCAAAAGAATAGGATAGTATTCTATATTTTTACCCTTCATACTGTTTAGAAGAATTTAGGCACATGTTAGGGGTCATGATAAATACATATAAAATAGTATAGCACAGCATAGTATGAAATAGAGCAGAAGAGAATGTTTTATGTATTGCTCACTGAAATCTGTGTATATAAAATAGAAAAATAGACCACCTTGCATTATTTTTGTAACAAAAAGAAATAAGGAAAGGAAGAAAAACAGTGTAAATACAGGTTAAAATATGGATGGCAGGTCCTGATCAGTTTAGCGCAAACCTTACATTGGCAACTAAATTTGACTCTCTGGGGAAGATGATAGATACTTTCCATTATTGAGGTCTGTCTTTATTCACCCTTTCATTTTTTGTTAGCATACCATAACAGATCTCCTCATCCCAATAGGAGAAATACTACATTCCACAACATTCCTTGTTATAGAATCAACCAAGCTGCAGGATATTACGTAAGTATGTTCCAGCCACCTACCCACCCTGCTGTCTGCCACCTTGCTTTAGAAGAAATCCTGGCCATTAACAATAGATTGTTAGCTCTATTCGATGAGCAAAAAGTATGGTTCTTTTTGTGTTAGAGCCAGAGCTCATGGGAGCATGTCTTCTTTCCCTCACTTGTGTTCATTGACATCATGTTAGCAACATGAAATCGATCACAAAAATAGATTACATACTTACACCATGGGAATTGGTGCATACTATGAATCCAGCCCCTTTTTTTCTGATGGCATTTGTTAAAAATTTCCTAGAGTGCCATTGGGTTTTTTTTTTTTTCTCTCTCTTTTCTTAAAGAGTATCTGTTTTATCCTAGCTTTCTCATTTTTTTTTAATCTATTGGCTTTTTAACTACAGCTGATCCTTGAACAACACAGATTTGAACTGTATGGGTTCACTTACACTTAGATCTTTTTTTTCAGTAATAAATACTACACTAACACATGATCCATGTTGACTGACATCATGGATAAGGAGCCACACATAAGGACAAATCTGAAATACGGAGGGCTGACTACATGTTATCTGTGGATTTTAAACAGTGCAGATGGCCAGTGCCGCTATTCCCCAAGTTAAGGGTCAACTGTATGTTTATTATAATCTTAGAACTGTAACTGAACATAAGATAGAACAAGTCTGCTGCTGCTGCTGCTGCTAAGTTGCTTCAGTCGTGTCCGACTCTGTGTGACCCCATAGACGGCAGCCCAACAGGCTCCCCTGTCCCTGGGATTCTCCAGGCAAGAACACTGGAGTGGGTTGCCATTTCCTTCTACAATGCATGAAAGTGAAAAGTGAAAGTGAAGTCACTCAGTCGTGCCTGACTCTAGTGACCCCATGGACTGAGCCCACCAGGCTCCTCCATCCATGGGATTTTCCAGGCTATCAAAGTAGAAATTGATAAATTTATTTAAAAAAAAAAGCATCTTAGTTTCTAGTCATTTGCAGTAGCTATAAGCAAAAGGAAAAACTGCTTTTTAATATTACAAGTATATCTTTTGATCATTGTTTCTGTACTCAATGTCTGATGAACCTTAAAACCTCTGATAATTGAAAATTTAGAAGACATCCCTTCATATCTGGATCTATATTTTTGTTTCATTGGGGACTGAATTCTTCTTTCTATTATTCCCAATTTGCTACTTTATACTTTTGGAATTTTCATCAGACAGTGGTGAGTTGCAAAATATTATTGATCATCTTCTAGAATGAAAATGTTAACAAAAAACAAAAATATTATTGTTAAGTTATAACAGGTGTAATTAACCATTTATGCTCACTGACTCTATTTAAATGGTATTTTTCTCCTTTATTTTTTTCTTGTAGGCCTAAAAATTATATAGCATTTTCTCTCTCATCTTTAATATAAATAAAATGATGAAATAAGTCTGGAATTCACATGGGATGCTTTCCATTTGTTCCATTACATATGTCAGAGAACATATAATTTATACTTTTCTCCTTAAGTCAAACAGCATTAGTTTTCTTTGAACATCTGGCTGGCATCTGGGAGATCTACTCCATGCGCTATTAATCAGACTATCATTGTGAATTTTGGGTAATGACCTATGCGAATAGAATATATTTATATGTGGTAAAGTTCATTTTATTGATTCAATACTACTCAGCATCCTGAAGTGCTTTGGTTTTCAACACAATTTAAATACATTGCCAAAGCTTTATTTATTTAGTAAATTTACTCAGTTTTTCATCCAAAGTGCTACACAGTAACAGCAGCTAGGCAAGATCCAAAAGGCACTTTGTCTTCCTTCTCCTGTTATTTTTGCTGAGCACTTTTCTAAGAGCTAACTTCAGTATCCAGCAGCAGACTGGTTTAAAATGCAATGCACTCTTCTTTTTTTCCCCTTCCAAACTCTCCTGTCCAAATCTTGATATTTTAACTCATCTGTTTTGCCAACAGTCTTTTATTTATTTTTTATTTTTTTAAATTTTTTTATTTTTTTTTAAATTTTAAAATCTTTAATTCTTACATGCGTTCCCAAACATGAACCCCCCTCCCACCTCCCTCCCCACAACATCTCTCTGGGTCATCCCCATGCACCTGCCCCAAGCAAGCTGCACCCTACGTCAGACATGGACTGGCGATTCAATTCTTACATGACAGTATACAAGTTAGAATTCCCATTCTCCCAAATCATCCCACCCTCTCCCTCTCCCTCTGAGTCCAAAAGTCCGTTATACACATCTGTGTCTTTTTTCCTGTCTTGCATACAGGGTCGTCATTGCCATCTTCCTAAATTCCATATATATGTGTTAGTATACTGTATTGGTGTTTTTCTTTCTGGCTTACTTCACTCTGTATAATTGGCTCCAGTTTCATCCATCTCATCAGAACTGATTCAAATGAATTCTTTTTAACGGCTGAGTAATACTCCATTGTGTATATGTACCACAGCTTTCTTATCCATTCATCTGCTGATGGACATCTAGGTTTTTTCCATGTCCTGGCTATTATAAACAGTGCTGCGATGAACATTGGGGTACATGTGTCTCTTTCAATTCTGGTTTCCTCCGTGTGTATGCCCAGAAGTGGGATTGCTGGGTCATAAGGTAGTTCTATTTGCAATTTTTTAAGGAATCTCCACACTGTTCTCCATAGTGGCTGTACTAGTTTGCATTCCCACCAACAGTGTAGGAGGGTTCCCTTTTCTCCACACCCTCTCCAGCATTTATTGCTTGCAGATTTTTGGATCGCAGCCATTCTGACTGGTGTGAAGTGGTACCTCATTGTGGTTTTGATTTGCATTTCTCTAATAATGAGTGATGTTGAGCATCTTTTCATGTGTTTGTTAGCCATCCGTATGTCTTCTTTGGAGAAATGTCTATTTAGTTCTTTGGCCCATTTTTTGATTGGGTCGTTTATTTTTCTGGAATTGAGCTGCAGAAGTTGCTTGTATATTTTTGAGATTAGTTGTTTGTCAGTTGTTTCATTTGCTATTATTTTCTCCCATTCAGAAGGCTGTCTTTTCACCTTGCTTATATTTTCCTTTGTTGTACAGAAGCTTTTAATTTTAATTAGATCCCATTTGTTTATTTTTGCTTTTATTTCCAGAATTCTGGGAGGTGGATCATAGAGGATCCTGCTGTGATTTATGTCTGAGAGTGTTTTGCCCCAACAGTCTTTATCCCACCCTCTTTCTTCCTGTATCTGTCTGTGTCTCCTATCATTAGGAATTCCAGTCTCTAATGATGAAAAGTAAAAACATAAGCATTAAATCACTTTCTAATGTCTTGATATATTTTCTCATTTTTTTTCCCTATTAAACTCATCACTCAGCTTTATTTTACTATTCTACTATCCCTCACAGTTTTTTGCAGCACTATCTTACAGCAAATCCCAGACATATCATTTTATATCATTGCTTTTGTAAATATCTTAGTAACTAGCTCTAACTGTAAGAACTTTAGTTCAGTTCAGTTCAGTCACTCAGTCATGTCCAGCTCTTTGCAACCCCATGAATCGCAGCACGCCAGGCCTCCCTGTCCATCACCAACTCCCGGAGTTCACTCAGATTCACGTCCATCGAGTCAGTGATGCCAACCAGCCATCTCATCCTCTGTCGTCCCCTTCTCCTCCTGCCCCCAATCCCTCCCAGCATCAGAGTCTTTTCCAATGAGTCAACTCTTCGCATGAGGTAGCCAAAGTACTGGAGTTTCAGCTTTAGCATCATTCCTTCCAAAGAAATCCCAGGGTGATCTCCTTCAGAATGGACTGGTTGGATCTCTTTGCAGTCCAAGGGACTCTCAAGAGTCTTCTCCAACACCACAGTTCAAAAGCATCAATTCTTCTGTGCTCAGCCTTCTTCACAGTCCAACTCTCACATCCATACATGACCACTGGGAAAACCATAGCCTTGACTAGATGGACCTTAGTCGGCAAAGTAACATAACCATAATTCATGATCACACTGAAGGAAATTAACAATAACTCCTTACTGTCTGATAAGACAGTCCAGGTACAATTTTCCCTAATTGTCTCAAAAATTACTTTTCACACCGGTTTGTTTAGATCAGGATCCAAACAAGGTCTATACAAGGAATTTAGCTGCTAAATCTCTTAAACCTCTTTTAATCTGTAACCATTACTCCTATTCCTCCTTTTTTAAAAATGCAATTTTTTAAAATTTTATTTTATTTATCTTTTTTATTGTGTATGTTTTTTTTTTCTTTTAATTTTTTTCTTTACAATACTGTATTGGTTTTGCCATACATCAACATGAATCCACCACGGGTAATTGGAGGCTAATTACTTTACAATACTGTGGGTTTTGAAATACATTTACATGAATCAGCCATGGGTGTACATGTGTTCCCCATCCTGTAATACAGCTTTGCTTTCTCGCTTATGTGAAATGTTTGCTTTTTTATTGTTCTTCTCGAAGTTTCTCCTACTCTTATCTGAGTTTAAAGTCTGTATTAGTCTGGGCTATAAACAAAAATAAATAGCCCAGCTAATGGAGGGACTGATGTTGAAGCTGAAACTCCAATACTTTGGCCACCTGATGCGGAGAGCTGACTCATTTGAAAAGACCCTGTTGCTGGAAAATATTGAGAGCAGGAGAAGAAGGGGATGACAGAGGATGAGATGGTTGGATGGCATCACCGACTCGATGGACAAGGGTTTGGGTGGACTCTGGAGTTGGTGATGGACAGGGAGGCCTGGCGTGCTGTGGTTCATGGGGTCTCAGAGAGTCAAACATGACTGAGCAACTGAACTAAATATAGACTTTAAATTCAGGGAGAGGGAAATGGCAACCCACTCCAGTATTCTTGCCTGGAAAATTTCATGGACAGAAGAGCCTAGTGGGCTATAGTCCATGGGGTTGCAAAGAGTCAGACACAATTGAGCACACACACTGTCAACTGTCAAGCTTACTACCTCATTTTAAGAAGGAAGAATGAAAGGAGATAAAAGAAAAATATGTAAAATGTGAATCAAAATTAACACAGAGCTAATAGCTTTTGGTGTTTAAATTGTTTTTAAAGTTTCCTTTAAACCCAAATTCCCAGTTTTAAAAGTGAGTTCCATATTTAATCCTTTCACCTTTTTTCTTCTTTTTTTTTTTTTTGCCTCTCTATTTTTTAATTGAAGGATAATTACTTTACAGAATTTTGTGGTTTTCTGTCATATATCAACAAGAATCAGCCATAGGTACACACATGTCCCCTCCCTCCCAAACCTCCCTCCCATCTCCCTTTCCATCCCACCCTAGATTCTAGATTGTCACAGAGCTTTCTTTGAGTTCCCTGAGTCATATAGCAAATTCCCATTGGCTATCTATTTTACATATTGTATTGTAAATTTCCATGTTACTGTTGCCATACATCTCATCCTCTCCCTCCTCCCCTTCCCCATGTCCATAGGTCTGCTCTCTATGTCTGTTTCTCCATTGTTGCCCTGCAAATAATTCAGTACCATTTTTCTAGATTCCATATATATGCGTCAGTATATGATAGTTATATTTCTCTTTCTGACTTACTTCACTCTGTGTAATAGGCTCTTGGTTCAATCATCTCATTAGAACTAACTCAAATTAATGTTTTTTTATGGCTGAGTAATATTCCATTGTATATATATACCACAGCTTCTTTATCTGTTCATCTGTTAATGGACATGTAGGTTGCTTCCCTGTTCTAGCTATTGTACATAGTGTTGCAATGAACACTGGGGTACATGTGTCTTTTTTCAATTTTGGTTCCCTCAGGCTATTTGCCTAGGAGTGGGATTGCTGGGTCATATGGTGGTTTTATTCCTAGCTTTTTAAAAAATTTCCATACCGTCTTCCATAGTGGCTGTATCAATTTACATTCCCACCAGCAATGCAAGAACAACCCTCCTACTCTTGATTCCTACTGCTCTTATACTTTGGTGGATATCCCTCTGTTCCTTAGTCATTAATCCTCAAAGAGTAAGGACTGTTTAAGTCAGTGTTTAAAGAACATTATACCAAATAGACTTGATGATGTGTAATGAAAATAATCAAATGCTCACCAACTTTACTGTCTTTTTCCTTGGCTTATGGTAATGAATGCTTAGCACAGTGACAGGCAGGAGGAAAGAATACTCTGAAGTTTTGTTTCCTTGTGAGATATCTCTAACAGTGGGACATTAATATGTCTGTAACTCTGAAATACTGATTCTGAAGGTAGAATTACAACTCTGAAGGCAACAGGAGTGCCTCTTGAACATATTTCTAGACAAATTACCTCTGATAACCTGGAATCACTAGTGATCATGGCTCTCTTTTCATCAGATTTTTTTTTTTTTGAGATACCAGAAATTGATTATTGATTCTTGATTGCCTGGGAAATAGGATGGAGACTAACCCTGGTTTTTAAACAGCAGTGTATCCTTTTAAAACTTTCTATGAAAATATGAAATCTGATCCACCTCTCTAGTTCCTATCCCAATTTCCTAATGACTTTGCCCTGTGATGGTTATGTGCTGTGAATGTCTGATTGAGGTCTTCCCCAGATGTGGCTACATGAGTCACTGATTAAGGAATTCCTTTATAGATGTTTGGAGAGTGTGTCGGGAGTTCGTGTAACGGGAGGTGTTTAGTTGTATGTGGCCTCAGTAAATCAGAGACTGCTATTTCCCATACAGGAAGCCTAATGAGCCAATGGTGACTGCAAACTAAAAAGCAAACGGGGTGTTGATCATCCCACACACAGCTATTAGGAAGAAGGCACACCAGCTGTAGGCCATGCTGAGCAGGGCAACAGAACAGTCTATCTTATCATTTCCCACCATTGCCTTAAAATCAAGTTTGGCATTTAAGAGGTCACAAAGCAGTTCTGTATCTGACTGTTGTCACGTATTCAAAGCATTTAGACAGCTCTCATTTTATAAGCAGAAATAAGACATTTCATGTAAAGAATGTATCTAGCAGATAACAACCTGGAAAGGCCTCTAGACAGAGGAGAGCAGAGCAAAGGCACAAAGAAGGAAACCTCTCATTTCCTCCATATTCTCACAGAAACCTCCTAAGTCCCTTAGTAGCTACTTTCTGCTGCTTATGTGGGTCATTATAATGACAGGAGTGCTGTGAGGGTTGGTGGTTTAATTTTGTATCCTGAGGTGCACCTTCTGTGTACAAATGCCCTTAGGAACACAGACACATAACCCTTCTCTCTTATATGGCTATTCTGGAAGTTTTCACTTCTGGTATGAGAATACTAAGAGGAACTACTGAAATAGGAAAAGCAATGTGAAATTGCAAAATTTAAGGGGAGTCTCTAGTTGCTATGTGCCAATGGCCTGAAACTCCGATACTCCTAGGGAGAGACTGTTCCTGCTGATTGATGGACTAACCGTAAGCAAACTGTTGAGTGGGAGATCAGAGCAGACCTAAACAAGAGAGGAACAGGAGAGACAAAAGCTTAGGTCTGGTGACAATGTACTGCATGATTTTTAAAACAGAGAGTGAGATGCAAAAGTGAGGAGAAATACAAATATTTGAGGGGAAATGAAACCACTTCATTAAAAAAAGCTGGGTTGAGCATATATCACTCATGCACACACACACACTCTCTCTCTCTCTTTCTCTCTCAAGCCCAATAAGGGACTGTCAGTCACATTTTTATACTTTTCCCTCACTGTCAAGAATCAAAACCATGGCTCTGAAAGAGACTTCAATGTCAAGATACTACAAAAAATGCAGAAATGATTCTTTTGCCAAATTGTGCATTCTTGTCCCAGGGTCACCAGTCCACTTAGAAATTCCCCATGAGAGCCATGGATTTGAAACTCAGTTTGTGGGAGCAAAGAGGTCTACCTTTCTTGATCCTCACTGTTCTGAGCTTGTGGACAGTCACGAACTTTTCATTTTATGTGATATCATGGGTAAGAGAACTGCACATCTGGTTGACTCACAATAAACTATGTAAAAAAAAAAAAGTCTAAATATGTAACAGATGCACCAGAGGATTACATTCTGGAAGGAATTCACTTATATATTCAGACAATTCACACATTCCCCCACGGTCACAATCCTATCCTGACAGTCATTATGGTGTAAATTGGGAAAGCTAGCATGTGTGTTACTTGTGGAAATGAATACAATAGATTTTCCACATACTTGTTAGATATGCTCAGTAAAGCATACTGCACATGCATTTAAAATATGAGACAGTTTTTATTGGAAATATAACCTAGTCAAATATTTCAAATGACAACAGTGAGCAGGTAGCATTCCATTTGCAAATCTTTCTCGAACATATCAGGGTCACCCAACCTGACGAACAAAAGTCAGAATACATCTACTTCCTCAAGGAAACTTCCCTCAACTAATTAAGGAGTGATATATAATTTTGACAGTAACTTTTTTATACATTAAAAAAAATGTATAGTTCCGTATGTAAAGTTCAAGACCCCTACAATCAATGATGCTGAATCACAGTCATGGTTACTTTTGTGGGTTAATGCATGAGAAGGGTTATGAGAGAGACCTCTGGGGCTGGTAATAATCATTATCGCAATCTAGATGGTAGGTAGTTACATGAACGTGCTTACTTTGCGACAGTACATTCAGCTGTACACATAATATATGTGCATTTCCCTAATGTGTAGCATGCTTCAGTAACACATTATTTAATACAATAATAATTGTGTGATTGCTTAAGAGAGTTCATAGGAAGCATGCATCAGGGTAACTGGATTCCAGTGTTGTATCTGGCTTGTACTAATTTGTGAGAACCAGCCACTAATTTTCAGGAATTTTGTGAGCTGGCTTTCAAACTCAGCCATTGTTTTTTGTTTGTTTGTTTGTTTAGCCACACTATATGGTTTGTGAGACCTTTGTTCCCCAACTAGGGATTGATCCTGGGCCACCGTAAAAAGTAAAACCTAAATAAAGTATATTAAAATAAACATGACAATTACTCAAAATATAGAGCTTGGTAATTATTTTACTATTATCTGTTCTCAAGCTTATTTCTATCCTTTGTATTTCTGCAGTGAAAATACTATATAATATTGTGCTCCTAAAACTTTTGTCAGTGACCACAGATTATTATCTTGAACTGGCCATGGTATATTTCCACCACAAAATCAGTAAACACTATAAATCAAGACTTTCTTTACCCTGAAGGGCCAATCTTTATACATTTATAGCACAGAACTCTTAAATCCAGTTTCAAAATGCGGCTGCGACGACTGGCGCACTCAGCGCAAGCGGCTACGATGGCCGGCGCATGCAGCCGAGAGGAGCTACCCACCGTCCGAGGTCAGGGGCGGTGGCCAGGAAGAGCTACCCCACATCCGAGGTTAGGGCAACGGTCTGGAGGAGCAACCCCGTGCCCGAGGCCAGGGACAGCAGCAGGGAAGATCAACCCACGTCCACGGAGCGGTGGCTGCACTGGCACAGGAGGGCCTAGAGGAGCTATCCCACATTGAAGGTCAGGAACGGTGGCGGTAAGGAGATACCCTTTGTCCAAGGTAAGGAGCAGTGGCAACGCTTTGCTGGAGCAGCCGTGAAGAGATACCCCACGCCCAAGGTAAGAGAAACCCAAGTAAGATGGTAGGTGCTGCAAGAGGGCATCAGAGGGCAGATGCACTGAAACCATACTCACAGAAAACTAGTCAATCTAATCACACTAGGACCACAGCCTTGTCTAACTCAATGAAACCAAGCCATGCCCACGGGGCAACCCAAGGCGGGTGGGTCATAGTGGAGAGGTCTGACAGAATGTGGTCCATAGAAGAAGGGAATGGCAAACCACTTCAGTATTCTTGCCTTGAGAATGCCATGAACGGGATGAAAAGGCAAAATAATGGGACACTGAATGAGGAACTCCCCAGGTCAGTAGGTGCCCAATATGCTGCTGGAGATAATGGAGAAATAACTCCAGAAAGAATGAAGGGATGGAGCCAAAGCAAAAACAATACCCAGTTGTGGATGTGACTGGTGATAGAAAAAGTCCGATGCTGTAAAGAGCAACACTGCATAGGAACCTGGAATGTCAGGTCCATGAATCAAGACAAATTGGAAGTGGTCAAACAGGAGATGGCAAGAGTGAACATCGACATTCTAGGAATCAGCGAATTAAAATGGACTGGAATGGGTAAATTTCACTCAGATGACCATTATATTTACTACTGCGGGCAGGAATCCCTCAGAAGAAATGGAGTAGCCATCATGATCAGCAAAAGAGTCCAAAATGCAGTACTTGGATGCAATCTCAAAAACGACAGAAAGATCTCTGTTTGTTTCCAAGGCAAACCATTCAATATCACCATAATCCAAGTCTATGCCCCAACCAGTAATGCTGAAGAACCTGAAGTTGAACAGTTCTATGAAGACCTATAAGACCGTTTAGAACTAACACCCCAAAAAGATGTCCTTTTCATTATAGGGGACTGGAATGCAAAAGTAGGAAGTCAAGAAACCCCTGGAGTAACAGGCAAATTTGGCCTTGGAATGAGGAATGAAGCAGGGCAAAGACTAATAGAGTTTTGCCAAGAAAATGCACTGGTCATAGCAAACACCCTCTTCCAACAACACAAGAGAAGACTCTACACATGGACATCACCAGATGGTCAACACTGAAATCAGATGGATTAGATTCTTTGCAGCCAAAGATGGAGAAGCTCTATACAGTGAGCAAAAACAAGACCAGGAGCTTACTCTGGCTCAGATCATGAATTCCTTATTGCCAAATTCAGACTGAAATTGAAGAAAGTAGGGAAAACCGCTAGACCATTCAGGTATGACCTAAATCAGATCTCTTATGATTATACAGTGGAAGTGAGAAATAGATTTAAGGGCCTAGATCTGATAGTTAGAGTGCCCGATGAACTATGAAATGAGGTTTGTGACATTGTAGAGGAAACAGGGATCAAGACCATCCCCATGGGAAAGAAATACAAAAAAGCAAAATGGCTGTCTGGGGAGGCCTTACAAATAGCTGTGAAAAGAAGAGAAGTGAAAAGCTAAGGAGAAAAGGAAATATATAAGCATCTGAATGCAGAGTTCCAAAGAATAGCAAGAAGAGATAAGAAAGACTTCCTTAGCAATCAATGCAAAGAAATAGAGGAAAACAACAGAATGGGAAAGACTAGAGATCTCTTCAAGAAAATTAGAGATACTAAGGGAACATTTCATGCAAAGATGGGCTCGATAAAGGATAGAAATGGTATGGACCTAACAGAAGCAGAAGATATTAAGAGGTGGCAAGAATACGCAGAAGAACTGTACAAGAAAGATCTTCACAACCTAGATAATCACGATGGTGTGATCACTCATCTAGAGCCAGACATTCTGGAATGTGAAGTCAAGTGGACCTTAGAAAGCATCACTACGAAAAAAGCTAGCAGAGGTAATGGAATTCCAGTACAGCTATTTCAAATCCTGAAAAAGGATGCTGTGAAAGTGCTGCGCTCAATATGCTAGCAAATTTGGAAACCTCAGCAGTGACCAGAGGACTGGAAAAGGTCAGTTTTCATTCCAATCCCAAAGAAAGGCAATGCCAAAGAATGCTCCAACTACCGCACAATTGCACTCATCTCACACGCTAGTAAAGTAATGCTCAAAATTCTCCAAGCCAGGCTTCAACAATATGTGAACTGTGAACTTCCTGATGTTCAAGCTGGTTTCAGAAAAGGCTGAGGAACCAGAGATCAAATTGCCAACATCCGCTGGATCATCAAAAAAAGCAAGAGACTTCCAGAAAAACATCTATTTCTGCTTTCTGCTTTCTTTGACTGTGTGGATCACAATAATCTGTGGAAAATTCTGAAAGAGATGGGAATACCAGACCACCTGACCTGCCTCTTGAGAAATCTGTATGCAGGTCAGGAAGCAACAGTTAGAACTGGAAATGGAATAGACTGGTTCCAAATAGGCAAAGGAGTGCCTCAAGGCTGTATATTGTCACCCTGCTTATTTAACTTATATGCAGAGTACATCATGAGAAACGCTGGACTGGAAGAAACACAAGCTGGAATCAAGATTGCTGGGAGAGATATCAACCTCAGATATGCAGATGACACCACCCTTATGGCAGAAAGTGAAGAGGAACTAAAAAGCCTCTTGATGAAAGTGAAAGAGGAGAGTGAAAAAGTTGGCTTAAGGCTCAACATTCAGAAAATGAAGTTCATGGCATCTGGTCCCATCACTTCATGGGAAATAGATGGGGAAACAGTGGAAACAATGTCAGACTTTATTATTTTGGGCTCCAAAAATGACTGCAGATGATATTTGCAGCCATGAAATTAAACTGGACATGGAAGAAACTCCTTGGAAGAAAAGTTATGACCAACCTAGATAGCATGTTCAAAAGCAAAGACATTACTTAGCCGACTAAGGTCCGTCTAGTCAAGGCTATGGTTTTTCCTGTGGTCATCTATGGATGTGAGAGTTGAACTGTGAAGAAGGCTGAGCACCAAAGAATTGGTGCTTTTGAACTGTGGTGTTGGAGAAGACTCTTGAGAGTCCCTTGGACTGCAAGGAGATCCAACCAGTCCATTCTGAAGGAGATCAGCCCTGGGATTTCTTTGGAAGGAATGACGCTGAAGCTGAAACTCCAGTACTTTGGCCACCTCATGCGAAGAGTTGACTCACTGGAAAAGACTCTGATGCTGGGAGGGATTGGGGGCAGGAGGAGAAGGGGACGACAGAGGATGAGATGGCTGAATGGCATCACGGACTCGATGGATGTGAGTCTGAGTGAACTCCAGGAGTTGATGATGGACAGGGTGGCCTGGTGTGCTGCGATTCATGGGGTCGAAAAGAGTCGGACACGACTGAGTGACTGAACTGAACTGATTCATAATGCATGTGGTTTACAAAGGACTAACTAATATCAGAATATAAAAAATCCCCACAGGAGTGTGGGAGTCAAAGAGAGGTTTGAAGATGGTGGAAGGGGCCTCACAGAGTAAAGGTACCTTTCTCTAGAAGTTGGAAAAAGCAAAGAAACATTTCTTCCTGAAGCCTCCAGAATGTTCACGGTCCTGCCAACATGTTGATTGTAGTCCAGTGATAACCACTTTGTTCTTCTCACTTTCAAAATGAATTCAATCCCTGAACCTTTGGAGTGGAAGCACTGACTCCAAGACCCTAGACTAGCAGAGAACTAACCAGAATGAATATCAAATAGTGAGAATTCAATTAAAAGAAACCACTTGAATACAAAACCTGGCTTACCCAATCACCAGTAGCACCCTGTGCAGGACGCCTCATCTAAACAACAAACAGAGCAAAAATACACACCCAGTTATCAGGAGACAGGGTTACCCACTCACTCAGCCTTGCCCATCAGAGGAAAAACAAAAACTCAGCACAAATCTAACCAGATATGAAGCTTACGAAAACCACTGAACCAACTTTAGGAGGGCAGAAATCAAAAGGAAGAAAAAATTCAACCTTGAAGACTGGGAAAGGAGACTTCAAAGACAAGTTAAAAAAAATAATGAAAAAATAGAAAAATATTACACAAATAAAGGAACAAATTAGAAACACACAAGTCCAAACAAATCAAGAGGAAATAGGCAAACTACCTGAAAAATAATTCAGAATAATGATACCAAAAGTGATCAAAACCTTGAAAACAAAATGGAGAAAATGCAAGAATCAATTAACAAAGACTTAGAAAAATTAAAGAATAAACATACAGAGAGAAACAACACAATTACTGAAATTAAAAATACTGTGGAAGTAATCAATAGCAGAATAGCTGAAGCAGAAGAACCAATCAGTGAGCTGGAAGATAAATGGTGGAAATAACTGCTGAAGAGCAGAATAAAGTAGAAAGAAGGAAAAGAACTGAGGATAGTCTCAGAGACCTCTAGGACAATATCAAATGCACCAACATTCAAATTATAGGGGTCCCAGAAGAAGAGAAAAAGAAAGGGTATGAAAAAAATTTTGAAGAGATTATAGTTGAAAATTTCCCCAACATGGAAAAGGAAATAGTCAAGTGGCACAAAGAGCCCCATACAGGCTAAAGCCAAGGAGAAACATGCCAAAACACACACTAATTAAACTAACAAATAGTAATCACAAAGAAAAAATATTAAAAGCAGTAAGGGAGAAGAAACAAATAACATACAAAGGAAACCCCATACATTTAACAGCTGGTCTTTCAGCAGAAACTACAGGCCAAAAGGGAATGGCAGGATATATTTAAAGTAATTAAAGGGAAAAATCTACAACCAAAACTATTATACCCAGCAAGGATCTCATTCAAAATTGATAGAGAAATAAAAAGCTTTTTAGATAAGCAAAAATTAAGAGAATTCAGTAGCACCAAACCAGCTTTACAACAAATGTTAAAGGGGCTTATATAGTCAAGAAATACAAGAGAAGGAAAAAGATCTACAAAATCAACCCCGAACAATTAAGACAATGGCAATAGGAACATATATATATCAATAATTACTGTAAATGTATTAAATGCTCCAGCCAAAAGACACAGACTGCTGAATGGATAAAAAAACAAGACCCATATATGCTACCTACAGAAAACCCACTTCAGACCTAAAGACACATATAGACTGAAAGTGAGAGGATGAAAAATATATTCCATGCAAATGGGAAGCTAAAGAAAGCTGGAGTAGAAATCCTCATATCAGACAAAACAGACCTTAAAATAAAAAAGATTACAAGAAATGAAGAATGACACTACAGAATGATCAAGGGATCAGTCTTAGAGGAAGACGTAACAATTGTAGATATCTATGCACCCAACATAGGAGCACCTCAGTACATAAGACAAACACTAACAGACATAAAAGTAGAAATTGGCAGTAACACAATAATAGTAGGAGATGTTAACACCCCACTCACACCAATGGACAGATCATCAAAACAGAAAATTAATAAGGAACCACAAGTCTTAAACAATATATTAGATGAGATGATCTCATTGATATCTTCAGGACATTCCATCCAAATGCGGAAGAATACACCTTCTTCTCAAGTGCACATGGAACATTCTCTAGGATAGACCACATCTTGTGTCATGAATCAAACCTCAGTAAATTTAAGAAAATTGAAATCATATCCAGCATCTTCTCTGACCATAACACCATGAGACTAGATATCAATTTAAAGGAAAAAAAAAACTGTGAGAAACAGACACATGTTTAATCTCCAGACACATGTTTAATCTCCAGACACATGGAGATTAAACAATACATTTCTAAATAATCAACAGGTTACTGAAGAAATCAAAAGGGAAATAAAAGAATTTCTAGAAACAAATGACAGTGAAAACATGATAACTCAAAATCTATGGGATGTGGCCAAAGCAGTTCTAAAAGGGAAGTTTACAGCAATACAATCCTACCTCAAGAAACAAGCAAAACATCAAATAGACACCCTAACTTTACACCTAAAACAACTGGAAAAAGAACAACCAAAAAACAAACCAAAAAAAACCAACAGAATTTGTAGAAGGAAAGAAATCATAAAGATACAAGCAGAAATAAATGAAAAAGAAATGAAAGCAACAATAGTAAAAATTAATAAAACTAAAACCTGGTCCTTGGAGAAGATAAACAAAATTGACAAACCTTTTTCCAGACTCTTCAAGAAAAAAAGAAGAATCAAATTAACAAAATTAGAAATGAAAAAGGAGAGGTTACAACAGACAATGGAGGAATACAAAGGATTATAAGAGACTATTATAAATAGCTCTATGGCAATGAAATGGATAACCGGGAAGAAATGGACAGATTCTTGGAAAAGTTCAATCTTCAAGGATGGAACCAGGAAGGAATAGAAATTATGAACAACTCAGTTACAAGCCCTGAAATTGAAGCTGTGATCAAAAATTTCCCCAAAAACAGAAGCCCAGGACCAGATTGTTTCCTCCACCACTTTTAACTTCAGCAAGGTGCTCTATCAATGAGTAAATTCCTAGACTCAAAATATAACAAATACATGTAATATATGTGGATACATATGTATATGTAATATACATGTGTATATATATGTCTGGTGGTTGTTTAGTTACTAAGTCGTGTCTGACTCTTGTGACCCCGTGGACTATAGCTTGCCAGGCTCCTCTGTCCATGGGATTCTCCAGGCCAGAATTCTGGAGTGAGTTGCCATTTGCTTCTCCAGGGGATCTTCCTGACCCAGGAATTGAACCTGGGTCTCCTGCATTGTAGGCAGATTCTTTACCGACTGAGCTACAAGGGAAGATCCATATATATGTCTATGTGTGTGTATATGTGTGTGTGTGCACTAAATGCAACCAAGCTTCAAACGATATTACATTTCTAAGGACAGTGATGTTACTACAATCAAAATAATCTTTAAACATTTCTATATTGAATACATTTAACATATTGTTTCTCAGTAACTCACATGCTCTCAATTTTGTCTCGTGTTGTAATAAAATCCTACCTTTTTGATTAAGCGGTGGGCTCAATGCATTTATGGCTTGTTTTGTGTGACATACACAAATCAGTGTTTAAATCATGTTCAGTATATAAGAGATATTCATACAATGAAAGGTATTACAAACTGAGTCTCACTGGAGACACAACAGATTTATGGTTTCTACAAATAAATTTTTAAAAGGTAAGTAAAATTTTTATAGAAAAAGGAAAGTATTATTTAAAAGATATGAAAATATGTCCTAAATTAAAGAAAAGCCATAGTATTTTCATTGGTGAGAAAATTCACCATCTTGAAGTTATCACTATTCCAGTCAAAGCTCCAACAAGTGTTTATAGAAGTTGACAAATTGATTATAGAACTTTATATAGAAGTATAAATGTAAAAAATAGCCAAGAATATATTAAAAACAAGGGAGAATTGATTTCCAGATATCAACTCTTTTTATAAAGCTGGATAATTAAAGTTGTGACATACTGAAAGAGAAAGAGATGAATGGATCAGTGGTACAGAAGATTCAAAACTGTATACTTGTGTATCATTAAATCATGGAATAAAGCAGTGGTGGTGGACAGTTCTTTTCTTTTGTAACTTGACACATTTGTACATCCTTCTGGGATTCATGGTTTCAGATGAGAATTCTGTCATCCAGATTATCAATCTTCTATAAGCAATGCAAAGTTTTTTGGTTTTGTTTTGTTTTCTGTTTTAGCAAAAGCAGAGTGAGCTGATTAGATTAATTTTTCAGTTTGAATAGTTTTCAGAAACTTAGTGTTTACATGAAAAGAAAAGCTACTGTGAAATGATATACACATTCTAATAGAATTTACATGATACTTTTAAAATAGTCTAATAAATTGATTTTATTTATTTGTGGGCCCCAAATTATCAAAACAGTATAGAAGTTTTCATACACAATTTTTATTGTGGATGCCTCTCAAAGGGTGAGAGAGAATGGCACAGAGGTAAGGAGGAAAAACAGTGACCTTATCTTTCACAATGTATTTCTTCTCTAAAATCAGATTCTGTGAAAGTATAATGAGATATTCTTTTAGTCTGCACATTACACACATGTTTTTTTTTAGATGACTTTTTTTAATGTCTGAAAAGTAGAAGCTGCCATTAGTAAGAACTCTCATTTCAAACTGTTCTACTGGTGGTAATTTTGATAATATAATAAAAATAGTGAAGTTAATACCACATATAAAATATGCTAGAGAGAAATTGGAGAGGTTCACTAGATATATTTGCGAAAGTTGCAGTGCCAACAATGCAGGAGCTGGGACATGGACCCAATTGCAGGTCACTTTATTGGTTAAAATATGGACATTGCGACCGAGAGCTGTAATTAGGCATAGTTCTCCCTGAACTATAATTCTGTCTTAGGTGTCTCGAGGAGGTACGCCTAGAATCAAACGGGGAAATCTAATATAGTAAGTCATTTTTTCTCTTACTATAAATTACAGAATTGACCTTCAAATATGTTATTTCTCCACATAAAGTATAGTAGGTGGTATTCTCTAAAAATTATATTCTGTGAAGCAGTAAATTATAGGGCTCCTAAAACTACTACCCATCGTAATTTTTTAAAACATAAAACTCTCTTCACTAATGCAACTGTAGTTACCCAAAGTTAAGATATATATTTAGGTGTTGAAAATTTATCTGAATGCCTCTATGCCAGACTATAGCATTCATAGACCTTTGAGAAAGTGTTGACATTTTGATTTAGGCATATAAAAGTTTCTCTTTATTAGGTGTTTCTAATAAAGTAAAGGAAAAAAAAATAACTTCTTGGAGGAGAAAGTTACATTTTTGAGGCTTCTAGTTGTAAATCTCAACAACCTTTACCTTGTAAATCTATGATGCATATGAAATTTCATTTGTCAAGTGGGGAAGGCTTTAATACCCTCACAGCAAATGTACGATGCTCTGTATAGATCAGATAGAAAGTTTGATTTTGTAAAGGAATCCTTCCTCTTAACCTGTCATATTAACTGAATGTCAGGGACTTCTGAGTTCCCAGCTAAGCTTTTTCATGTTTTATCAGAAAAATCAGAGAAAGACACTACAAGAGAAAGAAACATTCCTTATAAGGTGATGCTGGTGGTTGATGGTTTAGTCGCTAAGTGATGTCCGACTCTTGCAACCCATGGACTCCAGCCTGCCAGGCCCTTCTGTCCATGGGACTTTTCAGACGGAATTCTGGAGCAGTTTGCCATTTCCTTCTCCAGAGGATTTTCCCGATGCAGGGATCAAACTCGTACCGCCTGTGTTGCAAGTGATCTGAATTACAGGCAAATTCTTTACCACTAGGCCACAAGGGAAGCCCCTATGAGGATGATAGTCAGCTAATAAACATATAAAGAAAATATCTTACATGTCTGCAGTCCTTAGAATGGGGAGACACTGTTTTAAGCACTTTAAAAATGTTGTTTAATTTTCACAATTGTTCTCTGAGATAGATACTATTACTATTGCTGTTTTATAGAATGAGGAAATAGAGTCACAGAGAAGAATGGTAACAATCCCAAGGTCACACAGCTAGGAAACAACGGGGGTGGGGTTTGAGTCCAAGCATCCCGACTCCAGAGTCTCAGTCTGAGTTATAGATCTCTCTCCTCTGTATATAACTTTATGATAGGACTTTGTTATAATTGTCAGTTTCATTCCTTTAGATATTATATACAACATAAGAAGTTTCAAGTTTTAAAGAAAACCATGACCTTATCAAATTTTTCAAATTTTAATGAACAGACAACTACATTTCTGCAAAGCTTTAATTAAAGTCAGTATGTAATCAGTAAGAAGAGCCATGCTCTCATAATTCTGAGAGTTAAACTAATAAATATTATTAAACTAATAAACATTTCCTAAGTAGGTTTGGTTTGAAAATTACCACTGCTATGAAACAATTGTATATATCAATAGTTTCATTTCTAAAATAAACTCTTTAACCAGTTTCTAATATGCATTAGACTACTTAGTAAAGGACAGCGTGGACAAACAAAGGCTTTAGCCTTGTGTAAAGAAATATGTGGTTCAAAAAGAAAACAAATGTATTTTTATAGTTTAATCTGAATACCAAATGCATTATATTCAATTAATTTGCTGTTCATGTTGATATTATATTCATTGATTTTTCATAATAGATTCTTATGTAATGTCCCAGACAGAGAAGGAGAGAGGAAAGCATATTTGTGAGCACATTAGGAGATGTGATATATTTTACATGAGATGTAGTAGAGAGAAATAAACAGAGTGCTGGAGTAACACTGTTGCTGGTGGACCAGTAGTAACAGAAAAGAGGAAAGAGTGTGAAACTGAAGGGTCTGTGTGCTGACCTCAAGATCAGAAGTTATCTCGAAAGTATAATAATGCATTGGAGAGTTTTAAACAGAGAATGCCCAAAATGGATTGTAATAGAATGCTACTCAAGCAGCAGCGTAAAGTTTAGTTAGGAGGGCATGACTGGGGGGATGGATATTGCAGGGTTAACTGGTAGTAGGGAGACAGCATTCAAGGCCAGTGAAGTAGGTAGGGCTGGGGATGAGCCTGAATAATCAGTGACATTGGATAAGGAAGGAAGAGAGTGAGAGAGTTTCTACAGGAGTTGGAGATTGTTGATTATATTAGTTTTCTATTGATACTGTAACAAATTACCACACACTTAGTGAATTAACGTACACTTACTATCTTACGGTTCTGGAGATCAAAGCCTGGAACAGTTTTACTGGGCTGAACACAAAGTGACGGAGGGCTGTGTTTTGTTTTGTTTTCCCCTGGAGGCTCTAAGGGAGCATCTATTTTCTGCTTTCTCCAGTTTCTAGAGGACTCCTGCATCCATTGGCCCATGACCCCTTCCTCCATCATCAAAGCCAGCTACATAGCATCTTCAAAATCCTCTCTCTGACCTCCGCTTTACGACTCACTTCCACCTTTTAAAGACCCTTTGAGTACACTGCACCCACCAGGATAATCCACAATAATCTTCTTACTCAAAAAATTTTACATAAATCACATCTTCAAGCTCTTTATTGCTGTGCATGGTAACAGTTTCACGGGTTCCAAAGATTAGGATGTGAACATTTTGGGGGGCCCAGTATTCTGAGCCCCACGTGATGCATTTTAGACTGATTTTCACATATTTGTCTTGGAAGTTTGGATAATTTGTGATGCTGTTCTCTGCTACAAAGAATAAAAGGAAAGAATGTTGATGGAAAAGCAAATTAGCTTATTTGTGGACTCACATTTTGAATTTGAGCTAACTCAATGTGGGACATCATATGGTTAACCTGTAGAGAATTGACCACATGTATTAAAAGAAGAGGGAATTAGAAGAGGGAATCTGGCCAAATACATTGATTTCAGAGCCATCAGTATTTAAATGCATGGTTGCAATGCTCCTTCAGGCCATTAAAGGAGTAACTGATTCTGAACCACTTCTCCTTCTGTAAACAGCTGTAAAACATGGCAAATAAAGAAGGCAGTGGTTGGAGGGCATTGGGCAAATATTGAAAAAGTATTTGAATTTTGCCATTTAATAAAATGCATTAATTTTGATATACAAGCAAGTCAGTGAGCACTTAGTAAGGTGAACAGAAAAAAAAGCACATCTAGATACAACTCAGAATGGTGTGAAGAACTATTGTTAAAGCTTTTGTATCTGTGTGTATTTTTATCCTGACAAAACATAGGGATTCAGATCAGAGAGAATGCCTATTATTTACTTTGAAAGCTTCTTAGGATAGGTTCCCCATACCCCAACTCCACATGAAGTGGTGCACTGAGGGCAGATATCGCCTGTACGTATGGAAGTGTCCATGACACAAGATAGGAGCTTAAAGATGCAGATTTAAGGCTTATATGTTTGACACAACAGCTAACTCTCTTCTTTCTGGAAAGGCAGAATGAACTTGGAAGAGTTAAGCAATTCCTGCTAGTGGGGAGGTGGGGAAGGTTCCTAGGTTCAATACACTTTGGAATGCAAACAAATGGCTAAAGGGGATGCAAGCCTGTAAATGTCTCAGGAGATCTCTCTCGCTTAGAAATAGCTGCCAAGGATTGTTTCCTTTCATGGATCCTTTAACCCAGGTTGCCAGTAGGTTTTTCTTCTGAAAGCCCCGGTCACGTCAAAATATGAAAGGACCATTTGTTTCCCAAAAAGTTTATACCAATACATCTAACAAATAAATAAAAATTGGCAAATTTCTTAAGAATTACGTTTAAAATTTACACAGAAATAAAAACTTGAATAGGCCTATGTGAAATGAAAGTCACTCAGTCATGTCTGACTCTTTGCGACCCCATGGACTGTCCATGGAATTCTCCAGGTTAGAAGCTGGAGCGGGTAGCCTTTCCCTTCTCCAGGGGATCTTCCCAACTCAGGGATTAAACGTAGGTCTCCTGCATTGCAGGTGGATTCTTTACCAGCTGAGCCACAAGAGAAGACAAAGAATACTTGAGTGGGTAGCCTATCCCTTCTCCAGAAGAATAGGCCTATACTTAAAATTAAATTTATAGTCATAATCATTTTTACAGATTAATGGTTTAAGTAATATATTCTTCTAGCATTTAAGAAATGTATGTCCTTACATAAACTTAGAATAAAGGAGAAGAAACAATTTCTGACTTATTCACTGGCATAACCTAACACCAAAACAAGGTAAAGAGATGATAAAAAAAAAGTTATAGGTAAATATCTTTTTGAGTATAGATGTAAAAACCGTCCTGAAAATACCAGCAAATTTAAACAAGGACCATACGAAAAGAAAAAAGAAATGAAAACTATTACAATATAAGTAAGCATGTATCCCAAATACAGTTCAAAACTCAATCAATGAAATTTATATAAACCAAAGATACAATTCATATTATCATCTCAGTAGATACAGGAAAAAACAACTTGGTAAAATTCATATCCATTTATGATGATAAGACTCACAGTTAGAAGAGAACTTTCTAAACTTGATAAAAGATAGTGGTGTTATTCAGCCACTAAGTTGCACGCTAGGCTTCCCTCTCCTTCACTATCTCCCGGAGTTTGCTCAGACTCATGTCCACTAAGTTGATGATGCCATCCATCCATCCATTGCGTCCTCTGTCACACCTCTCCTCCTGCCTTCAATATTTCCCAGCATCATGGTCTTTTCCAATGAGTCTGCTCTTCACATCAGGTGGCCAAAGTATTTGAGCTTCAGCATCAGTCCTTCCAATGGATATTCAGGATTGATTTTCTTTAAGATTGAGTGGTTTGATCTCCTTGCAGTCCAAATGGATTCTCAAGAGTCTTCTTCAGCTCCACAGTTTGAAAGCATCAATTCTTTGGCACTCAGCCTTCTTTATAGTCCAACTCACACATCTGTACATGACTACTGGAAAAACCAAAGCTTTGACTATATGGACCTTTGTTGTCAAAGAGAGGCCTTTGCTTTTCAATACCCTGTCTAGGCTTGTCATAGCTTTTCTTCCAAGGGAACAAGCATCTTTTACTTTCATGGCTGCAATCACTGTCTGCAGTGATTTTGGAGCCCAAGAAAATAAAATCTGTCACTGTTTCCACTTTTTCCCCATCTATTTGCCATGATGTGATGGGACTGAATGCTATGATCTTAGTTTTTTTGAATATTTTTTTAAGACAGCTTTTTCACTCTTCTCTTTCACCTTCATCAAGAGGCTCTTTAGTTTCTGTTTGCTTTCTGCCATTAGTGTGGTATCATCTGCATATCTGAGGTTATTGATATTTCTCCTTGCAATTTTGATAAAAGGTGTATATATATCTTTCATTATGCTTAATGGTGAAATGTTAAGAATTTTCTCTCTAAAACTGGGAATAAGACAATACTCACTTTTACCATTTGGATTTTTAATATTATTCTTGCAGTAACATTTTTATTTCTAAATCTGGAATTATTTCCTCAATGCACCTGGAACCAATTACCACAAATTTATCAGCTTAAAATAGTAAAATATTATCTTCTACAGATTTGAAAGTCTGAAATCTAAAATCAAGGTGTCATAGGGCTGCATTGTTTTCTGGATACTTCAGAGGGTCTTTAGTCTTTTTCCATTTTCCAAGGGCTGCCTGCATTCCTTATTATGGTTCTTTCTTCCATTTTAAGAGTGCATCACGTCAACCTCTGCTTCTGTCTCTGTATTTTCCTTTTTTTTTTTTTTTAGGTTACCTGCATACTATTTGTTTTTTTTTTGTTTGTTTGTTTTATTTATTTTTATTTATTTATTTATTTATTTTTAAAATTTTAAAATCTTTAATTCTTGCATGCGTTCCCAAACATGAACCCCCCTCCCACCTCCCTCCCCATAACATCTCTCTGGGTCATCCCCATGCACCAGCTCCAAGCATGCTGTATCCTGCATCAGACATAGACTGGCGATTCAATTCTTACATGATGGTATACATGTTAGAATGCCATTCTCCCAAATCATCCCACCCTCTCCCTCCCTCTGAGTCCAAAAGTCCATTATACACATCTGTGTCTCTTTCCCTGTCTTGCATACAGGGTCGTCATTGCCATCTTCCTAAAGTCCATATATATGTGTTAGTATACTG
The DNA here is from genome assembly GCF_001704415.2 of Capra hircus. NCBI lineage: Eukaryota > Metazoa > Chordata > Mammalia > Artiodactyla > Bovidae > Capra > Capra hircus. The sequence continues at coordinate 74,293,136 of NC_030814.1, forward strand.
TATTGGTGTTTTTCTTTCTGGCTTACTTCACTCTGTATAATCGGCTCCAGTTTCATCCATCTCATCAGAACTGATTCAAATGAATTCTTTTTTACGGCTAAGTAATACTCCATTGTGTATATGTACCACAGCTTTCTTATCCATTCATCTGCTGATGGACATCTAGGTTGTTTCCATGTCCTAGCTATTATAAACAGTGCTGCGATGAACATTGGGGTACATGTGTCTCTTTCAATTCTGGTTTCCTCAGTGTGTATGCCCAGAAGTGGGATTGCTGGGTCATAAGGTAGTTCTATTTGCAATTTTTTTAGGAATCTCCACGCTGTTCTCCATAGTGGCTGTACTAGTTTGCATTCCCACCAACAGTGTAGGAGGGTTCCCTTTTCTCCACACCCTCTCCAGCATTTATTGCTTGCAGATTTTTGGATCATAGCCATTCTGACTGGTGTGAAGTGGTACCTCATTGTGGTTTTGATTTGCATTTCTCTAATAATGAGTGATGTTGAGCATCTTTTCATGTGTTTGTTAGCCATCCGTATGTCTTCTTTGGAGAAATGTCTATTTAGTTCTTTGGCCCATTTTTTGATTGGGTCGTTTATTTTTCTGGAATTGAGCTGCAGAAGTTGTTTGTATATTTTTGAGATGAGTTGTTTGTCAGTTGCTTCATTTGCTATTATTTTCTCCCATTCAGAAGGCTGTCTTTTCACCTTGCTTATATTTTCCTTTGTTGTGCAGAAGCTTTTAATTTTAATCAGATCCCATTTGTTTATTTTTGCTTTTATTTCCAGAATTCTGGGAGGTGGATCATAGAGGATCCTGCTGTGATTTATGTATATTCTTTTCCTATCCTTCTTCCTTCCAGTTCCCTCTTATGAAGACTCTTGTTTATTGCATGGGGCCCCCTGGATAATCCAGGATGATCTACACATCACCACATCTTTACTCATATTTGGAATCTCATTTGCCATGTAGATAATATATTTGGAGATCACAGGAATTAGAATTTAGACATCTTGGCGAGGGGAGCTATCATCCAAGCACAATAAACAACATATATGACAATCCTATATCTAGTATTATGCTATGGAACAATATTGAGCATTTTTACCCTAAAATTGGTAATAAGGTAAAGATGTCCAGCTGGCTCTTCCAAAGTGATCAGATAGACACCTTAGCTGGAAACTCAGGCATCAGGTAGAATCCATGATATTTTTGTGACCCAACTACGGAAGTCGCACTGAGTCACTGCTTCCATGTTCTATTGCTTACGCCAGCCCTAGATCAAAGGGGAGAAACTCTCTCTCAACAGGAGGAGTAGTAAAAATTTTGTGGCTATCTTTAATCTATCACACTATCCTTTCTCCTCAAATTGAAATTTATAGTATTAGCACAGTTTCAACCAACATCACAGAAAGATCTTTGTTTTCTTTTGGTAGAAATCATAAAATTGATTTTAAAGCTTCAGTTAGAAGTGCAAAGAACTTAGAATAGCCAGATAGATGTGAAAAATAAAAACACATTTGGAGGACCCACACATACTTTATTTCAGTACTTAAATGAAAACTACATTTCAAGGCAATATAGTATTGGTATAAAGACAGAGAATCAAAATACAAGCTCACATATACATGGCCAGTTGATTTTCAAAAGGGTACTACCTTGCTGGAGGGAAATGGTCTTCTAACAACTAGTGCTATGAAAACTAGATGTGGGTTTTTTTTTTTTTTTTGAGTTTTTGAAAATTTTACTTAGCAGAGATGATTTCAGGAGGTTTTTAAAAAATTAATTATTATTAGAGTACAGTTGATTTACAATGTTGTATTAGTTTCTGCTCTAAAACAAAGTACATCAGTTATACATGTATCTACTCTTTTAAGAATCTTTTCCCATATAGATCACTACAGAGTATTGTGTAGAATTCCCTGTGTTGTACATTAGGTTCTTACTAGTTATCTACTTTATGTATAGTAGTGTGTATTTGTGAATCCTAGTTTCCCAATTTATTCCTCCACCTCCCACCCCCTTGGTAACCATAAGTTGATTTTTTGCTTTGTATGGTAAATGAGTTAGTTTGTAAAACTAGATATTTGTTTGGAAAAAAAAAAACAAAACAAAACAAAACATGAAATCACTTGAAACCAAACATGAAACATAAGAAATTTATCATGTATCTAAATTAAATTCACTAAGTATAATTCTTCTAGAAGGAAATATAGAAGATTAGCTTCACAACCTAGAGATAGATAGAGATTGTTGGTATGACACAAAAAGCATTAAACTTAAAAGAAAAAGTGCTAAGTATGACTCATCAAAACTTAAGATTTTTACTACTAAAAGACTTTAAGAAAATGAAATATAAGCCACATACAACAAGACAATATTTGTAAGGCATGTTTTGACAAATTATCTATTTCTAGAATTCACATCAGTAATGATAAGAAAAAGAACACAGTCAAAAATCAACTGGTACAATATTTGATTTGACATTTCATAAAAAATGACTTATAAATGGCCAATAAGTACATGAAATTATCCCCAGCATGATGTTCAATTGGGATATGCAAATTAAAACTACATTGAGAACCTACTTCACAGACATTAAAATAGTAAAATTTAAAAAGTATCAGTGAGGCCATTAATGAGTAACTGCCGATTTCTGACACTGCTAGAGGAGAGTTAAAATGTAAACACTTTTGGAAACTCTTTGGTTGTTTCTTATAAACATATAATTACCATTTGACGCAGTGATTCCCCTTATAAGAACTTGCCCCCAAAGAAATATCAGCTTATATCCACCAAAAGGCTTGTATATACATGTTCATGACATTTTATTAATAATTAAAATATTAGAAATAGCTGAACAGTCTTGTGGACACAGCAGGGGAAGGAGGAGGTGAGATGGACTGAGAAGAGTAGCACTGAAACATGTACATCACCATGTGTGAAATAGACAGCTAGCGGAAAGTTACTGCATAACACAGGGAGCTCAACCACGTGTTCTGTGATCACTTAGAGGGATAGGGTTGGGAAGGGGTTTTGGGAGGGGGAGGTTCAAGAGGGAAGTAATATATGTATACCTGTGGCTGATTCACATTGTTGTACGGCAAAACCAACACAACATTGTAAAGTGATTATCCTCCAATTAAGAATAAATTAAAAACAACAAAAAGGCATAGATGAGATGTCCATCAACATGAGAATGAATAAACTGTATATTCATACAATTAACCTATAGATATAATACTAGATGAATCAAAAAAAGAATGCTGAATGAAAATATGCCTTACACAAAAGGTACTCACTCTATTATTTAATTTATGCAAAGTGTTACAATAGGTAAGATGAATTAAATTAGTGTTGGTTTCTGGAAATGGGTGGAGGCTAAGAATGACTTGATAGGGCTTGAGGGAAATTCTTAGGGCTATAGAAATGTTCTATAATAAAAGGGGTTGGGTTGCACAGATTTATGCATCTATAAAAACTCAGGAAATGAATATTTATTTTCATATACCTCATTGTATATAAATTTTATTTGAAAAACTCTGTATGAATACTAAACTCTCATTAATGATGTACAGGCTGAAATATTTGGGGAAAAGTGAACTGATATCTGCAATATATTTTGATGCCTGCAGTTTACTTTGGTTAGAAAAAAGGGATGATGCATGAATAAATATGTCACAAAATAAGTATAATAAAATGTTAATAGTAGAATGTAGGTGGTGTGTGTATGAGAATTCACTGCCCAGTTCTTTCAACGGGGGTGTATATTTGAAATTTTTCACAATAAAATTAGACAAAAAATAACAGAGGGTACTCTAGATGCACATTGCTTACACATCAAAATATTATATGTTTGATAGAATCCATTCCTTTTTGCCGCATATTCTGCAGCCATTCTTTACAGTGAACCTCCTGAGAAAAGAGGATTTATTCCCAACCTTATATTCCTATGTGGCTTTTTGACTCATAAGGAGAAGTGTGAATATCTTTCTTAAGCTGGTGGCTTGAAAACCATAACATGGCTTGCCTTTTGTTACTGTTGTCCGTCTGCTGTAAACCTAGAGATTATAGACTTCTCCGTGAGCCTGACACTTGTTTGATGATGTGGGGCAGAGCTGTCATTTGTCCAAAATGTGCATACATGAGAGAAGACAAAAAGCATATTCCTTTGGAGCCCCCGAGATGCTATTTGTTGTCACAACATCATCTAGTATAGTATAGTCTGGTGTTTGATAAGAGGAGAGATTAGGAGATAGATGACCAATAAATAGTAGATGGGTAGGTAGGTTGATAGGTAGGTAAGTAGATAGATATATAGGCAGATTTAATGTTCTTTCACATTAAGTAACTAGCAGATTTTAGGAAAATGTTTAAGTATCCATGAAACATTAGCTTTGAAGTTCTCATGTCCCATCAGACAACCAACATTAATAACATGAGAGAGTATCTTAGAGTTTAAATCTGCTACTCCTGATTAAGCCAAGAGTGGTCAAAGTATCTTCAGTAGTACAGTGCACTTTGACTGGAAATTATGCCTGTATCTCTTCATGTCAGTTACAACACATAGCCACCCATGTGTTGCAGATATTCTTTAAGAAACTATGTTTGGTTTGATGATTATGTTAACAGTTATATTAAAGGATGAGGGTGCTAAATTTCTTTGATGCTAAATCAAACTACAGACAAAATGGAAACCAATTAGAATAAACAGGACAATTTATCACATAAGAATACTTTACTCTATGTCAAAAGTCCTTCCCTAGATCTATACTGTTTTAACTTTGATCTTTTGCCATTGAATTCTTTGGTAAATTTCATGTTTCCACCATGAATAGCATACATCTTTGTCTGACCCAACAATATTTGCATATATCAGGTCTTTTAGGGCCACATGTTTATATCCTCCAATATGATGACCTTCAAAGAGAGAGAAAGAGGAAAAAGGAGAGAAAATCTCTAAACTATATAGCACTCCTAATTCTAAAATCATAATTTCAGGGAGCATCTGGCATATTAAAAAGTTCAAACAAATGATACTGCAATACTGTATTACAAGGATTTTCTTCAACAATGATATTGATCCTTTTCACTTTAACAATATAACAGTTTCATTTCAGGCCTTGGCACTTGTGAAAAGATAAAAATCCAGAATGACAAGATTGAGAAAAAGAAGACAAACTGGTCAGAGGGAAAATGAAGAATCACAGGGTGTAAAGAAACAATATATATGCAGATGTGAGGTGATGAGAAGCCTTAAAAATGAAAATACTGACACAAAATAAAATGCAGGGACAAATTTCCTTAAAAGCTGAATTCTGTACAATTTGGGTGACAGTCACATTATGGCAATACACAAAATAGTAATTATTTATAGTAAGTGCTTCTATTAACCTTTTCCTAGATCCAATATTTGGTAGATGCCAATTTCATGGTATTCAAGCAGAGTCAAAATACTGATTCAGCTTCAAAGGTAATAGATGCCTATATTGGAAAAAGAGTCATTCTAGTAAATGATTATCATAAGTAAGAAGTTATATAAAGACAAATGACTTGAGCTATTTAAATGCATAAAAATATGAGGATGAAATATACAGTAATTTTCTGGTTCATTTTTCTAGGTTGCTAGGTTCAAAAATATTTTAAGGCAAGTACATGTATGGTCATTTACAGTTTAAGTGTGAGAGTAGATAATCTCTTTGTCAGGTCAGCTGGGTCACAAAGCAAGACAAGCCATAATAATCTACTAATGTTGGTAGATGCAAATTGCAGTGTGCTTTTAATAACTTCGGCTCTTATTATTTAAATTGTTATAAGACAAGCAGCCAGTTTTTCTCTGTTGGGTCTTTGTCATATTTCTCTTTATTTTGTCCCTCTTAAGCTCATTCTTAGTTCTAGAATGTAGTGTTTCTGTCATTATACTTGTCCACTCTTTCCATCACTTTCTCATTATTATGGATTGGCACTAAAACAAAAACAACCAAAGCATATTACTTCTTGTCTACTGACTTGTACATGTATGTGCTTCGATCTGAGTGTGTTTATATGTGGAGGAAACATGGAAGATGGTATCAAGAAAGAGGTTAAAAAGAATGAGGTTAAAAAGAAAATATCATGAAGACTTTGACAATTTTAATTAATACTTGGAGAGATAGTTATTAACAATGAAACAAAGAACAAACAATCACAAGAGAAAAACCTTAATGGCTCCACTTCTTCATAGAGATATTGGGTCACTAGTCATATTAAAATAACACTTCGAAATGTTGGGCTATACTTTAGGAGGAGAACAATTATGGTTATGCAACACATGTAGAAAAGAGACTCCATGCAGCTTGCTTGGGGCTGGTGCATGGGGATGACCCAGAGAGATGTTGTGGGGAGGGAGGTGGGAGGGGGGTTCATGTTTGGGAACGCATGTAAGAATTAAAGATTTTAAAATTTAAAAAAAATAAAAAATTTAAAAAAAAAAATAAAAAATAAAGAAAAAAAAATAAAATCCCATGGGAAAAAAAAAAACTTTATTAAAAAAAGGATGAGTGAAGTATTGCTGAAATGTGGAAATCTGGCTGGGTACCATGCTTTTTCTCCCCTTCACGTTTGCAGTTGATGTGTTTTTTTGTTTTTTTTGTTTTTTAATATATCTTAAAGGACATAAGATTAAAAAAAAAACACCTAAATTTGTAATATGACAGATAACCTAATAATTGTATCTACATTAAAATGACAAACATGATACTGCTGCTTGTCAAATAAAAAAATAAAGAGAAAAAAATAAAACAAAAAAAAAAGAAAATATATTGAAATAAACATAGCACGTGCTACCTATGGCTTTGTAGTAAAGGTGAGAATAATATGACCATGGCAGTTACTAAAGGATGAAGAAAGATGAGCGAACGTTGAAATAGGATTCATATAAAATAATGAGAGATCTGAGAAAGGATATTCTATTTGCTTCTGTTTAAAAAAAGGAGGGAGTTCAAATAAGTGGGAAGTTGAATCAAATTAAGTGTTGCCTAAGAGAAGGAAATGAAAAAAATCTCGGAAAAGAGATTGATTGAGCGCGATTAGTGGATGAGTCTAGGGAACATTTATAAGTTCTCATTCTGATTGGATTTGAAGAGGAAAAAATCAGTGAAATGGTTAGAGGAAATAGTTGATTATTGGTCCACTCTGTGTAATCATGTAGTAGCCTGGCCTTAGGATGACCTTCCGAAGCTTGGAGAACCCTGAGTTCAAAATTGTACCAGGGGGAACTATAAAAGTTAGGAGTGAAAATTAGGCTTCACTAGTCTTAAGCTTCAGCATGAGAGTCAATTCTAGCAATTTTCAATAACTGTCATTCATAGAAAAACAGTCTTGGAGATAGAGCTCTTTTGAAGGTCAGCAAAAGAGAAGCAGGCATAAGATCTGGAAAAAAAAGCAGAATCTGAGATGAGATGAAATGACTGATATTTCAGGGACACACTATAAAGAGGATTTGTTTTGTTTTCTTTTTTAAACAAGGAAGGAATCTATTATTCTCAAAACCTTCAGGGAGAGGAAGTCAGATAAAGCAGGGCCTAATCATTCATGCAAGCAGAGCAGGAGGAAGTTGCTGATATAAATGAATGGTAATTGGATTGCTGCAAAGACTAAGATGATCATTGTAGATTCAGCCAGGTCCACACCCCACTTTTAGTTACTTTAGTGACTTGTGTATGATCTAGTAAAAGATCTTCATTCTGAATTGTTCACTTTTTTTTGTATAAACAACACTTTTTTTCCCAAGAGTATCTGCTTTGCTGAGAGTCACTAGTCAATATAGGGGAAAGGAAAATACTGGCATGGCTGGGAGTTGAAGACTAACATTTTAACATAACACTCCATCCCATATTTATTCTCTCATCATTGAAAAACAACACATCTCTCTCTCTCTCTCTTTTTTAAATATCTAGACACAGAAACAAGAAAGTAAAATAACATAACTGGATATGTGTATGTCCTGGGTCAGAGACTGGCCATAGTAGTGAGCTTGAGGAACAGAGATATATCATAACACTCATTTAAAATGATTATATTCAAACTATGGATTAAGATATCTAAGTCCTCAGGTTCCCATACAATGAGGCTGATGAAATTGTCAGAAATGCTCTGTCTTGAGCAGAGAGTCTAGCTGCACTATTCTCAGCTGTATAACTTACATTCTCTATTTTGCTGTAGACCATTGGGATCTGAAGTGTATATGACTGCCATAATTCTAAAAATTATGTAATTAGAGTTCTGTAATTATTCAAAACAAAGCAGGTAAATATACACACACTGATATATCCCTATGAGTGTGTACATATATGTATGTGTGTATATATATATATATATATATACTCATGCACATATACATAATTTTAGAATTTTATAAAATGTGCATATAGAACATATATGTGGTATTCATAAATTCTTTAGATCTTCAAGTAACCTTATTAAATATACTCACTTTTAAAGATGGATCTTTTTTAAAGTAGTTGGTGTTAAAAGATGTGTCTCTTTTGCTTTTTAACTTGTGGGTCATGTTAATAATTAAACAGTCACTTGGTGCATAAAAAGTGGGAGTAGGGAATGAAGAAGAATAAATGTTGAGAGAAAGGAGAGGCAGAGAGGAGGCAGAGGTGAATATAGTCAAGAGTCAGAAATAAGCCAGAAAACAAGCGAGAAATGCAAAGTAAGGAATGTTAAGTTAACCTTTGATTCAGAAGATTGTGTCTCTACAACATAATGCACAGAAATCAATTTTTATTCTGTTTGGAAACCAGGATGTGACAGGTGGCTGAACTCCACCCTCTACTAAATCCCAAGCTTCAATTATGGATTGAATTCCTGTCATTCTTTATATTTTTTGTTTACTTTTCACAAGAACTAAAACAAATCAATGGTGAGGCAAGGAGAAGGAGTGAGGCAGAGAATAGAGAAGAGGAAATATTATATTGACTATAGACTACTTCACACAGATTTCTCACTGCTTTAAAAGTGCTTGTCCTCCAGCATGAGTTCTTGTGTTCTTTGTAATGAAGTTTCTTAAAGATAGCAAGCTGGGACTCCCACAGGAAGGAAGGTTGTTATTCTAAGCTCATCCCTGTTATGTACTGACTTGTGTATGTTAAGTCCATTTTGAGGCGGACTCTGGGTTCAGAGATCTTGAAGGTCAGGAAGCAGATTTCGAAAATAGGGTGTGGTGCATTTTTTGGATATTAACTTCTGACCTGGCTAAGAACTGTTTCTGATCCTCAGAACAACTGCCAAGGGGTTACAGGTTTCTAATAAGCTGGTTACTGGCACAATAAATAAATGCACTTCCAAGGTAAATATGTCTGTCTCTCTCCAGGTGTGTAAGATATTGCTGAAAAATTTGTGTATGCTTTCATTCCTTGGTGGCTCGAACGGTAAAGAATCTGCCTGCAATGCAGGAGACCCAGGTTCAATCCTTGGGTTGAGAATATTCCCTGGAGAAGGAAATGGCAACCCACTTCAGTATTCTTGCCTGGAAAACTCCATGGAGAGATAAGCCTGGCGGGCTACAGTCCATGGGGTCACAAAGAGTTGGACATGGCTCAGTGACTGACACTTTCACTTCTTCACCTTCGTCTACATTGGCCCTTAAAATACAGAAATCTCTCAGTTCACCTTTGCCAAAAGAGGCTAATGATTGATAATTGAGGTACATATTTTATTTCCCTCAGGCAACCCATTGAAAACTTTGGTGTGAAATGATGGCAGAGCAGTTTTGTAGTTGTTTGGCTCTGAGTTTACTCTAAAGATACCCAGGCCTGGCTGAAAGGCAGACACTCACACCCATAGAAGCAAGTCATCCAAATAGATTTTAAAATTATAGTTTTCTTTTTTTTTTCTTTCTTAAGCTTAAAAACCTCTTAGGACAGTTCATGTTCAAAACATGGTAGAGATCAGTTTTCAGAGAAAAAGGCATGTAAAAATTCCTTTGTGTTCTTTGCATTATCAAACATTACAAGTTTTGCACTCACTTCGTGTAGACAGGCGATCAAGCAAAGAGCAGGAGCTGATTTCTTCAAGTCAGAGAAAAGCTGAGGCAATTTGTGGGCCCAGTTTGGTGTGGAATTTTATATGCTCTGTGGTGACCACTTTCAACTTAACGTTCTTTTAGAATCTTTAGAAAAATTATTAACAATGATTGTCTTATCTCTTCAGTGTTCGAACACATTCCCCTGCCCTTTTGGCTCAAAGTGGAAAATCTGAATCATTGAATCATATTTACATTGATAGACAATTCTTCATTTGCTGAGATAGACTTCATTTGTCAAGATGGGCAACTGAAGCCTTCTTCAATCTTGCCATCCTTATCATTCCTCACAAGTTCAACCGCACTGAGGTTCACAAGGTCAATACATTTTAAAAGAAAACAATTGTTTCCCGTAGTTACTTTTATGAAGCTCCTTCTAACTCCTATCTGGCCTGAGGTCAAGTGAGGGTCAGTTCAGTTCAGTTCAGTTTCTCAGTTGTATGGACTCTTTGCGACACCATGAACTGCAGCATGCCAAGCTTCCCTGTCCATCACCAATTTCTGGAGCTGGCTCAAACTCATGTCCGTTGAGTCAATGATACCTTCCAACCATCTCATCCTCTGTTATCCCCTTCTCCTGGTTTCAATTTTTCACAACATCAGAGTCTTTTCAAATGAGTCAGTTCTTCACCTTAGGTGGCCAAAGTATTGGAGTTTCAGCTTCAGCATCAGTCCTCCAATGAATATGCAGGACTGATTTCCTTTAGGATGGACTGATTTGATCTCCTCCAAGTGTTATGCCCAAGTTGCGAAATCTCCCAGTGACCACCAGGGAGCTGATATCTGATGTAAAAGCAAGAGAGTTTTTATTACCAAGCTCGAGCTGGGGCTCCCACCATTACCGACGCAGCGGCTATAGGGAGGAGCCCCAGGTTTTGGATTACATTGCTTATATAGGGAGTGTTCATGAAAAAAAGAATTTCTAGGTAGGGGGACGTCTGATTGGTCACTTTCTTTCAAAGGGTTGTGTGTTGGTTTGTGATTGGTCCCTATTACCTAGGTAGACCACAAGTTCCTGAACGTTAAGTCAGGAGATTCTGGTCTGGGGTCTGACTGGCTCGTGGGTGGTGGGGTGAGGTCAGGGGATTTCCAAAGGCTCTTTTCCTGGAACCTTACAAAATGGAGTTTTTCTGTTAACAAAATGGAGTAACTTAGATTCTTCATTCCCCCCTTCTCTAGGATCCAGAACAGACCCAATCATGGGTCTGGCATCAGCTCTATAGTATCTCCCGCTAAGGGGACCATTGGCAGGGCCGTATATTGCGATCTGAGTACCATGAGCTGCACCGTGTTCATGCGACTTTTAATGAAGACCACCAATTTGTTTAGTAAGCATGGCCCGAAGGTGAGTAGCAGTAACAAGATAATCAGGGGCCCCACCAAGGAAGATATGAGAGTTGCGAACCAGGGGGAGGAGTTGAACCAGGATTCAAACCAATTTTGAGACATTTCTCTTTCTCTTTTTCTCTGACTCAGCCCTTCTCTTATCTTGGCCAGGGACTCCCTGACTACCCCCGAGTGATCCACATAAAAACAACATTCTTCCCCTAAAGCAGCACATAGGCCCAACTGTTGGAGAAAAACCAAATCCAATCCCCTTTTATTCTGCAGTACCACTTCTGCCAGAGAACTCAGTGACTCTTGAAGGTGGCTGACTGAGCTTTCTAGTCTTTCAATATCAAGATCAATGCCTGCTCTTAGGCTAGAATAGTGTTGATTCTGCACTATTAAAGAGGATATCCCAGTTCCTGCCCCAGCCACCCCTAACCCCAGTAGGGCTGTGAGGGTTAAGGCTGAGACTGGCTCTCTCTTGGACCAGTGTGAAGCTTCTAGTTTCAGGAGGATTTCATCATTGGAGTGATAGAACAGTCGGGGGACTAATAGTACCAACACGCAGAAATCTTTGGAGTCATTTAGCACCTGCCCATGAACGCAAGGGGCTAAGCCCGTGGAGCAGGCCCATCAATTTTCTTGGGGAGGCACCAGGTACCCGGTTGTCTTTATAGAATCTGTAGAATTGCAGAGGCGTTGGTAGGTTTGGGGGACATTCCCTAAGCAAAGGCCCTGCCTGGTTACTCGTTGGAGGGTTAATCTGGCATCTCCTTTTTGCTGCTGTCGACAAGCTCTGTGTTCTCTGGTTTGAATGTAAATTCCCGGGACAGCTATACCTTCATAATAGGGGGGTTTGATGTCATAAGATAACCAGCAACTGCTAGTCAGGTCTGGGCGAGTGGAATTTAGGACCCGATAGGTGTTGATTATCATATTAAATAATGGGTCCTGATCGTCTTTAATGTTAGGTCCCATAAGGCTAACTTGAGGGGAGTTGTTTGTATTAGTGATGTAGGGCCCGGGAGGCATTTGGGTAAGCTCTTGAGCGGGGGTGTGGGCAGGCCGAATGGGGGCATGGGTAGGCTCTCATGTCACTAAGACTGAATTGGGCCCTATGCCCTGATTTGGGCTGATCTGTATGGATCCTACTTTCAATCTGACGGTAAACAGAAAACCATTATCATATCCTGACTGATATAGCCGGAGGCCCCAGGATCGTCTGGCTTCCCAGCCGGGGGATTTTTTTTCCTTCAGTTGAGAATTTGAGCCTCACCAGATTGCAAAGAAAGTTCATACAAGGCCCAGTTATGAGGGACTCCCTTTCATGTCCCCCAGTTGACCCAGTGGGCCCTGGAACGTGACCCAAGGTAATCAAGTAACCACAAATAGGGGGCTCCCAATCGACCATCCCCGTTGACTCGCATCCCCAAGCGGCACAGTAAAACTTGTCAGCCCCCCCGCAGTTATTGATAGTCGCCTGGTTCTGTCTCCCTCCGGGGCACACTTAGAAGGGTGTTTCCCGTAAGCTTGCCTGTTGAATGTAGTGGCTGCATCCAGGTCCTGAGTTAGTGGGGGGCCGAGTATTGCACCTATTAGTGCCAGCCCCACATTTGGGCTTGGCGGGCATCTTTACCTTGCATTCACCGATGTCCCAAGATCCTACAGCCAGAAGACAGAGGTCGAATTCCAAGTCCAGCCACCAGGTGTTTTTGGGATGAATGGCTGAGGTGGAGTTAATTACTTCTCCCGTAGTTGCGCTTAGAATCATCCAAATCAGGTTCAGCAGTTGATGAGGGTTAGCTGCAGCACTAAGCCGTAGGGACAATAGCATAAACAGTACTTTTATCGCCTTTGTAGCTTGAGTTTGAGTGGATTTGTTTTGTCCAGTTTGGTCTTCCATTGGGGAAGGAATTCTTCCCTTAGGGCAAACAGGTCCACAGGCCGTACATGGGTGTAGTGAACCCAAGTAGATATGCCGTCAACTTTGAGAGCAGTGGGTATCGTCAAGACAACTAGGAAGGGCCCTTTCCACCTGGGCTCTAGGGTCTCTTGACGATGGCGGTGCACGTACACCCAGTCTCCTGGTCGGTAGCGGTGGCGTTCAGGTGGTGGGCCTGATTCATATAATGCCTTGAGCTTCTTCCACGTGTCCCTGTGGGAGTATTGTAAGGACCGGAGACAAAAGAGTAATCTTTGATCATCTATCTCTTTTAGCACCTCTATTTTTAGGTTAGGAATTATTGGGGGAGGTATCCCATACATAATTTTGAAGGGGGTAAGTCCCAGTTGGTAGGGGGAGTTTCACACCCGGTATAGGGCAAAGGGGAGGAGAGCCACCCAGTCCCCGCCAGTCTCAGCAACTAGTTTTGTTAATGTTTCTTTGAGTGTCCTATTCATCCTTTCTACTTGTCCTGAGCTCTGGGGCCTATAAGCGCAATGCAACTTCCACCTAGCCCCCAAAGCCCAGGCTACCCCCTGGCTTACCTGAGATACGAAGGCTGGCCCATTGTCCTACCCCACCTGTGTAGGAAACCCGAACCGCGGCAAGATGTCTTCAGTCAGCTTTTTGGCCACCACCTGTGCTGTTTCTCTCGGTGGGGAAAGCTTCTATCCACCCTGAGAAGGTATCTACGAATACCAGTAGATATTTGTATCCATGTTTACCCGGTTTTACCTCAGTGAAGTCCACCTCCCAGTATGCTCCTGGCCGACTCCCGCTTTCTCTAGACCCGTGGTTGGCTGGGTGACGGGCAGCGTTGGTGAGCTGGCAGGCCTTGCAGGTTGATACGGTATTTTGTAGCGTCGATCTGACGTCTCTCATGGTAATCTTGGCATGTCTAATCAGGTCCTGCATCTTGCGGGTTCCCAGGTGAGTGGCGTGATGCATCCCCAGTAACACCTGCTTTCCTAGTTCCTCCGGGAGGATCAGGGAGCTGTCCGGGGCCTTCCACCTCCCGGCCAGTTGTTGGGTCATAGGCAAACTTTCTATCCAGTCTAAGTCTCTTGGTGAGTAGTTGGGTAAAGCTGGCAGAACAGGGCTCCCGGGGTCTGGCAGTTGAAGTGTGGCTTCTATCACGGTGCCCTGGGCTGCATCTCGGGCTGCTCTGTCTGCCAAATTGTTTCCCCTTGAGGTCAGGGTGTCTGACTTTTGGTGTCCCGGGCAGTGTATTATGGCTAGTTTCTTAGGAAGCCATATGCCGAGAGGAGGGCTTTTATTTCTTCTTTATTTTTGATCGTTTTACCCTCGGCCGTGAGGAGGCCTCTCTCTGTGTAGATGGCTCCGTGTATATGGGCAGTAGCAAAGGCGTATTGGCAATGATGTTAAGTTTTTTGTCCTTCCCCAAATGGAGTGCTTTTGTTAGGGCGATTAGTTCAGCCCTTTGAGCCCAGGTGCCCGGAGGTAGTGCTTCCGCCCACACGATTTGGGTTTCCGTGGTTACGGCTGCCCCTGCATACCTGAGCCCATCTGGGACGAAACTGCTTCCATCCGTGTACCAGGTAACTTCAGCATCCTCTAGAGGGCGATCTTGCAAGTCCTCTCGCGTCCCATGTACCTGGGCTAGAATGTCGCTGCAGTCGTGGACTGGGGCTTCCAAATCCAGGTTAGGAAGCAGTGTAGCCGGATTGAGAGCAGTAGGCTGCAGAAAGATGATTCTGGAGGGGTTTAGCAGTAATCCCTGGTAGTGGGTCAGCCGAGCGTTGCTGATCCACCTATCTGGGGGTTCTTTTAGGACACCCTCAATGGCGTGGGGGGTGGTGATCTGCAACTCTTGCCCCAGTGTCAGTTTATCTGCATCCTTGACCATTAGGGCCACTGCTGCAATCATGCGGAGGCATGGGGGCCAGCCTGATGCCACGGGGTCTAGGCGTTTAGACAAGTGAGCCACCGGGCTTCCAAGGTCCCAGATGCTGCGCCAGTACCGCTTTTGCCACTCCTTGTTTTTCATCTACATACAGGAGAAAGGGTTTTGTAACCTCAGGCAACCCTAGGGCGGGGGCTGACAGCAGGGCCGTGTTAATAGTCTTGAAAGCGGTCTCCATCTGCTCCGTCCAACCGAAAAAGATGGTACTTTTTGTGGCTTCGTATAAGGGTTTAGCCAGTTCCACATAATTTGGGATCCAAAGACGGCAGAAAACAGAGGACCTCAAAAATTCTCTCACCCTTCGAGGTGAATCTGGGGTAGGGATTTTGAGTATCATCTTCTTTTGTGCCTCTGACAGCCGTCTCTGTCCTTCCTTTAATACATACCCTAAGTAGGTGACCTCTGGTTGGCATATCTGAGCCTTTTTGGCTGAGCCTCGGTACCCTAATTTTCCAAGGGTCCGCAATAGTTCTTGGGTGCCCATAAGGCAAGTCTGTTGGTCCTTTGCTGCAATTAAGAGGTCATCTACATATTGTAACAAGGTTAGTTGGGGGTGTTGTTGTCTGAACTCACCCAGGTCCTTATGGAGGGCCTCATCGAAGATGGTGGGAGAATTCTTAAATCCCTGTGGCAGCCAGGTCCAGGTCAGCTGGCCATTAATTCCTTCTTCCAGGTCAGACCATTCAAAAGCAAAAAGGTCCTGGCTCTTGGATGCCAGGGGGAGGCTGAAGAAAGAGTCCTTTAAATCTAAGACCATATACCAGTGATGGTCTGGTAGGAGTGAGCTCAGGAGGTTGTATGGGTTCGGCACAGTAGGATGAATATCTAAAACTCGGCGGTTGACTTCTCATAAATCCTGTACTGGCCGATAGTCATGAGAATTTGGTTTTTTGACAGGGAGCAGGGGGGTGTTCCAGGCCGACTGGTGGGGTCTCAAGATTTTCTGGGCTAGGAGCCTGCGGATATGGGGGGTGATCCCCTGTCGGGCCTCCAGGGTCATGGGGTATTGTCAGACCCGGACAGGGTTGGCCCCTGGCTTGAGATCTATGTATATAGGAGGGTGGTGTCTGGCCAAACGGTTCCCCCTGTCTCGGCGCATGCATCAGGGAATTCATCTGGCCATTTTTGAATGTCTGCTTGGGGGAGCGTCGGTTTTTGGTGCAACCGATATTCATCCTCTAATTGAATTGTCAGTACTTGAATCAGTCTGCCCAGCTGGTCAAGTATTTTAGTTTCCCCCAGGAGGAAGTGAATCTAGGCCCCCGTTTTGGTCAACAGGTCTCTTCCCAACAGCGGGAAGGGGCATTCCAGAATGACCATGAAAGAGTGGGATACCCGGCCCGCACCCAAGTCCTCTGATCTTCGGGTAGTCCACTGCTGTTGTTTCATTCCAGTAGCCCCCTGCACCCAAGAAGTCTTTCCGGCCAGTTTTCCCTGGGGCTCTAGCAAAGCCGAATATTGAGCCCCTGTATAGACAAGGAAGTCAATTGGGGTCCCCTCCACTCTTAGGGTTACCCTGGGTTCAGGGAGGGGTGCCAAACCCCGTCCTCCCTAATTGCTCAGTTCTTTGACGGCCAGGATGGGGGTCTTTCGTGGTCCCTTCTGTTTCTTAGGGCATTCCTTGGCCCAGTGTCCTTCCTCTTTACAATAGGCACATTGGTTCTTTCCTCATGCTGGTCACGTATTGGGACGGCTCTTACCTTCAGCAGTCAGGCGGCGCTACTGGCGCCCCCTCTCTCCCGAGTCAGGAACTGTTGCAGCCAGCAGGATGCGTGCCGTGTTATGGGTTTGGCGATCTGCTGCTTTGGCTTGTTTTTCCTCGGGGGTTTCTCGAGTGTTGTAGACTCTTTCTGCTACTGTTATTAAATCCTGGATACTGTTTTCACCCAGGCGTTCTAGTTTTTGTAACTTCTTCCTAATGTCGAGGGCCGCCTGGTTGACAAAATGCGTTATCAAAGCAGCCTGAGTGCCTCTGCTTCTGGATCCATGGGGGTGTATTGTCTAAAAGCCTCCATCAGCCTTTCTAGGAAGGCAGCTGGGCTCTCGGTGGGGCCCTGCTGAACATCTCCCACTCTAGCTAGGTTAGTAGGTTTCCGTGCAGCTGCCTTAAGCCCCGCCAAAAGAGTCTGGCAGTAGACCCGGAGCCTCTCCTTACCTCGTGCCATATTGTAATCCCAGTCAGGTTGCGATAGAGGAAAAGAGGTGTTAATTCCATCTGTATTAGTGGTGGGTTCTCCATTTGCCCCTGGGATCCTTCTACGGGCCTCATTCTGTATTCTCTCTCTCTCTTCTGTGGTGAAGAGAATCTGGAGCAGCTGTTGGCAGTCATCCCAGGTGGGCTGATGAGTAAAGAGCACAGTCTCTAGAAGGTTAGTTAGATCTCTAGGGTTGTCTGAGAACTTAGCATTTTGGGATCTCCAGTTATATAGGTCACTAGTAGAAAAGGGCCAGTATTGATGAGGTTGGTTTCCTTCCTCATCAGGGGGACCGGCCACTCGTAAGCAGAGGGCAACCGTTGAGTCTGCTGGCCCCTCCTGGGGCATGACCCGCCGGTGGCGAGTATTTTGTGCAGGTCCCCCACCCTGTGTTTCATCCCTGAGTGAAGGGATGACAGGGGCTGGTGGTGGTTCAGGGGGTTGGTAAGGGGGAGGAAAGAGAAGTTCTTCTGTTCCCCCCTGCAAGATGGGGTATAGCAGTGCCATTGGTTCAGGCTCCTGAGGATTCTTCAGGTTCTTTCCTACACGTGTCACCAACACCTGAGCAGTAGAAAATCCCTGTTGAGGCAAAAAAGGTTTTACCCAAGGAGGGGGGCACAATATGATATTTTCCCATACTATGATATAGGGAACTTAGTCAGGGTGTCCTATCCGCGGTCGGAAGATGATATCTCAGACTCGATGTACAGTTCCCAAGTCAAAGGTGCCTTCTGAGGGCCAGCCTACATGGAAGGTCGGCCATTCTGCACTGCAAAAAGTGATTAATTTATTCCTTTTAATTTCTACACTGAGGTCATGAGCACACATCTTGACCTCCTTAAAATGGTCAGTGATCAGAGATAGAGGAGTAGGGCTAGATTGACATTGCCCCATCGTTCCTGGATCAGTCAGATGTTAGCAAATTAACACAGACAATACGGACAGCCACACAGACAGACAGAGAGACAGGAGAAATAGACCTCCGGGAGTCCGGAGGCAAAACTGAAAGTAAGACAACGGCCTCCGGCTGTTCAGCGGGAGCAACCCACTATTGTCTACAGAGAACAGGGGCACTCCGTCTCCTCCAAGGGGGTCGGGGACGTCTTCCAACGACCCACACCGGTGACCCGTTGGCGCGTCCGCCTGAGTCATATACCGGTCTCAGAAAATAGGCCCTGGCAGAAATGAAAAGAAAGAAAGAAAAAAAGCTTACCAGCTGTAGATGACTCTCCAGATCGGTCTTCCAGCGGAGCCGGTGGGAGATCCCGGACGAGCCCCCAAATTTTATGCCCAAGTCTCGAAATCTCCCAATGACCACCAGGGAGCCAGTATCTGATGCAAAAGCAAGAGAGTTTTTATTACCAAGCTCGAGCTGGGGCTCCCACTGTTACCGAAGCAGTGGCTATAGGGAGGAGCCCCGGGTTTTGGATTACATTGCTTATATAGGGAGTGTTCATGAAAAAAAGAATTTCTAGGTAGGGGGACGTCTGATTGGTCACTTTCTTTCAAAGGGTTGTGTGTTGGTTTGTGATTGGTCCCTATTACCTAGGTAGACCACAAGTTCCTGAACGTTAAGTCAGGAGATTCTGGTCTGGGGTCTGATTGGCTCATGGGGTGAGGTCAGGGGATTTCCAAAGGCTCTTTTCCCAGAACCTTACAAAATGGAGTTTTTCTGTTAACAAAATGGAGTAGCTTAGGTTCTTCACAAGGAACTCTCAAGAGTCTTCTCTAACACCACAGTTCAAAAGCATCAACTCTTTGATGCTCAGCTTTCTTTACAGTCCAACTCTCACATCCATATTTGACTACTGGAAAAGTGAGGGTTGTAGATACAATTAGGTGCTGACATTCAAAGTTCCAGATGGGAAAAGAACTCTGTGTACCTTGAGGCGAGACTATTCTACTGCTCCTTTCTGCTTCTCAGCAACAATAGTAATAATAACATAGGTACCATATCACACAATGTCTGTCAGTACCATAGGACTATACCTGACATTAGTGTTTGCAGATTTGTTGCAAAATTTTATACTCAGTAAATAATTTTTGAACAAATGAATAAAATCTTAAAATACATTACTGAGTGATTTTTGAATTGTTCTGTAATCTCTTTAAGACATATAGTATTAAGGTCCCTGTTTTACAGATGAGACAAGTGATACCCACATAATTTATATGATTGACTTAATTCCATATGGCTTAGTAAATGATAGGGGTGGAACCAAAATCAGTTCTGTATCCTTCTTCTGTACTGATTTCTTTGGCTCATGCTATGTGGTAAATTAATTTCCAGTTGCCGGTTATTTCAAATCAAGTCTTCCCCTGAAGAATTAAAGTAGTCACCCTTATTTAGGCCAAGGATATGACATCACTTTACCTATGTCCTTTGTTTGATTGTCCTTCCTCCCTATTTAAGCTTGCCCAGTCCTCTGGGAATGTCCAGGTTTTGTCAGACAAATATTCTTGTGGGCTGGAAGAGAAGTCCACAATTACCCAGGTCAGAGTGCAAGGTGGTGAGCATATTCACTTTATCTGCCCATATTTTAAGAAAGAAACTTCAAGGTGAAAGGTCAGATACATTTTCATTCTAACCACGCTAATGAGAGTAACTTTCTTTTTTATGTCAGAGACAATGCAAATAATCTACTCAAAAAGAAATGTTAAGTCTCCGCCTCCCCTTTTGAGAAATACTTTTGTTTATTTCCACAACCAAGTTTATGGAGCATGTAGTGTGTGATGAGGACATGTGAAGTTCTACTTGTATAAGGGTGAACAGACATGCCATCATGGATTTTCTACAGATGGATTTGCATTTGGATGAAGGGGAGAGCTTTGCATGCTTGAAATGATGACGCTTTCAGAGCCAGCCATGCATCACGGTACTGGCCTTGTTGCTTCTCAAAATCACAGTGCCTTAGGCTTTGTTTTTTGTTCCATCTTCTTGGATGGAATAGGTTGTCTCTTCTTACAGGAAAATGGAAGGGAAAAAGTGTTTTATGAGTCACCAGTAAAGAGAAGTACAAAAGCAAGATCCAACTTCTATGCTACTGTGGAGCTTGCACCTTCCTAGATAGCTCCTGAAGCTCTCTGATTAGATCCCTAATCATTTGTGTTGATATGCTGGGTCACAGTTGCAGCCGCAGTAAGAGACTAGCCTGGAGGCTACATGCTGGATGACCCAGCACATTTTGGTCTCTTATATTGGAGGTTAGGAATTAATGTTCAAAAACTATTGTTCTTCAGTCACTAAGTCATGTTCAATTCTTTTTGTGACCCCAGAGACTGTAGACCACCAGGCTTCTCTGGATTTCCCAGGCAGGAATGCCAGAGTGGGTTGCCATTTCCTTCTCCATGGGGATCTGCCCAGTTAAGGGATCAAACCTGCATCTCTTGCATGGACAGGTGGATTCTTTACCACCAAACCACAAGGGGAGCCCTGAGAATCCATGAGTGAGTGAAGTTGCTCAATTGTGTCCTACTCTTTGCGACCCCATGGACTGTAGCCTACTATGCTCCTCCATCCATGGGATCTTCCAGGCAAGAGTACTGGAGTGGGTTGCCATTTCCTTCTCCAGAGGATCTTCCTGACCCAGGGATACAACCCGGGTCTCCCTCATTGTAGGCAGAAGTTTTACCATCTAAGCCACCAGGGAAGTCAGAATCCATGGCAGTCCTTAATTAAAAGTGGGTTGCATAAGGCCCCAGTTTGAGGAAGAGGAGAAATGCTAGAAATAGCAAGCCAGCTGGCCTAGATTCTTCATAACACTAGCAATGATGGGCTAATGCTTCTGAAACTCACAGCTATCTCCCTGGGAAGAGGTAGGAAATTCTAGCTCTTCCTGTTGCTGTCATGTGCCACAGTGATCCCCTCACACCAGTACTGCCAGCACATACTGACACTAAAAGAACAAAGAAAATTCCCTAATGGGTGAACCTAAGTGAAGTGAAGTGAAGTCGCTCAGTCGTGTCCAACTCTTTGCGACCTCATGGACAGTAGCCTACCGGACTCCTCCATCCATGGGATTTTCCCAGCAAGAATACTGGAGTGGGTTGCCATTTCCTTCCCCAGGGGAACTTCCCGACCCAGGGATCGAACCCAGGTCTCCCGCATTGTAGGCAGATGCTGTACCGTCTGAGCCACAAGGGTAAACCTAAAGCTTAGCTTTATTGAAATCCCAAGAGACTGATTATCATGGAAGATTAACAGATGACTGCTCATCCTGTTACTTTGAGCTCTAGGATTTGATGGCTAAAGGCATGCACTTTCAGATTTTAGATTACTATTTCTCTGCTCTATTCCTTCATGTCAGAGTATGGTGCTGCAGAGCAGCAATTTCAGTCCATATGATTAACACAAAAGTGAATCTTTACTCACCCTCATCAGCTTAAGAATGTCTAGGTGTCTTTAAGAGTGAGTCCTGTGGGTAATTCTAGCTTTGTATGGATGATAGATCACATTTTAGCGTGAGTGATCTTTAGACATGTCTTCAGCAAACATGTCTCATTACATCCTTCAAAAGGAAAAGACTAGATTTGAGTCACTAAGTCATGTTGACTCTGATGTGACCCTATGGACTGTAGCCCACCAGGTTCCTCTGTCCATGGGATTTCCTAGACAAGAGTGCTGGAGTAGGTTGTCATTTCATTCTCCAGGGGAATCTTCCAGACCCAGGGATCAAACCAGCATCTCTTGTATTGGTGGGCAGATTCTTTAACACTAAGCCACCAGGGAAGCCTGAAAATCACCTGCAGATAGTCATAAAAATGATAATCTATCTGATGGTAGGCTGATAAACTGTATCTCTGAACAGAAAAAGGCTCTAATATGTCCAAGTTGCCAATTTTTGTAGTTTCATACTTCTTCCATGTCAGTTTAATAATGGCTCCCAAAATTTCTGAATATTGAACAACTGGCTCATGCAAGCCATTATCAACTGGCTCCAGCAGAGGGTTTATAACTGCCTATTTCCCTTGTGGAAGAAAAACTCACCTTGATATAACCTAGTGTACTGTTTTGGATCAATTGAAAATAATTACAAAGAGATCAGTTCTCTTTCACCATTAGAATGGAGATGGTGGGAGAATTGGACACTTCTGTTTAGGTCACCAAACCACTAAGGCATATTCCAAGGATCTGCTTACTCTTGAGTGGGATACACTGTGCTGAGCTTACGGACTAGAGAGGTGTCAAAGTCAAATGCACAAGTTGCAAACCTCAATCAAATTGCCAAGAAAGGAACCTGAGGAACTGGTGATAATATAAGAAGCAAAAGCAAGAAATAAAAAATTATAAAAAACCTATATGAGAGAAAAAACTCATTTTTATATTTATTTTCAGTTTTTCTACACTAACCAACAATTTCCCTTATCTATCATAGGTTCTTTTAGGGAATGGAGAAATCAGTATACAAGTATGCCAAAGAAAAAAACTCATAGGACGACTAGAAAGAGCAATATACGCAATAAAGAAAATTAAATGAGCTAATGAAATTGAGTGACATAGTTGGGGCTTAAATAAGGAATTCAGAGAAGATCATTTTGAAAAAGCAACATTTGAACCAAGATCTGAGTGATAAGAAGGAGCCAGTAAAGATTCAGTCAGCCATCAGGCAGAAGGGACAAAAAGTACATTATGCTTTCCCATAAAGTCTAACAGGTCACTTTTCACATTCCAGCTACAGAAATAATTAGTTTAAACCAAATGTAATGGGGGAGATTTCTATTATTGAATTGGCCAAAAAGTTTGTTTGGGTTTTTCTGTAAGATATTGTGGAAAAAACTTGAATGAATCTTTTGGCCAACCAGATACTTGGGATTATAAAATGCTCTTCTTTTATGAGAAACAGATTTATTCAGTTGTTCCAATAGAAAGTTTACAGTAAGAACACATCAGAATTACACGGTTCAAGCCTTTGAGAAACCTAGTAAAAGACCAACACTTGTGCCTCTGGGAAAGAGCAGGAGCTTCAGGAGAACCATAGTTCGAGATAGATTCCAAGTGTCCTTGGAAGTTTTGCCAAAGGGATTAGTGTGTCAACTTCTCAGCAGCAGAAAGTCGCTGCTTTTCATCTTTTCCTGTCATTGTCCCCTGGCTTATACTGTTTGCTGTTCCTTTTAAGCCAGGTGATCCATTTCTTTTGAACTTAATCACCATCTTCCTTATTTGGTATTTCGCCATTATATCACAGTGAAGACCGCTGGCAGACCTATCCATGAATTTCTTTTTGAGCTGTGTGATACACTTGTCCAACTGTGGTCAGGGGCCTGGGTCAAAAGTAGTAACATATTCCCTTCCAAGTGAATCATGGGAACAGCTTCCATTCTGATGTTTGGCTTCTACAATCACTGAATATTTGAGAGGTGCCCCTGATTACATATCTGAAAGCCTCACCTTTCAGAATCTTATTATTCAAATAGTACATTTAATGGGCATAAAACAGGGATGGATCAAAAGGAGACAATGCCTGTATAAAGTTTTTATGACACTGCCTTCATATTAGAAGGTGAAATATCTCTTTAAATAAGCAAGTCCTGCATTTCTGAAAGCAGCACATTCATTTAGTCATTCAACCGTGTATTTATTTCATACATACTGATTTCCTCCTATATTTCATGAACAAAACAAATAAGGCCCCAGCCTCTACTCCCCATTCTCTAGTTTCAGTGAGTCTTAAATTAAATGATATACAATCAAACAAAATAAATGACAATGGAACTACAAATAATTTTATATTTGAGATTAAAAGGTGATGTCAATTTTCTGAAACTGTATGGGAGAAACCACGTCAGAGATTTTGCTTAAGGAGGTATCTCTGATGAGATGCTGATTGAGCTGAAACCTGAAAATGGAAAGAACCAGCCAAAAGTTATGTCATTCAACTTCAGTGTCGAATTTCTGCATTGCCTTTTAGTGATGAAGATCAATAAGACAAACAGGTTTTTTAATACCAACTTTTGATCCAGTTCATTTAGTTCTTAGCCCTAAAATGGGTCCAGTGGTAAATATATGTGGGGTGTTTTCTTCATGCAGTTTTTTAGTATCACAGAGGAACTTTTATAATAAACTATTCATTGGTTTGCTTGAAATGCTTTGGTAATTTGGGAATGAGAAAGGAAATTGCCACCTGGAAGAGAATATTTTCAAGAATGAAAGGACAGCACACGCCATGAAATTATAGTAACAGCAACAGAACACTGATCCATCTGGAGACTTTAAACAGTGCATCTGGCCATTTGCAGGTAATAACTTGCCACATTTGACAGAAAAGTTCATAAATATTTCTTATTACCAAACATGACACCTGTGAGCTCAGAGTCAACACTTATAAATCCAGAGGCCATATTGACTGGCTGTCCTAAAGTCAACATAAAGTTAGCTAATCTTTCAAATGGGAAACTACCATAAAAATACAAGAAATCACAAGTTTGGTAAATAAAAGTGAACTGTCTGATGGTAGGATGCTGTTGGATTGTAAATGTGAATCTTTAACAACATGACCATAGGTCCCTTTTTGCCTGAGTCTCTCCTGATTTATGCCATTTGCCCGATTGTGTTATTAAAGGTGTCTTCTTTCACTCTCAAAGAAGAGAGTGTTGTGTCCTTGTCCTAAGATGAAAGATAAATTACATCATCTCCTTAGTTTTAACACACCTAGGTCCCAGAGGACAAAAAGACTTAAGTGAGAAAGAACAGAAGAACTGAGACCTCCAGTTATTAAAAGAACCAGATAATGAAAAACATATTAACTTTGTTAAGTCCATTACTGCCTTAGTGTCTGCTACCATGTTATGATACACTCTGAAAAGATAGGGTTGGCTCTCAGGAAAGCAGACCAGCATTCTGATAAATGATTGATGGGCCAATTTCATTGATTGATACATAGATCGATAGACACTAAATATTTAGATGTACACACACACGCAAACATGTGTATGATCGACTAAACCCTGTGCTCAGTTAATTGTATCTCCTCTGACATTCTTTCTGTGAAATAATGCTGAGCTACTAGCACTTTCTAGCTTCCTAATGATGTAACTCTTTTATGTCAATCAGCAAATAAATTTATCCATACTACTCTAAAAACTCAGCAAAGAAAATCATTCATAGAAAATTTCAACTCAAGCCTACTTTTTAAAGATCAGGAATGGCTATATTGAGTATAGTATTTCTAGCTAAAATAAATTAATATGATGAATTTAGGCAGATATGATTCTTATCACATCCTCAATAATTTGAAACATAATATTAAAAAAAGACTTTTGAACTAATTGAACTTCATTATTATCTCTTTTGCACAAATGATTAAATTTTATTGCAATGAGCATGTTTCTTTCCATCAGAAACTAGTTTCTCTTCTCCTTTTTAATGGGCTGTCTTTTCTAAGTTTTGAACTTCATATTTTATCTCCACTCATTCAATCCTTCCCTGGTAGCTCAGCTGGTAAAGAATCTGCCTGCAATCAGGAGACCCTGGGTTGATTCCTGGGTTACAAAAATACCCTGAAGTGATAAGGCTACACACTCCAGTATTCTTGGGCTTCCCTGGTGGCTCAGATGATAAAGGGTAAAGAATCCGCCTGCAGAGCAGGAGACCTGGGTTCGATCCCTAGGTTGGGAAGATCCCCCGGAAGAAGGCATAGCAACACATTCCAGTATTCTCACCTGTAGAATCCCCATGAACAGAGGAGCCTGGCAGGCTACAGTCCATGGGGTCACAAAGAGTCAGACACAACTGAGTGACTAGCACAACACAACAAAAACAACTCATTCAATGCTAGTAACTAGCATTTTCTACACAATGAAAAAGTAAGTCATTTTTAAAAATTAATTAATCTATTTTTTACTTTACAATATTGCATTGGTTTTGCCATATATCAATATGAATCCTCCACGGGTGTACACGTGTTCCCCATCCTGAATCCCCCTCCCTCCTCCCTCCCCAAACCATCCCTCTGGGTCGTCCCAGTGCACCAGCCCCAAGCATACTGTATCCTGCATCGAATCTGGACTGGCCATTCATTTCTTATATGATATTATACCTGTTTCAATGCCATTCTGCCAAATCATCCCACCCTCTCCCTCTTCCACAGAGTCCAAAAGACTGTTCTATACATCTGTGTGTCTTTTGCTGTCTCGCATACAGGGTTATCATTACCATCTTTCTAAATTCCATATATATGCATTAGTATTACTCAGCCATTAAAAATAATACATTTGAATCAGTTCTAATGAGGTGGATGAAACTGGAGCCTATTATACAGAGTGAAGTAAACCAGAAAGAAAGTCAGTCAGTTAAATCTTTGGATTTGCTGAGCAGACTAAACTGAATTAAACCAACAAAAGCAGGGATAGTTAGGGAGTTTGGGATGGACATGTACACACTACTATACTTGAAATGGATGATCAACAAGGATCTATTGTATAGCACAGGGAAATCTCAATATTATGTAACAACCTAAATGGGAAAACAATTTGAAAAAGAATAGATACACGTGTGTGTGTGTGTGTGTGTGTGTATATATATATGGAAATATATATGTGTGTATATATATATATATATATATGGAAATGGCAATCCACTCCAGTACTATTGCCTGGAAAATCCCATGGACAGAGGAGCCTGGCAGGCTACAGTCTATGGGGTCGCAAAGAGTTGGATATGACTGAGCGACTTCATTTCACTTCTTCATATATGTATATATACACACACACACATAACAGACTGGTTCCAAATAGGAAAAGGAGTACGTCAAGGCTGTATATTGTCACCCTGCTTATTGAACTTACATGCAGAGTACATCATGAGAAACGCTGGGCTGGAAGAAGCACAAGCTGGAATCAAGATTGCTGGGAGAAATATCAATAACCTCAGATATGCAGATGACACTACCCTTATGGCAGAAAGTGAAAGAGGAGAGTGAAAAAGTTGGCTTAAAGCTCAACATTCAGAAAACGAAGATCATGGCATCCGGTCCCATCACTTCATGGGAAATAGATGGGGAAACAGTGGAAACAGTTTCAGACTTTATTTTGGGGGGCTCCAAAATCACTGCAGATGGTGATTGCAGCCATGAAATTAAAAGACGCTTACTCCTTGGAAGGAAAGTTATGACCAACCTAGATAGTATATTGAAAAGCAGAGACATTACTTTGCCACCAAAGTCTGTCTAATCAAGGCTATGGTTTTTCCAGTGGTCATGTATGGATGTGAGAGTTGGACTGTGAAGAAAGCTGAGCGCTGAAGAATTGATGCTTTTGAACTGTGGCATTGGAGAAGACTCTTGAGAGTCCCTTGGACTGCAAGGAGATCCAACCAGTCCATCCTAAAGGAGATAAGTCCTGGGTGTTCATTGGAAGGACTGATGTTGAAGCTGAAACTCCAGTACTTTGGCCACCTCATGCAAAGAGTTGATTCATTGGAAAAGACCCTAATGCTGGGAGGGATTGGAGGCAGGAGGAGAAGGAGACGACAGAGGATAAGATGGCTGGATAGTATCACTGACTCGATGGACATGAGTTTGAATGAACTCCAAGGGTTGGTACTGGACATGGAGGCCTAGAGTGCTATGATTCATGGAGTTGCAAAGAGTCGGACATGACTGAGCGCCTGAACTGAACACATAACTGTATCACTTGTCTGTATACCTGACTAACACAACATTGTTCATCAACTATACTCCAGTATAAAATAAAAAGTTAAAAAAATTAAAACAAGAGCTGGCAAACTTTTGCTCTAAAAGGTTATATTCGGGGGGAAAAAAAAAGCAGGGTAGATATATTCAATCATACTTTCCCTGAAGCAACCTATGCACTTGCCCATGAAATCAGATCATGGTTGAGACTGTAAAGGAAGTTGGAGAAGTTTCAGTTCAGTACAGTTGCAGCTGACTCTTTGTGACCCCATGGACTGCATCACACCATGCTTCCCTGTCCTTCACCAACTCCCGGAGCTTGCTCAAACTCATGTCCATCGCATCAGTGATGCCATCCAACCATCTCATTCTCTGTCATCCTCTTCTCCTCCTGCCTTCAGTCTTTCTCAGCATCAGGGTCTTTTCCAATGAGTCAGCTCTTCACCTAAGGTGGGCGGAGTATTGGAGTTTCAGCTTCCGCATCAATTCTTCCAATTAATATGCAGGACTGATTTCCTTTAGAGCGGACTTGTTGGATCTCTTTGCAGTCCAAGGGACTCTCAAGAGTCTTCTCCAACACCACAGTTCAAAAGCATCAATTCTTGAGCACTCAGCTTTCTTTATAGTCCAACTTTCATATCCATACATAGCTACTGAAAAAACCACAGGTTTGATTAGACAAACCTTTGTTGGCAAAGTAAGTCTGCTTTTTAATATGCTATCTAGGCTGGTCATAGCTCTCCTTCCAAGGAGCAAGCATCTTAATTTCATGGCTGCAGTCACCATCTACAATGATTTTGGAGTTCCCCAAAATAAAGTCTGTCATTGTTTTCATTGTTTCCCCATCTATTTCCCATGAAGTGATGGGGCCAGATGCCATGATCTTAGTTTTTAGAATGTTGAGTTTTAAACCTACTTTTTCATTCTCCTCTTTCACTTTCGTCAAGAGGCTCTATAGTTCTTCGCTTTCTGCCATAAGGGTGGTATCGTCTGTATATCTGAGGTTATTTATAATTCTCCTGGCAATCTAAATTCCAACGTGTGCTTCATCTAGTCTAGCATTTTACAAGATGTACTCTGCATATAAATTAAGTAAGCAGAGTGACAGTATACAGCCTTGATGTACTCCTTTCTCATTTTGGAACCAGTCTGTTGTTCCATGTCCAAGTCTGAATGTTGCTTCTAGACCTGCATACAGATTTCTCAGCAGGCAGGTAAGGGGGTCTGCTATTCCCATCTCTTTTAAGAATTTTCCACAGTTTTTTGTGATCCACACAGTCAAAGGCTTTGGTGTATTCAATAAAGCAGAAGTAGATGCTTTTCTGGAATTCTCCTGCTTTTTTGATGATCTAACAAATGATAGAAATTTGATCTCTGGTTCTTCTGCCTTTTCTAAATCCAGCTTGAACATCTAGAAGTTCGTTGTTCACATACTATTGAAGCCTGGTTTGGAGAATTTTGAGAATTACTTGCTAGCATGTGAGATGAGTGCAATTCTGCAGTAGTTTGAACATTCTTTGTCATTGCCTTTCTTTGGGATTGGAATCAAAAGGGACCTTTTCCAGTCCTGTGGCCACTGCTGCATTTTCCAAATTTGCTGGCATATAGACTGCAGCACTTTAGTAGCATCATCTTTTAGGATTTGAAATATGGAGAAGTTTAAAAACAATCTATAAGGAAGCTGAACTAGAATATTTACAGGTATATAGTGCTTCTTAAACAGTGGCTCAATGCCATATAACCTTTATGTATATGCATCTAGGCTATAATCCACCCAGGCTGTACAAGAAGGGAAGATGAATATAAATGATTAATTATCCTCTTGTCCCAGTTAAAAATACTCGCTAATTAAGATGTCTTATTTCATTGTCATCTCCAAGACATTCATGTAATACTTGAATTTCACAAATTCTTTTATAAAAAAATTTGCCTCCATTCATACAAAATTGAGCAATATATTAAGACATAATTAAAATTAAGGTATAGGGTATTTGCAAGGTTTAAATGGCTATCCTCCAAACAAGAATTATAAATAAGGACTTAATTAGTGTACTTGAAAACATTATTTTGCTTTTAGACACTACTTCCATTTATACTTATATCTTTTTAAGATCGTGTTTATCTCTGTATGTATACCTATGTAACTATGATGCTTTTATTGATGATATGATTTGGATATGTTTTCATTCATCCAGTCTTACTCCATAGTGCTGCTTGAAGGTATCTTGAAGAAAGAATGAGCTAAGGAAACACTCAAAGGCCTCGAGGAGGTTGATGAAACTCTTAGTCTTGCTTTGATTGGTGGCAATTCAAAGCAGTACCTGTTTACTATAACTTGAGAAATCCATCCCTAGGCACCAGGATCCCTTCACTCCTGTGTCTCCAGAGAATACCAGATCTGGATTACACCAGCCTGATGAACAGATGCCTCGGTCATGACCAGTGTGGTCAGGGGACCTCTGGATAGTCTGCCTCGCATATGTCTCATGTCAAGCACCTATTCTCTCTCACTAAGGAAACTTTTGGCTCATTTTGATGACTCTCAGTGTTGCAAACCTTTCCTTTTTTTTTTTTCCCCCATTTTTCTCCTTTTGTCTTTCTTACACTCAGGAAGCATAAAGTTTCCCATTTCCAGGCAGATCAGGAAAGAGGATTTAATAGTATTGATGTACCTAATATTTTTTGTTAATTCAGTGAAGAGTATCTTTATTATTCTCTCTGGATAATATTTTGTAATTGTGTAATGTGGAGTCCTAAGTATCTGCAGACCCTCACTTTTAGAGACTATATTTCTATCTTGTACAACTTCATTTTGTCTCTTTTTTTGATTTCCTATACCCTCTTATTGCCCAGCAATTGCCCTAAAATATCAGCAGGTATTATATCAAATGTTTGCTTTGAGACACCAGCTAGTATAATTAATTTGAACTTGATGCACTTTTCTTCCCAGGAGAGAAGAGGGGTCTCTGATGAATCAAGCTACTTGTGAATTAAAATGCCTACTTTAATTTTGTATAATATTGGATATTTTATTTCACAGTGTCAGCAAGTAAAAGATGTGATATCATGGTAACAAATATAATTCTGAGTTAGTAAAAAAGTACCTTTGGCATCACCTCTTTACCCTATCACTTCCCCTTCCAAGATTTGGTGGTTCCATGACTCATCTTGCTCCTCAACTGACCATCTGTCCAGAGTTCCCCTGCATATGCCAGCTAAAATTACACTTCCCAGGCATTCCCACATATCTGAATGGAGAAAATGTGGGTGATGTGGAAAATATGAGTCAGGTTTAGTTTATATCTCTCTTCTGCTACTTCTGGGACATCAAGCATGTTGTTTTGGGTCTTTTAGTATTAATTTTCTTATATGTAAGGGAGAGGACCAGCAACTATCTTTTAAATTTGTTGTGAAAGTTAAATGAGATACAAATTTAAATCAGTTTTGTGTCTGGGACATACTCGGTGCTCAATATATAATTAGCTTTTCTAGTTTTTCTACTCTGCTCTTGAACACGTCTATCTTAAATAATAAAAATGTGTTTATTCCAGTGTACTAATGGCTTAAGTAGGTCCTTAATGCTTTGATTTTATTTTCTGGTAAACACACAAATTAAAACCGAAACATCACAGAAGCTGAAATCTATTCATAGTTTTATAATTTATACACAGAATCTAGTTTTACTTCATTATTTTTATTATAATGCTTGAATGTGTATAATTTTTAAAGTATATATATCATTTTAAGAGTACTATTTTCAGTAGTTATTCATGGTTTCATAGTTGTTGAATTTATAGTTGCAAAATATTATCATTAGCTGTCCTGAAACCCTGACTACTTCCTGAGTTTACCATGATAAATAACCTTGCTATAACAGCTTGTTACATAAATTTTTGTTTTTCAATAATTCTAAGAAGCAAGATCACTGAATCAGTCTGGATAACCACCATCTTCTAAGTGGCTCTTAATAGCAGTTTGTGAAAGAACAGTGAGTTCTGGAGTCAACAGCTCTGTCTTTATTCAAAGGAATGGTATTAAAATTGGATTTCATTTAAAAGTGTCTTCCAAAGGGTGAGCCTTAAGGAAATAGTTGAAGCAGTCAACACCTTTGACTCCTTGGATCTTTCACCAAAGTATATGATAAACTGTCTTACTCATTACCTTCCAAGTATGGATTACAGTAGAAACCTGGGATCACTCTACAAATAAGGATCTCTGTGCCCAGTGAAATATGTTTATCAAAAATGTGTCTCTGGTACAATTAATTTTTTCACACATATAATCAATAATACTTATCTAGGAAACACTAAATTATGAAGAATTTCACAAATAATTTTCCAGGTATAGGAAGTTTGTATTTATATGCACAATTACTCATTTATTAATCATTTTTCTATTTTTGGCCCCATTTTGATTATTCATAACATCTTCACTTTTATGTAAAACGTATGGCATATTCCTAATGCCAGTTTTTTGTTCACAATTTCAGAATTCAGAAGGTTCTTTCTGGAAGTAATAAATTGCCAATTTAGTGCATATTTCATTTCCTTGTTATAGCTTTCTGTGTTCATCCCAGTTAGGATATGTTTGACTTATCTCTCTTGATTTATGCCTCTTTCTTTTTCCTTCTCTGCACAGCCTGCTCACCTTCCAATCTTTCCCATTCATTTGAGAATATGAAGGTTTGATGTAGGTGAATTGGCCTCCCTGAAGATAAGAAGTTTGACACAGATTGCAGAAACTTTCCTATAAAGTTGTATATCAGATGGAGAGCTGTTAAAAGAAATAGTTGCCTAAAGCATCTTATTTCATATTACCTGGAGAGGGAGGTTTTGTCAGAAGCCATCACACTGAATAGGTTAAAAAGCGTCACCCAGCATATCCACCAACAACACATTATGGACATTATTGCCATGAATAATTGAAATTGTTTCCCACAGAGTTTACATTATTAGCATCTGTTTGAGCAGCATGATAATAATGTCAGAGGGAAAAAAACCCTCACTCTGAATATTTAATAATAATATTTTACATTTTATGATGTGTTATATTTTGGAAGTAAAGTTTAATGAATCATAATGAATAAGTAAATTCCACAGGAGGTACTTTGGAAGCAAGTCAAGCTCACTATGCCCATTTCACAGTTTAAAAAACAGAGAACCTGAGAGATTCAGGGATTTGCTCAGTGTATGTCCCTGAGCTGACATGAGAAGGAAATAACAGAAAATTGTTGAACCTTTTATTGAGTTCTTCAGTCAGAAATTATTTTACTTATTCTGTTAAGAAAGGGGAAATTAAGATAAAAATGTAATATATGGTGTTTTTTAATGAAATTTAAGTCTCAGAATAAGACTGAAAATAACTTCTTACTCAAAATGGTAAATGTATCAAAGGAGGATGGCTTCTTGATCCTTGAAACTCTTCAACACTGAAGATGTCCGTAAGTAGGTATTAGGCGTTTAAGAGAGCCGTAGAGTAATGACAGTTTTTAGGTGAACTGCCCTGAAGATTCAGGTCATGAGTATTCTAAGTCAAGAAGCTGTTCTGTTATTACAAACTAATGTATGGGCTTGCTGAGATACATGTAATCAAGTATCATCCTAAGGTCCTTTAGTCTTTATACTGATTTCCAAGAATTTTGTAACTTGACATGAGAAATTCTGTACCAAAGATTCTGTACAAAGATTCTGTACAAAGTAACCAGACATGTATGTGCATGGTAAGGCACTTCAGTCCTGTCTGACTCTTGGTGACCCTATGGACTGTAGCCCACTAGGCTCCTCTGTGCATGGGATTCTCCAGGCAAGAATACAGGAGTGGGTTGCCATGCCCTCCTCCAGGGCATCTTCCCCAGCCGGGGATCAAACCTGAGCCTCTTATGTCTCCTGCATTGGTAGGGAGATGCTTTACCACTAGTGCCACCTGGGAAATCAATCAGACACATTCAAGGTAATTAAAAACAATTCCCAATTTCTAACAAGTAACCAAATGAGAAAGATCATTTCTCAAATATTTTCAGTTTATCACTTCTAATCAATAAAAAGCATCTCAAGAAAAAGATTTCTGACATTGTTAAACATAATACAGTTGGCCCTTGAGAAGGGTTGCGGGATTAAAAGCACAGACTGCCATGCAGTCAGAAATTTGGTTTTTAATTTTTGAGCCCCTCAAAATTTACCTAAAGCGCAGTTGGTAAAGAATCAGCCTGAAATGCTGGAGACCCTGGTTCGATTCCTGGGTTGGGAAGTTCCTCTGGAGAAGGGATAGGCTACCTAGTCCAGTATTCTTGGTCTTCCTCTGTGGCTCAGCTGGTACAGAATCTGCCTAGAGAATTCCATGGACTGTATAGTCCCTGGCATCTCAAAGAGTCGGACATGACTGAGCGGCTTCTAATAGTTTATTGTTGTCTGGAAGCCTTACCAGTAACATAAGTGGTCAGCTAACACATATTTTCTATGTTATATACGTTATATACTATATTCTTACAATAAAATAAGCTAGAGAAAGTGTTAGGAAAATCATAAGAGAAAAGCTCTTATAGTTCTGTACCGTAATTAGTGACACCATAATTTTATTTTGTCTCTTTACAAGATGAATTCTCATTCAGTACCTTTATCAGTAGGATCTTATACAATGAAAAACAATAGATGCTATATGTATTATACTCAACATGAAAAAAGAAAAAGGAAATTGAAAAATAAAATTTATATTTATTTGCAGTTATAAAAATCCATGCATTGATAAAGAATCAGCAATGTGGTTGGTTTATGGTAGCCTATTGTAATTTATTTAATTTCTTCATGGTAACTGAGCTTATACATGTATGTATCATAACATCTTTATCACATACAGTTTTACAGTCATTGTAATTATTATAATGTTGTCTGCGGAGGCCTTACAAATCGCTGAGGAAAGAAGAGAAGCTAAAGACATAGGAGAAAAGGAAAGGTATAGCAACGAGAGAAAAGAAAGCCTTCCTCAGATCAATGCAAATAAATAGAGGAAAGGGAAATGGCAACCCACTCCAGTGTTCTTGCCTGGAGAATCCCAGGGACGGGGGAGCCTGGTGGGCTGCCGTCTCTGGGGTCGCACAGAGTCGGACACGACTGAAGCGACTTGGCAGCAGTAGCAGCAGCAGAGGAAAACAATAGAATGGGAAGGACTAGAGATCTCTTCAAGAAAACTGGAGATACCAAGGGAACATTTCATGCAAATATGGGCACAGTAAAGGACAGAAATGGTATGGACCTAATAGAAGTAGAATATATTAAGAAGAGGTGGCAAGAATACAGAGGAGAACTATACAAAAAAGATCTTTATGACTCAGAAAACCACGATGGTGAGATCACTCACCTGGAGCCAGACATCCTGGGATGCAAAGTCAAGTGGGCCTTTGGAAGCATCATCCAAACAAAGCTAGTGGAGGTGATGGAATTCCAGTTGAGCTATTTCAAATCCTAAAGGATTTGATGCTTTTAATGTGCTGCACTCAATATGCCAGGAAAGTTGGGAAATACAGCAGTGGCCACAGGACTTGGAAAGGTCAGTTTTCATGCCAATCTCAAAGAAAGGGAATGCCAAACATGTTCAAACCACTGCACAGTTGCACTCATCTTACATTCTAGCAAAGTAATGTTTAAAGATTTCCAAGGCAGACTTGAACAGTACGTGAACCGTAAACTTCCAGATGTTCAAGCTGGACATAGAAAAGGCAGAGGAATCAGAGATCAAATTGCCAACATCCGTTGGATTATCAAAAAAGCAAGAGAATTCCAGGAAAACATCTGCTTTATTGACTATGCCCAAGCCTTTCACTGTGTGGATCACAATAAACTGGAAAATTCTGAAAGAGATGGGAGCATCAGACCACCTGAACTGCCTCCTGAGAAATCTATATGCAGGTCTAGAAGCAACAGTTAGAACTGGACATGGAACAACAGACTGGGTCCAAATTGTGAAAGGAGTACTTCAAGGCTGTATATTGTCACCCTGCTTATTTAACTTATATGCAGAGTACATCATGTGAAATGCTGGGCTGGATGAAGTGTAAGCTGGAATCAAGATTGCTGGGAGAAATATGAAATATCAATAAACTCACATATGCAGCTGATACTACCCTTATGGCAGAAAATGAAGAACTAAAGAACTCTTGATGAAAGTGAAAGAAGGGAGTGAAAAAGCTGACTTAAAACTCAACATTCAGAAAACTAAGATCATGGCATCTGGTCCCACCACTTCATGAGAAATAGATGGGGAAACAATGGAAACAGTGAGAGAATTTATTTTTTGAGGCTCCAAAATCACTGCAGATGGTGACTACAGAAATGAATTTAAAAGATGCTTGCTCCTTGGAAGAAAAGCTGTGACCAACCTAGACAGCATATTAAAAAGCAGAGACATTACTTTGCTGACAGAGATCTTTCTGGTCAAGGCTATGGTTTTTCTAGTAGCCATGTATGGATGTGAGAATTGGACTGTAATGCAAGCTGAGCACTGAAGAATTGATGCTTTTGAACTGCGGTGTTGGAGAAGACTCTTGAGAGTCCCTTGGACTGCAAGGAGATCCAACCAGTCCATCCTAAATGAAATCAGTCCTGGATATTCATTGGAAGGACTGATGCTGAAGCTGAAAATCTAATACTTTGGCCACTTGATGTGAAGAACTGATTCATTTGAATAGACCCTGATGCTGGGAATGATTGAAAGCAGGCGGAGAAGGGGACGACAGAGGATGAGATGGTTGGATGGCATCACTGACTCAATGGACATGGCTTTGAGTAAGCCCCAGGAGTTGGTGATGGACAGGGAATCCTGCAGTGCTGCAGTTCATGGGATCTCAAAGAGTTGGACATGACCCAGCAACTGACCTGACTGACTGGTTACAGTCATATCCATATACAGTATTGGAAACAATATTACCTGTTTTATACCTCTTCCCCTTGGTGATAAGCTGATGGGCATTTTCTCCAATTACAAGAAAGAGACATGTTATATAGTAATATAATTATTTGAAGACAAAGATGTAAAACAGAGAGAAAACTAACATATCATTGATTTTATACTATGTATCAGTCACCTTATATCTGCATGAGAAGACTAGTATTTGCTTACATATATTTTATACATTCATGACATACTTACTCAGTCTGAGTTTTTTCATATTTTTATAATTTTTCCAATTTATTTATTGAAAAACTGTTCAACTGTGTATATTTATTTATTTTTTGTTTAGTTTTATTTTTTGTCATTAAAAAGTCCATAGAGAAAATGTCGACTGTAACATTCTTCCAATACTATAAACAAACTATATTTGCATAAATGAATGTATATGAAGACATAAAATGTATATATGTGTATTAACATATACTTGTATAAAATTTTATTTTAAACAGCAGTTTAAAATATCAGCCATTCGGGTATTGTTTAAGATTATCTGATTTTAAGTAGAGATATAAGATATATTGTTTAAAACTCCATCAATATGAACTCAATAGAATGTAAAAATAAGGATCCTAAAGTTCCTAGTTAACCTTGGCATATTTCACAATTTGTCTTAGAATTTCTACAGTAACTGTTGACAAACGTCAGAGTCAAAGCAAGAAGATGTTTTAAATAATGATAGAATTTTGAAAATTGCATCTGTTATTGGAAAAAGGGGCGTTGTTGCTTAATCCCTGAATTTATAAGTTCTGTTTTGGGGTCCAGAGTGATTCTATTCACTTACTCAGTGTCCCAGAACTGAGATTAAGCCAGAGTCCTGATCATTTGACTTTTAGTTTTATTTTTTTTTCCTTCTTCTTTCTTCATCTTGCCTCTTGCTAGGAAATGGCAGTAAATTGAGAGTTGCCTTAAAAAACAGATTTCATATTTTGCAATTAGATGTTACAGCATTGAAATACCCCTTACTTAAAATATAAACCTCATAGCAATAGAAGCTTATTTTCTGTCAGTCTCCATCTATCCTCAACTCCCAAATTTTGAGTATTCTCTGTTGATTACATAAGAAAATTCCACCCTTCAGTATAATGTGTAAGACGTAATCTTATTTATCTGTGGATAAATATTTATCTTTATTTTATTTCTCTTGCTTCTCATGGCCAACCTATGTTCTGGCCAAACTGAATCATTTATTTGTAATTTCTTTTCTATTCTTCCTGACTTCCCTGATTTTGTTCATGGTCTTCTCATTGCACAACATTCTATTTATTCTCTTTCCACATAGCCTGAATCTTGTCAACAGCAAAGCTAATCTTAAATTCCATATCTTCCATGAAGTCTTCTTTGAACCTCAGAACTTGAAGTGAGCTCTCTCTTCTCTGAACTTCCCGAGGTTTCTATCTAGAACTAATCCATTTAAAAAAAATTTACTTATTTTAATTGGAGGCTAATTACTTTACAATATTGTAGTGGTTTTCGCCATACATTGACATGAATCAGCCATGGGTGTTCACATCCAGTCAGCCAGACTATAAACTCAGCAGGTTAGATTTCTGGCTGATTGATCTTTGTCTTGTCATTAGCATTCTCAAAGTAAAAAGCTTTCTCTTTGTTCGTTCATTTGTTTATTTGATCACCATTCGGCTAATGTTGCTTTAGGACCCTTCAAGTGCTACTCACTGCCCTACTACCAAGTAGGTACTCAACAGCTTTTTTTTTTGCATAGTTAAGAATGAGCTAAAATGTCCATTTGAAAGGACCTAGAGGCTAAGATGGCTACCTCACAGAGATAAAATAGACTCTTGTTATTAAATTTCCATGGAGATTAGTACTATTGTTGAATAAATCCTCTCTAAGGTGTTATAATGGCAATTTCTAGCAGATGTAGCAGTTGTAGCTAGGAAGGAAAAATATACATGTGATGCAGATTTTCTTCTTCTCTGTATTTGATATACCATGACTTAACTAGCTTTTGTGGTTCAGAATTAACTTGAAAGTTACCATTTATCTGAGTTCTGAGGGGCTGATTTCTGCTCCCTCTGTATACTTATCTTTTCTATATGTAAACTGGCTTCCTTTGAAGTTAATATGAATTCATATGTGGCAGAGATAAAACTATTAATGATCATTTCTTAAAACTCCTATCAGACACATACAAGAATACCTGAGGACTTAAGGAAATCTTTCTGTAAGACTGAAACAAGCAAAAGAGTAATTTCCAAGAATATAAGCCAGAAAAACTCATCTCAAGATTTTTAAGGCAGAATGTAAATAAATATATCTGTTTATTTAAGCTCCAGCAATTAATTTTAAATGTATTGAAATATAACACATGGATGTCTCTATGATAAATGTCCATACATATGCAAATTTTGCCTCATGTAAAATATAAAAGATATTTGTTGAGATTTTCTAAGAAATATCTTCTCTAACATTATTTTTTTGCTTTGGAAAGATAGAAGTATAACTGAAATTTGATACGTGATACCTCTCAAAGCCTCTTTACAGGTTGGTAAGAATTCTTTATGGTACATATCTTATTAGCAAACCAGAACCCAAAATGTGTATTGTTAGGAAAAAAGATAATCTTTCACTAGTCAATTATTTTCTGGAGGGGAGAAGAACCTAGGGAATTGTACATCAATGATGGAAATTAAAAAGGAATTACAAATATTATCTTAGTTACACACTTGTTGTCAGCTTAGATGTCAACAAAACCCACGCTATTAAATGAAGTATTTGTTCTTATCCATTCCTTCCTGTGAACAGAATCATGTTAATTGAAGTTACAATTTTACAGGAGGAAGCTGGGCTATTGATTGTTTCTCTCCAGAGGTTTGATTGCAAGCCTTGATCATTTGGCTTAAATTGTTCAGCCCTCTGTGGAATCAATATTATATGCATGCATTTACATACATACACAACCTATACATATATGGGTTGTAAATAAGTTCATTATGAATTTCTTCTGTCTTTTAAGTTTTTTGCAATAGTAAGTTTAGCATTCAAATTCATTGCTGAAAACACAAAAATTGTACTTCTTAAAACTGAGTAAACTTGGTTATATTTTTCCTTGGAGATTTCTTTTTCTTCTGCATATTATCCTAGTGTTAATATTTTGGTCCTTTATTTCAATATAGGTGAGACCAAAGGACCACAATATATGATTTTCACTTTTTACTTCTGTATCAATCAATTTCTTAGACTGTTTTCTTTTTTACCTACTGCTGCTGCTGCTAAGTCGCTTCAATCGTGTCCGACTCTGTGCGACCCCATAGGTGGCAGCCCACCAGGCTCCCCCGTCCCTGGGACTCTCCAGGTAAGAACACTGGAGTGGGTTGCCATTTCCTTCTCCAAAGCATGAAAATGAAAAGTGAAAGTGAAGTCGCTCAGTCATGTCCGACTCTTCGCAACCCCATGGACTGCAGCCTACCAAGCCCCTCTGCCCATGGGATTTTCCAGGCAAGAGTACTGGAGTGGGGTGCCATTGCCTTCTCCTTTACCTACTAGACTGTGATATTTACTCCCACATTTCCAAGCCTACTTGTAATCACTATGAACTATCTCACCCTACAACCAGGTATTTAAATGATTCCACTTACTTCAATTTAGACTGTATTTTCTATTAATTCTTATTTTTTTATCTTTGAATTCATTATCATCCAAAAATTTTCAAGCCTTATTTGTAATATTAACTAACCACATTCTTTATTTTCTTGATCAGTTTCACTATTTTAAAAAGTCATGCATGCAAATTTTATTGATTTCTTTAGTGTCTGAGACAGTTATGTTTTCTAAAATATACCCTGGAATAAAATGAGAAAATTGAAAAAGAAAACTTCTTATTTACCTTTATTTTGCCATACATTCTTGAAAATTTTTATTATAATATCAAGATCCAAACAGAGAAAGTAATCCTCAGCTACTCATTATTGATATAGCTCTAGGGTTCAGTTGCCATTTTAGTGCAGTGGAATCTTGAAAAGAAAACCACAATGAGGTACCACTTCACACCAGTCAGAATGGCTGCGATCCAAAAATCTGCAAGCAATAAATGCTGGAGAGGGTGTGGAGAAAAGGGAACCCTCCTACACTGTTGGTGGGAATGCAAACTA
This sequence comes from Capra hircus, assembly GCF_001704415.2. Classification (NCBI taxonomy): domain Eukaryota; kingdom Metazoa; phylum Chordata; class Mammalia; order Artiodactyla; family Bovidae; genus Capra; species Capra hircus. Next base: position 74,334,275 of record NC_030814.1, read on the forward strand.
GTATAGCCACTATGGAGAACAGTGTGGAGATTCCTTAAAAAATTGCAAATAGAACTACCTTATGACCCAGCAATCCCACTGCTGGGCATACACACCAAGGAAACCAGAATTGAAAGAGACACATGTACCCCAATGTTCATCACAGCACTGTTTATAATAGCCAGGACATGGAAACAACCTAGATGTCCATCAGCAGACGAATGGATAAGAAAGCTGTGGTACATATACACAATGGAGTATTACTCAGCCGTTAAAAAGAATTCATTTGAATCAGTTCTGATGAGATGGATGAAACTGGAGCCAATTATACAGAGTGAAGTAAGCCAGAAAGAAAAACACCAATACAGTATACTAACACATATATATGGAATTTAGGAAGATGGCAATGATGACCCTGTATGCAAGACAGGAAAAAAGACACAGATGTGTATAACAGACTTTTGGACTCAGAGGGAGAGGGAGAGGGTGGGATGATTTGGGAGAATGCGAATTCTAACATGTATACTGTCATGTAAGAATTGAATTGCCAGTCCATGTCTGACGTAGGGTGCAGCTTGCTTGGGCTGGTGCATGGGGATGACCCAGAGAGATGTTGTGGGGACGAAGGTGGGAGGGGGGTTCATGTTTGGGAACGCATGTAAGAATTAAAGATTTTAAAATTAAAAAAAAAAAGATACAACAGAAATGAACATTAATTGTATCTAAAAAAAAATAAAAAAAGTCTGCAGAACTAAAAAAAAAGAGAAAAGAAAGCTAATATGTGTAGTCCTCCACAAATTTGAAAGTAAAAAGAATCAAGAAAGATAGTGGTGGAATTCTATTAAAAGGAGAAATAGAGACATAATTCTTTTTGAAATTAAATTATTTAAAAATCTCATAAGTCCAATGAAATATAGAAATATTTATCATGTTAAATAAATTGTAATGTGCCTATAAAAATACATAATTCATTAGTGTGTATATTGATAAATACTTACAAAGTGAATGCAAGCATTAAACCATCACCATGGTAAAGAAATAGAGCACTGACTGTCGCCAGAAAATTTTTTGTATTATCAAAATATGGCAACCCCCTGAAAGTTTACCATGTGCTGTGCTAAGTCACTTCAGTTGTGTCTGAGACTTGGTAACCTCATGGACTGTAACATGCCAGGCTCCTTTCCAGGAGATTCTCCAGGCAAGAATACTGGAGTGGTTTGCCATTTCCTTCTCCAAATTTACCATATTGTGATTTTAATAATAATTTGATTAGTTTGGTGATTTTGAAACTTATATGGCTTTTTTTTTCCCACTCAGTATCATGTTTTTGATTCATCCATGTTGATGCCTATAAAAATAGTTAATTCTCAGTGGTATACATATATGAGATATATATATATATATATATATATATATATATATATATAGAGAGAGAGAGAGAGAGAGAGAGAGAGAGACTATTTTTTAGAACATTTTTTGGTTACACAGCAAAATGGAGAGAAAGAGATTTCTCATATGCCCTCTGCCTCCACACATGCATAGTGTTCCCCACTATTGACATCTTCCACCAGAGTGGTGTAATTGTTACAACTGGTGAACATACACTGACAAACGGTAATCATCCAAGGTCCGTAGTATACATTAGGGTTCCCTCTTGGTGTTGTAAATTCTTTGGCTTTGGAGAAATGTATAATGGCTTGTATTCATACTTGTAGCATCATATAGAGTAGTTCCAATGTCTTAAAAAATGTTGGTGATAATTTAAATTTATACAGCTACTATGGAGAACAGTATGGAGATTCCTTAGAAAAAAATAGAAATAGAACTACCCTATGACCCAGCAATCCCACTACTGGCCATATACCCTGAGAAAACCATAATTCAAAAAAGCGCATGTACCTCAGTGTTCATTGCAGAGCTATTTACAATAGTCAGAACATGGAAGCAACCTAGATTTCCATCATCAGATGAATCAATAATGTTGTGGTACATATATACCATGGAATATTACCCATAAAAAGGAAGAAAACTGAGTCAGTTGTAGTGAGGTGGATGGACCTAGAGTCTGTCATACAGAGTGAGGTAAGTCAGAAAGAGAAAAACAGTTATCATATAGTAACACACACACGCACACATGGAATCTGGATAAGTGGTACTGATGAAACTAATTGCAGGGCAGAAACAGAGATGCAGCTGTAGAGAATGTACTTGTGGACACAGCGGAGGAAGGAAAGTATGGGACGAAATGAGAGAGTAGCATTGACATATAGACACTACCGTGTGTAAAATTGCTAGCTAGCTAGTGGGAAGCTGCTGTATAGCATAGGGGGCTCAGTTCAGTTTGTAATGACCTAGAGTGGGAGGATGGAGGTGGTGGTGGGGGGGAGGCACAAAAGGGAGGGGATACATGTTGCCTATAACTGATTCACATTGTTGTACAGCAGAAACCAACACAATATTGTAAAGCGATTATCCTACAATTAAAACTTAAAAAAAAAATTCCCAGTATTCTACCTGTCTTCATACATGGGTTAACCAAAATTTCAGAAATGGAAAGTGAAAGTTGCTCAGTCGAGTCCAATTCTTTACAACCCCATGGACTGTCCATGGAATTCTCCAGGCCAGAATACTGAAGTGGGTAGCCTTCCCCCTCCAGGGTATCTTCCTAACCCAGAGATCGAATCCAGGTCTCCCACACTGCAAATGGATTCTTTACCAACTAAGCCACAAGTGAAGCCCAAGAATACTGGAATGGGTCACCTGTCCTTTCTCAAGGGATCTTCCTGACCCAAGAATCGAACCAGAGTCTCCTGCATTGGCAGGTGGATTCTTTACCAACTGAGCTATGAGGCGGGTCTGATGGAAACAAAAGGATGTTTATTTGGGGTTTGATAGACAGTAGCCTGGGAGGCACAGATTCAGGAAGCACTTGAATTGGAATCTATTGAACCATGAAATGGGAGAGGCCTGCAAAGGCAAAAACAGCAAGATTACAGTTAGTTACATGAGTTATTCGCCAGGAATTATGATTGGAACTTGCAGGAAGCAAGGGTGTTCCATAAGTATTGATTGGATTCTGAAATGGTTACACAATTACAGACATAGCCCTTGAAACCATAATGTTGGAGCTGGTAGGTGTTATTCTGAATAGGGCTGGTAGTATCCTTGGATCTGGACCAGTTCAAAGGTTCAAGTTGTCAGTGGTGCAGAGACAGTTCTGAGACCAGAAATTAAATGGACATCCAACTGCATTTTTGTATGTCTGAACTGTGATTGCTTCATTGTTATTTCCGTTTGTCATCACCTCCCTCCTTCCTAACCATGGGCTGTCACTCAGCTTTTCACTGATTACACATATTTGCCTCTCAGAATGTCATACAGATGGAATCATACAGTATGTAGCCTTTTAAGATTATCTTCTTTCACTTAATCATACACATTTAAGTTTCCTCTATTTATTTTCATGGGTTGGTATCTCATTTCTAATTATACCTGAAAATTATTCACTTTTCTAGGTGAACTACAGTTTATTTATCCATTCACCTACTGAAAAACATTTTGGTTGCTTCCAAGTTTCAGCAGTTAATGAAAAAGGCAGTTGTAAACATCCGTTTTTAAACATGCAAATTTTTGTGTGGACATCAGTTTCACCTCCTCTGGATAAATCCAAAGAATGTGATTGCTAGATTGCATAGTACATGTTATAGGGCATATAGTGTCTTTTCGTAAGGCTGTTTGCCATATTAATGTCATCTTCGGAGGAAATGTTAAGGTTTTTGACTCATTTCTTTTTTTAATCAAGTCATTTGTTTTCTCTTGAGCTCTAAGGATTTTCTGTATATTTTGGAGAACAATCCTTTACCATATGTATATTTTTTCAAATAGTTTCTCTCAGTCAGTGGCTTGTCTTTTTATTCTCTTAACAGTATCTTTCATAGAGGAGAAATGTTTAATTTTAAAGTCAAGTTTATTAATTATTTCTCTAATGGATTGTGCTTTTGGTGTTGTATCAAAAGAGTAATGACCAAAATCAAGATAATCATGATGGTTTGATCACTCACCTAGAGCCAGACATCCTGGAATGTGAAGTCAAGTGGGTCTTAGAAATCATCACTATGAACAAAGCTAGTGGAGGTGATGATATTCCAGTTAAGCTATTTCAAATCCTGGAAGATGATGCTGTGAAAGTGCTGCACTCAATATGCCAGCAAATTTGTAAAACTCAGCAGTGGCCACAGGACTGGAAAAGGTCAGTTTTCATTCCAATCCCAAAGAAAGGCAATGCCAAAGAGTGCTCAAACTACTGCACAATTACACTCATCTCACATGCTAGTAAAGTAATGCTCAAAATTCTCCAAACCAGGCTTCAGCAATACGTGAACTGCAAAATTCCAGATGTTCAAGCTGGTTTTAGAAAAGGCAGAAGAACCAGAGATCAAATTGCCAACATCCGCTGGATCATGGAAAAAGCAAGAGAGTTCCAGAAAAACATCTATTTCTGCTTTCTTGACTATGCCAAAGCCTTTGACTGTGTGGATCACAATAAACTGTGGAAAATTCTGAAAGAGATAGGAATACCAGACCACCTGACCTGCCTCTTGAGAAACCTATATTCAGGTCAGGAAGCAACAGTCAGAACTGGACATGGAACAACAGACTGGTTCCAAATAAGAAAAGGAGTACGTCAGGGCTGTATATTGTCACCCTGCTTATTTAACTTCTATGCAGAGTACATCATGAGAAACACTGGGCTGGAAGAAGCACAAGCTGGAATCAAGATTGCCAGGAGAAATATCAATAGCCTCAGATATGCAGATGACACCACTCTTATAGCAGAGAGTGAAGAGGAACTAAAAAGCCTCTTGATGAACATGAAAGAGGAGAGTGAAATGTTGGCTTAAAGCTCAACATTCAGAAAATTAAGATCATCGCATCTGGTCCCATCACTTCATGGGAAATAGATGGGGAAACAGTGGAAACAGTATCAGACTTTATTTTTGGGGGCTCCAAAATCACGGCAGATGGTGACTGCAGCCATGAAATAAAAAGACGCTTACTCCTTGGAAGAAAAGTTATGAGCAACCCTGATAGCATATTGAAAAGCAGAGACAGTACTTTGCCGACAAAGGTCTGTCTGTCAAAGCTATGGTTTTTCCAGTGGTCATGTATGGATGTGGAAGTTGGACTGTGAAGAAAGCTGAGTGCCGAAGAATTGATGCTTTTGAACAGTGGTGTTGGAGAAGACTCTTGAGAGTCCCTTGGACTGCAAGGAGATCCAACCAGTCCATTCTGAAGGAGATCAGCCCTGGGATTTCTTTGGAAGGAATGATGCTAAAGCTGAAGCTCCAGTACTTTGGCCACCTCATGCAAAGTGTTGACTCATTGGAAAAGTCTCTGATGCTGGGAGGGATTGAGGGCAGGAGGAGAAGGGGACGACAGAGGATGAGATGGCTGGATGGCATCACTGACTCGATGGACGTGAGTCTGAGTGAACTCTAGGAGTTGGTGATGGACAGGGAGGCCTGGTGTGCTGCGATTCATGGGGTCGCAAAGCGTCGGACACAACTGAGTAACTGAACTGAACTGAAAGTCATCTCATTTTCTTTTAAGTTATTTTCTAGAAGTTTTAGAATTTTATATTTTTTATTTATGTCTGTGTTCTATTTAGAGTTAATTTTTTTTTAAGCATAAGGACTATGTTTAGATGTTTTGCATGTAGGTATCTAGTTGTTTTAGCATTGTTTGTTGAATAGACTCACTTTGTGCCATTGTATCAGTTTTGTTTTTTTTTTTGGTCAAAAATTTGTTTCTGTATTTATGCAGGATTTCCAGCCATTGATTTTTTTTCCCCCTGCCATTGATCTGTCTATTCTCTTGTCAGTACCACAATGTCTCAATTACTGTAGTTGTATAATGTCTTGAAGTTGGATTGTATTAATTCTCCAAGTGTGTTCTTCCCTTTCAATGTTGTGTTGACTGTTCTGAGGATTTTGATTCTTAAACTTTTGAATCAGTTCATCAGTATCTACAAATTAACTTCTTGGAATTTTGGTTGAGATTGTATTGCAGATCAGCTTGGGAAGAACTGACATCTTGCCAATACTGAATCCTTTTATCTATGAATGTAGAATCCTATTTATTTAGTTCTTTGATACCTTTTATCAGAGTTCTGCAGTTTTTCCTCATGGGTCTTGTTCACATTTTTAGACTTATACCTAAGTATTTCATTTTGGGGTGTAGTATTATAAATGACATTGTTTTTAACTTTAAAGTTCGCTTGTTCCTTGCTGGTATATAGGGAAGTAATTGCTTTTTGGGTATGTTAACTTTGTTTTCTGCAGCATTGCTATGATTGTTTATTAGTTCCAAGAGTTTTGTCAGTTCTTTCCGATTTTCAGCATATCATAGATAATCATGTCATCTGTGAACAAAGACAGTTTCATCCATTCCTTCTCCACCATTATATTTTTATTTCCTGGTCTTCACTTGATGGATTACCTAGGATTTTGAGTATGATGTTGAAAGGGAATGGTGAAGGAGAGTATCTTTGCTTTGTTCCTCATCTGATAGAGAAAAATTATAGTTTTCACCATTAATTATTGTGTTAGCTGTAGTTTTTTCATAAATATTTTTTATCAAGTTGAGTAAACTTCCCTCTAATACTAGTTTGATGAGAACTTTTATCATGAATGTGTATTTGATTTTCTCAGATACTTTTCCTGTATGTCTTGATAAGGTCATATGGTATTTCTTCCTTAGTCTGTTGAAGTGATAGATTAATTAATTTAAAGTTGAACCAGGCTTGCATTCATAGAATAATTCCCCCTAGGTCATGGTATATAATTTTTTTTAACATATCTTATTTTGTTGAGGATTTTTGCATCTTGTTCATGAGAGAGATTGGTCTGTGGTTTTCTTCACTTGTAATGTGTTATTTTTTGGTTTTTGGATGATACTGTCCTCATAGAATGCAGTAGAAAGTATGCCCTCTTCTAACTTTCAAAAGAGACTATAAATAATTGGTATAAATTCTTCCTTAAATGTTTGGTATAATTCACCAGTGAATCTGTATGGGTTTGGTGCTTTCTGTTTTGAAATGCTATTAGTTATTCAATTTATTTCATAGATATAGGCCTATTTAGCTTGTATGTTTCTTGTGAGTTTCAGCAGATTGTATCATTCAGAAAATTGGACCATTTCATCTAAATTATCAAATCTGTGGACATACAATTGTCAATAGTATTCCTCAATTATCCTTTTAACCATTCATAGAATCTGTAGAGATTGTCCCTCTTTCATTTCTGATATGATTGTATCAGAATTTATATCCTCTCTTGTGTTTTCCTAGTTAGCCTACTTAGAGGTTTTCATTAATTTAAATTTTATTTTTATTTTTTCAAAAAACCCATTTGGGGTTTTGTTGATTTTCTCTGTTAATTTCCTGTTTTTGATTCATTGATTTCTACTCTACTTTTGATTACTTATTTTATTTTATCTGCTTTGGATTTAATTAGCTCTTCCTTGTCATCAATTCATGGGAAATAGATGGGGAAACAGTGGAAACAGTGTCAGACTTTATTTTTTTGGGCTCCAAAATCACGGCAGATGGTGACTGCAGCCAGGAAATTAAAAGACATTTACTCCTTGAAAGGAAAGTTATGACCAACCTAGATAGCACATTGAAAAGCAGAGACATTGCTTTGCTAACAAAGGTCCGTCTAGTCAAGGCTATTGTTTTTCCAGTGGTCATGTATGGATGTGGGAGTTGGACTATGAAGAAACCTGAGTGCTGAAGAATTGATGCTTTTGAACTGTGGTGTTGGAGAAGATTCTTGAGAGTCCCTTGGACTGCAAGGAGATCCAACCAGTCCATTCTAAAGGAAATCAGCCCTGGGATTTGTTTGGAAGGAATGATGCTAAAGCTGAAACTCCAGTACTTTGGCCACCTCATGTGAAGAGTAGACTCATTGGAAAAGACTCTGATGCTGGGAGGGATTGGGGGCAGGAGGAGAAGGGGATGACCGAGGATGAGATGGCTGGATGGCATCACTGACTCGATGGATGTGAGTCTGAGTGAACTCCGGGCGTTGATGATGGACAGGGAGGCCTGGCGTGCTGCGATTCATGAGGTCGCAAAGAGTCGGACACGACTGAGTGACTGAACTGAACTGAAATGTCTAGTTTCCTAAGATGAGCTTAGATTTTTGACTTTGAATCTTCTTACATTCTAGTATATACTTTCAGTGCTATAAATTTCCCTCTAAGTATTGCTTTCCTGCTTCTGAGACATTTCAGTAAGTTGTGTTTTTTTATCATTTAGTTCAAAGCATTTTAAAATTCCTTTCGAGATGTCTTCTTTGACTTATGAGTTACTTAGAAATGCATTGTTTAATCTATGCATTTTAGAATTTTGCATCTATCTTTCTGTTATTGGGCCTAGTTTAATTCACAGTCTCAGACCAAACTGTGATCTGAGAGCAGACATTGTGTGATTTCTATTCTTTGTTGTCTTATGGCCAGAATGCGTGGTCTGTGTTGTTGAATACTCCACATGAGCTTTGGATAAATGTGTCTTTGGTAATGCTGGAAGTAGTTTATCAGTGTCCTTTTTGTCCAGGTGATTGATGGTATTATTGAGTCCAACTATGTCTTTACTAATTTAGTGCCTGCTGCTACTACTAAGTCGCTTCAGTCGTGTCCGACTCTGTGCGACCCCATAGAGGGCAGCCCATCAGGCTCCCCCATCCCTGGGATTCTCCAGGCAAGAACACTGGAGTGGGTTGGCATTGCCTTCTCCAATGCATGAAAGTGAAAAGTGAAAGTGAAGTTGCTCAGTCGTTTCCAACTCTTAGCGACCCCATGGACTGCAGCCCACCAGACTCCTCCATCCATGGGATTTTCCAGGCAAGAGTACTGGATAAGTCCACTTCTGATAGAGTGGTATTGAATTGACTCATCAATGTTTTCTTACAGTTCTATTAGTTTTTGTCTCACAAAGTTTCACTCTTTGTTGTCAGGTGCACACATGTTAAGGATTGTCTGTATTCTTGAAGAATTTGCCTTTTATCATTATGTAATGTTATTCCTTATCTGTGATAATTTTCTTTAAAATGTACTCTTTCTGAACTTACTAGAGCTTACTCTTGCATCATCTTGCTTTTGATTAATGCTAGCATGGTATATCTTTATTCACTTTTAATCTATATGTAGCTTTACATTTAAAATAGGCTTCTTCTAGATTGTATACTTGGTATTGTATTTTGATCTATTCTAACTCTCCATCTTTTAGTTGATTAGACCATTGATGTTCAGAGAGATTGTTTTATTGAGATGGATTAATATTAACCATATTTTTAATGTTTTCTATTTGTTCTTGCTCTTTGCTACTATTTTGGTCTCCCACTCTTTTTCTACATTTGTGATTTTAACTGAGGATTTTATATTATTTCATTTTCTCTCCTCTCTTAGCATGTAGATTATGCACTTAAAAAATTCTTTTTCAGTGGTTTGAAATATATATTTACCACTAATCCAAATCCACTTTCATTTTGCCCTATATCACTTCACAGGTAATTTTAAAGTTATAATGCAAGATTATTCTAACTCTTCCATTCAAACCCTTATATCATTGCTGTCATTTGTTTTATTTATATGTAAACATACAAAAGCATATATAAAGGCTTATATATAAGCTTACATTATCAAATATATTGTTGCTATTACTTTTTATACTAAGTGAGTCCTCTCCAAAACTCATGTCCCTGAATCTTTTTTTTTTAATTTAAAAAAAATTTTAGTAATTTTTTTATTGTTATTATTATTATTTTTAATTTTAATTTTTATTTATTTTTATTTTTTTTTAATTTTAAATCTTTAATTCTTACATCGTTCCAACATGAACCCCCTCCACCCCCTCCCACACATCTCTCTGGTCATCCCATGCACCAGCTCCAAGCATGCTGTATCCTGCATCAGACACAGACTGGCGATTCAATTCTTACATGATAGTATATTTTGATTTAACTGTAATCTTTGAGATCATTTAAAAATAAGAAAACACTTTTTGAATTCTATTTTACTTCTTTTATACTCTTCCTCTCTTTATAAAGATCCTAGTTGTTTACTTATTTTATTTTCGTCCTCTCAATAACGTTTCAAAACATTTTTTTTCAATTAAGTTCTACTGGCAACAAATTTTCTTAAGTTTTATCTGAGGAATTAATTCTTCTTCACTTTTGAAAGAGAATTTTGCAGAGTACAAAATTCTAGTTTGGTGTTTTTTATTTTTTCCTCCCTCTTAACATTTTATTTCATTTCACTTCGCTCTCTTCTTACTTGTGTGGTTTTGGAGAAGTCAATATAATTCTTATCTTTCCTCCAGTATATGTAAGTTCTCCACCTGCTCTGGCTTTCAGCATTTTTTTCTTCATCTTTGATTTTCTTATAGTTTGAATACATTAGGTATAATATTTTTGACATTTGCCTTGGTGTTCACCGACATTCCCTGATCTCTGTTTTAGTGTTAGCCATTAATTTGGAGAAAATTCTCAGGCATTATTTTTTTCAATAGTTTGTTGTTGTTGTTCCTTCTTATTATTATTCTCTTTCTAGAACTTCCATTACATACATGATATACCTGTTACAGTTATACCACAGTTCTTGGTTATTCTGGTTAGCGTTGCGGATTTTCCTTCTTCCAGTTCTGTTTGGCACTGATAAAACCCTAGCAGGTGTAGGCTCTGGTTAGTTTCTCTTCAAGTCAGATCTTGTTAAGGATGCAGTGCTCTGGTGTATTTAAAAGTGGTTCCTTTGCTCTCTCCCTGCTGGAAGCTTGAGAAACTTTTCTTTGATATCTATTGTGAGCACCCAGTCAAGCTACTGGAGGTAAACTCACAAAAAGTTTGGGTATCCCCTATGACTCAGTCCCTCTGGGATTTTATCTCTGAGATTTAGCCATACTATTCCTCCAGCAGTCCTTCAGTTACATTTTAGGTTTTCCTGTCTTGCATTTATTCCTGTGGAATTCTTGCTTGTGGATTTCTGCAATTAAGTTGTGATTCTCCATATTTTTGTACCTGTCTCTTTAATTTGGGGGCCAGTGGTTTGCCAGGTGCCCTTGTTTCTCTTATAGGTATAAGAAGAGTTGTTAAATTTTATGGGCTTCACATTGGTTTTTTAACCTGTTGTTAGGATAAAATAGGAATATCCAAGCTCCTTAAATGCCAGATTGGAAACCAGAAATCAACATATTTTTTTCAGTGTACAAATATGTCAGAACTACCCATTCTCCTGCTGATAAACATTTTTGTCATTTTCAATTACTGACAATTCTATTTCAATTTTTCTCCAAACATTTATATATATATATATTTGATGATACATACATGTGCATTTGTTTTTTATATGTATATATGTGTGTATATATGCACAGAGACACATATATATGTGTGTGTATATATAATATAAATAATATCTAAGACTGGAATTACTGAAATCTTTAAATATGCCTATGTTCAGTTTATTTAATTTTCAGTTGAAAAGATGGTTCTTTCTGTATTTATCTTGGTCACTTATCAGAAAAACATTGATTATATAAAGGTGGGCTTGTTTGTAGACTCTTTATTCTCTTCCATTGATATTTATATGTTTCCTTACATGTAGTTCCAAAATAAAATTTTAAATTAAGTAATATAAATCCTCCAACACCTTTTTCTGTTTCAAAATAATTTTCACAATTCTAAATCTTTTGTTTATGCATATAGATTTTAGAATCAGAAGTTGTTAAAGAGAAAGAAATTGCTGGGTTATAAGTGAAATTGTATGAATTCTATAAAGCAATTTGGGGATATATGATGTCTTAAAAATACTGAGCTGTCCAATTTGTAAGCATGACATATCTCTCCATAATGTTAAGTTTTAAATTTTTACAAGCATGTACACCTCATGAAAATCAAAAGCAAGTAGTCCTGACAGTTTGGTTACATCTTTTTTGGCATGCTGGTCTCAGAGTACAAAAACACCAAAGTGCCATGCCAGCTGCTACAACTTAATAGTTTACTGAGATTCTTGCTATGATTCTGGCAACAGTGTGCCCCTGTGGGTACCTGGACCTCTAAGCCAAACAAAAGACAGACTTTTAGAGATGGAAACACAGATTCTCCTGCTGGGCCACTAAGTGATGCTAAGTAAGACCACTCATGCCACCTCCCCTTAGGTTCTCAGACAAAAGTATTCTTTCTGTGGGGCTATAATAACATTGAAAAGTCTTTGATTTTATGTATATTCTTCATTCTGTAAAATGGTAGACCATCTTCATAAACTATTGTCTCCAAGCTAGTGCTTTGATTGTGAAGAATAGGATTATCTTTTGGGTGCTATGGTATGTAATATTACTAGTAGATTCAATGATTATGGGCCCACTCCCACACATTTAAAATAAAAACCCATTCCTAAGTGGGGCTTCCCTCATAGATCAGTTGGTAAAGCCTGTAATGCAGGAGACCCCGGTTCAATTCCTGGGTCAGGAAGATCCGCTGGAGAAAGGATAGGCTACCCACTCCACTATTCTTGGGCTTCTCTTGTGGCTCAGCTGGTAAAGAATCTGCCTGCAATGTGGGAGACCTGGGTTTGATCCCTGGGTTGGGAAGATCCCCTGGAGAAGGGAAGGGCTACCCACTCCAGTATTCTGGCCTGGAGAATTCCATGGATACTGTCCATGGGGTCACAAAGTGTCAGACACGGCTGAGTGACTTTTACTTTCACTTTCACTTCTTAAGTGACTTTATGTGATACCACATACTGTTAGATCAGTACTCCAAATTTCCTCAGATAGTGATGCTAACTGAGGCTCTACAGGCAGGAAAGGCAATTCCTTGTCCACAATGTGTATTTTTGTTGCTTAGAAAAATTTTCTGGAATGGAAAGAACCCCATGTAATCAGCTTGTCATCAAGTGGCCCCAGCTGGTATCCTTAAGGAATGGTACTGTATTGGAGTTTAACTGTCAGTCTCTATTGCTGGCACTTTGTATATTATTCCATGATAGCAGTAGCTACACCAGTTTTGGCAACTAGGAACCTTTACTGTTTGGGCTCATTCATGGCCTTTATCTTTGCTTCTGATCATCTTTGCTTCTGGTGTTCAAGGTGGCTATCAGGACAGCATTGATAACACTGTTTACTGAGGTCAATTGAGACAAACTGGCTGAGTCATTCTGTCTACTTGGTTGATTAGTGCCTGTTCTATGAAAGATATTCTTTGGTTGGCATTTACAGAAAATCTGCAAATATTTTTCAATATATCCATACACATTGCCTCCACCACAGAACTTTTTCCACTGTCTTAATATTTCCGTCTTTAGGCCTCTGATATATCTAGCATGGCAGCTAAAACTGAACCCAGCAATTAAGGGAGTCTGTGATTTTGTCTTCTCCACTTGAATGCACAAAGGTCACATTGATAATTAAATATGATGGGCATCATCAGTACTACATCTTTCCAGTCCTTGGATGAGTGAACTAAGCTTTTCTTTCCACCTCTGAGTATAACAATATTCTTACTATAATGACCTGGGTGATAGTCTCAGAGGCTTCCAATTCAATTTTGCTAGTAGCATAGCCCTTAACTCTAAGGATAAGAACCTGACAGAGGTTCTCTGAGGAACAAAGGACAAACAACCCAAATCTTGGAGTTGTTTCCATCATATATACATATATATTTTTATATATATGAAAAATTGAATATGAGGAAAGAAAGTGATTTACTCTTGATGAAAGAAGTCTTGATGCTAGGAATAGCCTCAAGGGAAAGACTTGCCTCAGTTGCCAGGAGACAGCCTCTAACTGTCTGAAACATCAGAGTTTATCTCAGCTACTGAGATCTGCTTCACCAAGGGCATGTTCTTTTATAGCAGCCTGCATCCCATGGATGATTGAAATTGGAAGCAGGGGTGGATTAGAAAGTTTCAGTTATATGGCAGGACAATTCAGATGGACCATGTACTCTCTGAAGGTCCAGAGAGGTTGGCTGAGGCACTGTAAGAATGACATCACAGTTTAATTTCTCCCTTTGCCCATTCCTTCTTCCTTCTTTCCCTTCCACAGGTGTTTATCCTTAATAAATATTCTGTTTATTCAGTGTTACTGGTTGGGGCATAGACTTGGATAACTGTGATACTGAAAGGTTTGCCTTGGAGACAAACAGAGATCATTCTGTCGTTTTTGAGATTGCATCCAAGTACTGCATTTCAGACTCTTTTGTTGACCATGATGGTTACTCCATTTCTTCTGAGGGATTCCTGCCCACAGTAGTAGATATAATGGTCATCTGAGTTAAATTTACCCATTCCAGTCCATTTTAGTTTGCTGATTTCTAGAATGTCGCCGTTCACCCTTGCCATCTCTTGTTTGACCACTTCCAATTTGCCTTGATACATGGACCTGACATTCCAGGTTCCTATGCAATATTGCTCTTACAGCATTGGAGCTTGCTTCTATCACCAGTCACATCCACAACTGGATATTGTTTTTGCTTTGGCTCCATCCCTTCATTCTTTCTGGAGTTATTTCTCCACTGATCTCCAGTAGCATATTGGGCACCAATGACCTGGGGAGTTCCTCTTTCGGTACCCTATCATTTTGCCTTTTCATACTGTTCATGGGGTTCTCAAGGCAAGAATACTGAAGTGGTTTGCCGTACCCTTCTCCAGTGGACGACATTCTGTCAGACCTCTCCACCATGACCCGCCTGTCTTGGGTTGCCCTGCAGGCATGGCTTGGCTTCATTGAGTTAGACAAGGCTGTAGTCCTAGTGTGATTAGATTGACTAGATTTCTGTGAGTATGGTTTCAGTGTGTCTGCCCTCTGATGCCCTCTTGCAGCGCCTACCATCTTACTAGGGTTTCTCTTACCTTGGGCGTGGGGTATCTCTTCATGGCTGCTCCAGCAAAGCACAGCCGCTGCTCCTTACCTTGGACGAGGGGTATCTCCGTACCGCCACCGTTCCTGACCTTCAACGTGGGATACCTCTTCTAGGCCCTCCTACGCCTGCGCAGCCACCACTCCTAGGGTTGCTCCTCCCCACGACTGGCCTTGGCCTTGGGTGTGGGTGGCTCTTCCCAGCTGCCACCCCTGGCCTCCAGCTCAGGGTGGATCCTCAGGGTCACCGCCCCTGACTTCAGACGTGGGGTGTCTCCTCCCAGCCTCTATTTTATTTAGAAGATAGCAGGAGAATCCATCCTCGAAGCGTGAGGCATGCCAACCCAAAAATTTGAAGGGAAGAGAGTGGAGGAGCACGTGGGAGAAGTGGAGAGAGAGAGAGGGAGAAGGAAAGAAACAGTGCACTCATGCAGGAGAGGAAGAGAGAGAAAGCAAATTTGGAAAACTGAGCAGTGGCCACAGGACTGGAAAAGGTCAGTTTTCATTCCAATCCCAAAGAAAGGCAATGCCAAAGAATGCTCAAACTACTGCACAATTGCACTATCTCACATGCTAGTAACGTAATGCTCAAAATTCTCCAAGCCAGGCTTCAGCAATATGTGAACTGTGAACTCCCTGAAGTTCAAGCTGGTTTTAGAAAAGGCAGAGGAACCAGAGATCAAATTGCCAACATCCGCTGGATCATGGAAAAAGCAAGAGAGTTCCAGAAAAACATCTATTTTGGCTTTCTTGACTATGCCAAAGACTTTGATGTGTAGATCACAATAAACTGTGGAAAATTCTGAAGGAGATGGGAATAACAGACCACCTGACCTGCCTCTTGAGAAATCTGTATGCAAGTCAGGAAGCAACAGTTAGAACTGGACATGGAACAACAGACTGGTTCCAAATAGGAAAAGGAGTGCCTCAAGGCTGTATATTGTCATCCTGCTTATTTAACTTATATGCAGAGTACATCATGAGAAACACTGGACTGGAAGAAGCACAAGCTGGAATCAAGATTGCCGGGAGAAATATCAATAACCTCCAATATGCAGATGACACCACCCTTATGGCAGAAAGTGAAGAGGAACTGAAAAGCCTCTTGAAGAAAGTGAAAGAGGAGAGTGAAAAAGTTGGCTTAAAGCTTAACATTCAGAAAACGAAGATCATGGCATCCGGTCCCATCACTTCATGGCAAATAGATGGGGAAACAGTGGAAACAGCGTTGACTTTATTTTTGTGAACTCCAAAATCACTGCAGATGGTGACTGCAGCCATGAAATTAAAAGACGCTTGCTCCTTGGAAGAAAAGTTATGGCCAACCTAGATAGCATATTCAAAAGCAGAGACATTACTTGGCCGACTAATGTCTGTCTAGTCAGGATATGGTTTTTCCAGTGGTCATGTATGGATGTGAGAGTTGGACTGTGAAGAAGGCTGAGCGCCGAAGAATTGATGCTTTTGCACTGTGGTGTTGGAGAAGACTCTTGAGAGTCCCCTGAACTGCAAGGAAATCCAACCCAGTCCATTCTGAAGGAGATCAACCCTGGGCTTTCTTTGAAAGGAATGATGCTAAAGCTGAAGTTCCAGTACTTTGGCCACCTCATGCGAAGAGTTGACTCATTGGAAAAGACTTTGATGCTGGGAGGGATTGGGGGCAGGAGGAGAAGGGGACGACAGAGGATGAGATGGCTGGATGGCATCACAGACTCGATGGACGTGAGTCTGAGTGAACTCCGGGAGATGGTGATGGACAAGGAGGCCTGGCGTGCTGTGATTCATGGGGTCGCAAAGAGTCGGACACAACTGAGCGACTGAACTGAACTGAACTGAACTGAAATATTCTGTACACCAGAATCTCTCAGACTTGGATAACTGTCATCTGGCTTTCATTATTTCTGATGAGAATACTCATATCAGTATAATATATAATGTATATCCATATATCAGTCTAATCTATATTCTGATATGAAAGTTTTTATATATCTGCATATATATATGTATATATATAATGTTTTCTTCTGAATAACATCTCTTTTGTTTTAATTGCTTTTAAGGTTTCCTCTTAAAATTTTGTGAAGATTTTTGTGAAAACTTTTGTAAGGATACTTATTTAAAAGTGTGAATGTGTTTGATATTGTTCAGTTGTAATTTACTGGGATATGGTTTTCTTTGTATTCCCCCTCTTATATTTTGTAGAATCTTTAAATATGATTTTTGATTGCTTTGATCAGTTTTTAAACTCTTATGCATCCTCTTTACAAATATTGGTTCTTCTTCCATTTGTTTCTCTTCTCACTGAGATTCCAATCATAGGCTATTTATTAGACTTTACAATTTTCCCTGACCTTCTCTTCCATAATTTTTACACCTATTTGCCTCTTCATCCTTCACTTTGAGTATTTCCTTTTGACTGCTCACTCATTTTTAAATAGAGATGTTTAAAGTTTTTTAAACTTATCATTTGTGTTCTTTCTTTTGATAAATATGTATATATATTCATAGATATATATACACAGATATATATTTCATTTGTATAACTTAAGTTTATGGTTTCTTGATCTGTGTCAAAAGTCCCAACCCTTCAGAATTTTGACTATTGAATTTCTTTCTTCTCAGCTACTTTTGCCATTGCTACTATGTTTATCAAAAGATCTCCTAGGGTTAAAGTTGTAAGAAACTAGGGGGAAAAGAGCAAATAAAAGTGAGGATTCCCATCCTCTCTAAGCTTTCAGAATTCTTTATTTTTGCTCCGTGAGTCAAACTAGTAGTTTTCTTTGGGATTGCTTGCTGTCTGCATATAGTGCTCATTTCCAGTTTTCAAGTTGTGTTGCTTTCAGACCAGGGTATATCAGAGGGGAAAGTGGTGAAACTTACCACTGGTTTGATGGGACATAGAATTCTTTCTGATATCCTTTCTTAATCTACTTGTTCATGTTGAATTTTCAGAATTCTCAAGTACCTGCTATGCATCCGTCCAGGTTTCCTTTGTGAATTCAGTGGAAGATAGAGAGGTCTGTATTTACTCCATTTCACTAGGAATCTAAAGCCCCCTTTTTCAACTTTGTCTTTTATTACCTAGAAAAGAATGACCGTAATTATTTTTACAGTAATATCCAATAGTCATACTCTCAATATTTCATGTCTATGTTTATATTGTGCATTGATTTTCTTGGTTTGTTGTACTCTTTTCTCTTAAGGTATTTTTTATTGTGTCACTGACTTTTATAGAACAGAACTGCACACATATGATGAAAACAAGATTCTCTAAACATGTAAGTTACAAGAGTAATCCTTCATAATCTCAATTCCAGTTCAGTTTAGTACAGTCACTCAGTCGTGTCCAGCTCTTTGTGACTCCGTGAATCACAGCATGCCAGGCCTCCCTGTCCATCACCAACTCCCGGAGTTCACTCAGATTCATGTCCATCGAGTTAGTGATGCCATCCAGCCATCTCATCCTCTGTCGTCCCCTTCTCCTCCTGCCCCCAATCCCTCCCAGCATCAGAGACTTTTCCAATGAGTCAACACTTTGCATGAGGTGGCCAAAGTACTGGAGCTTCAGCTTTAGCATCATTCCTTCCAAAGAAATCCCAGGGTTGATCTCCTTCAGAATGGACTGGTTGGATCTCCTTGCAGTCCAAGGGACTCTCAAGAGTCTTCTCCAACACCACAGTCCAAAAGCATCAATTCTTCAGCACTGAGCTTTCTTCACAGTCCAACTCTCACATCCATACATGACCACTGGAAAAACCATAGCCTTGACTAGACGGACCTTAGTCGGCAAAGTAATGTCTCTGCTTTTGAATATGCTATCTAGGTTGGCCATAACTTTTCTTACTCAAGGAGTAAGCGTTTTTTAATTTCACGGCTGCAGTCACCACCTGTAGTGATTTTGGAGCTCACAAACATAAAATCTGACACTGTTTCCACTGTTTCCCCATCTATTTCCCTGAAGTGATGGGACCAGATGCCATGATCTTTGTTTTCTGAATGTTGAGCTTTAAGCCAACTTTTTCGCTCTCCACTTTCACTTTCTTCAAGAGGCTTTTTAGTTCCTCTTCAATTTCTGCCATAAGGGTGGTGTCATCTGCATATTGGAGGTTATTGATATTTCTCCCGGCAATCTTGATTCCAGCTTGTGTTTCTTCCAGTCCAGCGTTTCTCATGACGTACTCTGCATATAAGTTAAATAAGCAGGATGACAATATACAGCCTTGAGGCACTCCTTTTCCTATTTGGAACCAGTCTGTTGTTCCATGTCCAGTTCTAACTGTTGCTTCCTGACCTGCATACAGATTTCTCAAGAGGCAGGTCAGGTGGTCTGTTATTCCCATCTCCTTCAGAATTTTCCACAGTTTATTGTGATCTACACATCAAAGTCTTTGGCATAGTCAAGAAAGCCGAAATAGATGTTTTTCTGGAACTCTCTTGCTTTTTCCATGATCCAGCGGATGTTGGCAATTTGATCTCTGGTTCCTCTGCCTTTTCTAAAACCAGCTTGAACATCTGGAAGTTCACGGTTCACATATTGCTGAAGCCTGGCTTGGAGAATTTTGAGCATTACGTTACTAGCATGTGAGATGAGTGCAATTGTGCAGTAGTTTGAGCATTCTTTGGCATTGCCTTTCTTTGGGATTGGAATGAAAACTGACCTTTTCCAGTCCTGAAGCCACTGCTGAGTTTTGCAGATTTACTGGCATATTGAGTGCAGCACTTTCACAGCATCATCTTTCAGGATTTGAAACAGCTCCACTGGAATTCCATCACCTCCACTAGCTTTGTTCATAGTGATGCTTTCTAAGGCCCACTTGACTTCATATTTCAGGATGAGTGATCACACCATCATGTTTATCATGGTCGTGAAGATCTTTTTTGTTCTCACCTCTTCTTAATATCTTCTGCTTCTGATCTGTCCATACCATTCTGTCCTTTATTGAGCCCATCTTTGCATGAAATGTTCCCTTGGTATCTCTAATTTTCTTGAAGAGATCTCTAGTCTTTCCCATTCTGTTCTTTTCCTCTATTTCTTTGCATTGATCACTTAAGAAGGCTTTCTTATCTCTTCTTGCTATTCTTTGGAACTCTGCATTCAGATGCTTTTCTCCTTTGCTTTTCAGTTTTCTTCTTTTCACAGCTATTTGTAAGACCTCCTCAGACAGCCATTTTGCTTTTTTTACATTTCTTTTCCGTGGGGATGGTCTTGATCCCTGTCTCTTATACAGTGTCACAAACCTCATTCCATAGTTCATCAGGCACTCTATCTATCAGATCTAGGCCCTTAAATCTATTTCTCACTTCCACTGTATAATCATAAGGGATTTGATTTAGGTCATACCTGAATGGTCTAGAGGTTTTCCCTACTTTCTTCAATTTCAGTCTGAATTTGGCAATAAGGAGTTCATGATCTGAGCCACAGTCAGCTCCTGGTCTTGTTTTTGTTGACTGTATAGAGCTTCTCCGTCTTTGGCTGCAAAAAATATAATCAATCTGATTTCGATGTTGACCATCTGGTAATGTCCATGTATAGAGTCGTCTCCTGTGTTGTTGGTAGAGGATGTTTGCTATGACCGGTGCATTTTCTTGGCAAAACTCTATTAGTCTTTGCCCTGCTTCATTCCTCATTCCAAGGCCAAATTTGCCTGTTACTCCGGGTGTTTCTTGACTTCCTACTTTTGCATTCCAGTCCCCTATAATGAAAAGGACATCTTTTTTTGAGTGTTATTTCTAAAAGGTCTTGTAGGTCTTCGTAGAACTGTTCAACTTCAGCTTCTTCAGCATTACTGGTTGGGGCATAGACTTGGATTACTGTGATATTTAATGGTTTGCCTTGGAGACGAACAGAGATCATTCTGTCGTTTTTGAGATTGCATCCAAGTACTGCATTTCAGACTCTTTTGTTGACCATGATGGCTACTCCATTTCTTCTGAGGGATTCCTGCCCACAGTAGTAGATATAATGGTCATCTGAGTTAAATTCACCCATTCCAGTCCATTTTAGTTCGCTGATTCCTAGAATGTCGACATTCACTCTTGCCGTCTCTTGTTTGACCACTTCCAATTTGCCTTGATTCATGGACCTGACATTCCAGGTTCCTATGCAATATTGC
This sequence comes from Capra hircus, assembly GCF_001704415.2. NCBI lineage: Eukaryota > Metazoa > Chordata > Mammalia > Artiodactyla > Bovidae > Capra > Capra hircus. The sequence goes on from NC_030814.1 coordinate 74,355,281, forward strand.
TGTTTACAGTATTGGACCTTGCTTCTATCACCAGTCACATCCACAGCTGGGTATTGTTTTTGCTTTGGCTCCATCCCTTCATTCTTTCTGGAGTTATTTCTCCACTGATCTCCAGTAGCATATTGGGCACCTACTGACCTGGGGAGTTCCTCTTTCAGTATCCTATCATTTTGCCTTTTCATACTGTTCATGGGGTTCTCAAGGCAAGAATACTGAAATGGCTTACCATTCCATTCTCCAGTGGACCACATTCTGTCACAATTCCAGCTCAGGAGCTAAGTATTTTGAAGACCTGAGATGCAACATGTATTCAGTTTGCCATAACTACTGACAGATTGTTGCTGAACCATGAAAAGACACCGGAATTCTTGGCCTCCAGAGGATAATTGAATCTGGGGCCAGAGACGAGGCTTGATCACTCAGCGCTTTTTTGTAATGAAGTTTTATTAAAGTATAAAGGAGATAGAGAAAGTTTCTGACATAGTCATCAGAAGGGGGCAGAAATAGTACCCCCTTGCTAGTGTTAGCAATGGAATTATATACTCTCCAATTGTTTTTCTGGAACTCTCTTGCTTTTTTGATGATCCAATGGATGTTGGCAATTTGATCTCTGGTTCCTGTGCCTTTTCTAAAACCAGCTTGAACATCTGGAAGTTCACGGTTCACATATTGCTGAAGCCTGGCTTGGAGAATTTTGAGCATTACGTTACTAGCATGTGAGATGAGTGCAATTGTGTGGTAGTTTGAGCATTCTTTGGCATTGCCTTTCTTTGGGATTGGAATAAAAACTGACCTTTCCAGTCCTGTGGCCACTGCTCAGTTTTGCAAATTTGCTGGCATATTGAGTGCAGCACTATCACAGCATCAACTTTCAGGATTTGAAATAGCTCCACTGCATGGGATGGGAGGTGGGAGGGGGGTTCAGGATTGGGAACTCATGTACACCCATGGCTGATTCATGTCAATATATGGCAAAACCAATACAGTATTGTAAAGTAAAATAAAGTAAAACTTACAACTCAAAAAAAAAAAAAAAAAAAGAAAAGAAAAGAAATAGCTCCACTTGAATTCCATCACCTCCAGTAGCTTTGTTCATAGTGATGCTTTCTAAGGCCCACTTAACTTCACATTCCAGGATGTCTGGCTCTAGGTGAGTGATCATACCGTTGGATTTTCTTATTGTGTGCTGTTAAGAGATGGCCCTATGACTGATTCATTTTGATGTTGATGTTCAGTGGAAACCAACACAATACTGTAAAGCCATTATCCTTTAATTAAAAATGAAAAAAAAAATTTAAAAGGTGATGGTCCTCAGTAAGTGCCTACTGTTATTGTTTCTCCTTTTTCAAGCAGTTGTTAGACTAATTTGGCTATGGAAGCTATTTTTTTAGTTAAGAATCGTGCAGTTGTGTACATTATTATGTGTTTCAGTTACCAACTCCTAGAAATTCACATAAAAAATCCAAGAAAATATGGGAGGAAGGATTTAATGTGAATTCATGTAATGCTTTAAAAGGAGTTGTTTCTGAATATCAA